>NC_092724.1:143891149-144200452 GCF_047496885.1 Scyliorhinus torazame | reverse complement strand
GCGGTGCCTTGTGAAATGCTTTTTGGACAACCAAGTACACCACATCTACAGGTTCCCCTTCATCCTCTTTACTTTTTACTCCTTCAAAGAACTCAAATCAATTAGTGAGACATGTCTTCCCTTTCATGAAATCATGTTGACTGCCTAATTCCATTAAGATTTCCTATGTGCCTGCAGCAGTCTCCTCAATAATAGATTCTGGTATTTTCCCTATAACAGATGTCAGGCTAACTGGCCTGTAGTTTGCTGCTTTCTGTCTTCCTTCTGTTTTGAATAGAGAGTCATATTCATTATTTTCCAAACTGAAGCTTTCAGATTCTAGGGAATTTTGGAAAATTGCAACCAATGTATCCAATAACTCTGCAGCCATTTTTTTTCAAGAACCTGGAATGAAGTCCATCTCGCCCTGGGGATTGTCAGCCTGTTGAATAGTTTTCTCAGAAACCTTTTCCATTGAATGTAATTGTTTTGAGTCCTGCGTTCTTTCAATTCATTATTACAAATATTTCTGGGATGTTACTTGTGTAATCAACAGTGGTACGACACCCTGGGATAGTGTGTGGCCAATTCCAGCCCCAAAATCTACCTAATCTACTACTCCCCCCTTTTACCATCCCACCCTCTACCCAAACACACACAAGGCAGACACTCACAGACGGAAGGGGAAAGGGTAAAAATAATAAGGGGATTAATGTGAAATGAAAGATGAGTGTCCTTGCTTCTGATGTTGTGGTCGTTTCAGCAAGCTGTCCTGCTAGGATGCTTAGATATCAAGGCCACCGATGTAGTGTTAGTGATGATCTTTTGGCAGGATCATTCAGTCAGTACTCCCAGACAATAGGATTTCCTCTAGAGAGTAACTTTTATTAACCTGGGCCTTCATTGAAAGGAACCGCCTCAGGCTTGTTTTAATTCTTACTTGTTTTCAACTCCACCAAAATGACCAACAGCCTTACCGAGATAAGAACAGAGTTCCCCACGCAAGATTTAAAAAGGGTTTTTAAACATCTGAACCCTGCCTGTAGCTGGTGGCTGGACTGGATTTCCTTGCAGTTCAGTCCGGCTGTGGAGAGAGAGAGGTTTTTACCTCAGATCTTTAGAGATAATCCCATTAGATGAGAGAGAAATCTGAGCTGTGACCCTCCAGGCTTCGGACATCAAAACAAAACTAAAACCTGGTCCCACTAAGGAACTATCCCCGAGAAGGTCCCGGCTTTTAGGACAACGCATTGGCCACCGGCCAAGCCAGTCAGTCTAGGTCATCACCGATGTCAGGCCAAACAGCACACCCTGCTGGAGTTTCCTGTTTTTAAATTAAAGGTAAGCTGCTTGGTCTTAAAGGCATTAATCATCCATGGACAAAAAATGGTAAAAGATTAACAGAAATTAAAAGGAGGAAAAGGGAACAGACAGGGATTAAACAGGAGGATCCTTACAACAGTGAGGAAAGATACAAAAGACCTGTACAGCGCATCCACCATTTCCTTATTTTGTGTGCTCACGTCAGTTTTACGTGGGATTCTGGCTGTGTTTCATGGAAACCATGTTGATGGATTGTAAATTCACCGGGAAGGAAATGGTTAATACCTCCAGCAGCAGGGAATTCTAGTTTGCTGACACTCTATCCCACATTGACATTCTTGTTGTTCACCCATGTCTGCCTCAGTCCTTCAAACAGACATGATTGAAACTGCAAACGGGACAATGAAATTAAGTGGCAAGAGGGGACAGTTTCATCGGAAACTTTTTAGTGGGGCGTACGTGGCAAGTACAATCCGACATTCCAGGGGGCGGCGAGGCGAGGAGTTTGCAAACATCCCCACAGCAGAATGTCCTTTCACATTAAGTCATTAGGACCTTGTGCATAAAGCCACCTCTGCATACCTTTGTGCTGGATAAGGGCATAAAAATGTCAAGACATACTACTTTGTCCACATATCAAACTAATGGCCCGGCTACCACTGGGAGGACAAGTCCCTTTAAAGACTACTTGCCACGATGGATTATATGTCTCTGTTCTTAGGAAGGCGACAGACTCAATATAGACTCAAACCTTGTGAATAAGAAGTCAGCTAATACATACAGCAATGCTAATTAGGCAATCATTCATGAAAATGTCAATATATGATTGGTTAGCAAGTTAGCACTAATCCTGAGCCTCCTGTTCAAATGCAACTTAAATTTCATAGCAATTCCACGCACATTAAGATCTACATATTGCAGCTTTCGTCCCAGAGCTTGCCAGCTCAATGTTGAAATGGGGGACAATTAAAACAATCACAGGGGGGGTCGGGGGGGGGGGGGGGTCTTGCCTCAGAGTTTAAACAGCACTCCTTCCCCTATTGCTGCACACAATTGGCACAGTCCTATATAATAGTCAGAGAACAACTCAGTTTGCCAGTTCCCATGTATCCTAATGGATTATGCTTTAAAAACCTTAGATAGTAACAATCTTAGATAATAAGAATACGTTTATGGCAATTTCCTGGACCCATTTTCAAAGCGGCTGCTAATTTACCGAATTTTCAGCTGTTAGACATTAAAATGTGCTTTCGCATAAATTGGGCAAATTTGTTTACTCTGTTCTTACTGTACAGCGGGGGGGGGGGGGGGGGGGGATGCACCTTAAACTGGCCATGAGGTGATTCAAATGAGATCAGTAGAAATAGTTTTCAAAGCTCTTTTCAAACACACAGCTGACATTTGAGCAGCAGTTTGGTGCAGCCCATCGATAGCCTTTCAGGGCAAGTAGTCCATTTAATTGAGTTTTTACAAAACCCTCTGCTCACTTCTCGTTAACATTGAGATATCTCGGATCACAATTTCACTTATGTTCCATTTTATCCTTAATTTGTTGCGAAAAAGCAGGGCATTAATAAGTGCTTTTTAGACCTAGTACACTTCTCTCTCTCTCTCTCTTGCCTCCTGCATCCTTTCTAATATGAACAAAAAAACAAAAACAGGAAATACTGGAAGCACTCAACAAGTCACACAGCATCTTTACCAACAAGTAACCAGACATCTCATCTGCAACCCCCCACCCGCCCCCACCTCCAACCACCACCTCTGAATCCAAGCTTTACCCCCAATTTTCCATCCTGGTTTAGTCCAGGCCACAGAAAGCTCCAAAGACAAATTGGCACTGCTGCGTAGTTAGCTAGGAGGATGGATGAAATGAAATGAAATGAAATGAAAATCGCTTACTGTCACAAGTAGGCTTCAAATGAAGTTACTGTAAAAAGCCCCTAGTCGCCACATTCCGGCGCCTGTTCGGGGGGGGGGGCTGGTACGGGAATTGAACCGTGCTGCTGGCCTGCCTTGGTCTGCTTTCAAAGCCAACGATTTAGCCCTGTGCTAAACAGCCCCTGCATGAGCGGCAAGTCTCCCTTAAACCCCAAATAACATGGCGAACAATGGCATGAGCGACAGGTGAAACCATGACTTGGACTCATGTCTCCTTGCGTGTGAGAACCCAGAGCTCTTAACACTATAGTTACCAAACTACAATTGTGCTCAACGTCCAATTATGGCAGATTGTTATTCATCCCCAGCCCGATTTGTGTAGTACATTACGCTATAGTAGTCTGGAAAAACTAGGCAGGGACTTCTTTCCTATTCCTTCGTTTCCACATATCAAATGATCTGATCAAAATAGCTGTAATAAAACAAAACAAGGTTCAAAAAGTGAGAGTTTCACACTGGATACCAATGCCGGGTGACTGCAAAGCACACTGGGCGAGGTTCTCTGGCCTCCCCACCACGTGCTGCTCAATGGCTGAAGGCAGCCTTCCGCTAGCAAGTGGCGGGATCTTCTGGTCCCGCTGCTGTCAATGGGATTTTCCATCGATTCCACCCCAGAAAATCCCGCCGGCGTAAACAGCTGAAAGATCTCACCAGCTGAGTATTTGCAGTGACTTAGCATTTAGAATGACATCATAAAGGTGCTCCCGTTCTCCTTTCAGCAAACACCAATAAATGCAAATGAAGTGGCTTTGCTGCTGTGCTGTCATCATCGATTTTCTTTGAATGCAGACGGCATTAAAACACCTTTACAGAGATAAATCCAGCTCTTTTTTATATTCATACAAACCCTGTTATTAATCAGATGGGTTCCACTGTCGTGGCAACCGTTCCAGCTCCTGAAATGATTGAATAAAGGTCTGCACTATGCTAAGTAGCAAAGTTAAATAAATGTTCCATGACATGATGACACAGTCAATGAACCTGAGCTCATTCAGGCTACTTTTGATGGCACCAACTAGACAAAGGTCCAGTTAAGTAATTTGCTTGCACATCCTTTCAGGAGCTGAAGAACTAGATGCGAAACAATAAAATCAGATACTGCCTGTACATGCAATGTTGACATAGTGGTTTGTGAAGTTGATTACTATAGAAATATCAGTAACCAAGGTTGCTCTTTACAATTATGTACATGAGCCAATGCATTTACTTCAACAATTATTATAAAGAGAAAGAAAAAGATAAACATGCATTTCTTTAGTGCCAATCATGACCTCAGGACATCTCAAAAAAGCATTTTCCAGTCAGTTAAGGATTTTTAAATTGTAGTCGATGTAGTAATGGAGAAAGCCATTTAGCAACTTAGCGAGCTCCCACAAACAACACACTCATCTGTTTTTACTTATGTTAAAAAGGGAGAGAAATATTGGTTGTAACACCCGAGGTAATTCTCCTGCTCTTTAACAGAGTTCCATGGAATCCTTTATGTTCATTTAAGAGATGGGGCTTTGGTTTAAAGCTGCACTGAAAAGGCAACACCTCTGACACTGCAGCACTTCCTAAGTACTGCACAGGACTGTCAGCCTCAATCATTGTCTCTGGAGCTGGACTTAAACCCATGACCTTCTGACGCAGAGGCAAGAGTACAACCAACTGAGCCACGGCTGACACGGGAAAAGAAGTAAGCTGCATCATATTCCGAACATTGCCAAATCAAACATATAAAATCTGGTATCAGTCAGTATTGCTCTGATAATACTAATCAATCTTCCACAAAGTTCGGCCAGCGGATCCAGTCTCAGTTTTTGAATAATACATTCCATCCTTAGTACCATTTAAAACTTTGGTGTCACTTTTTACAGTTAAATAAAAAGATGTGCAGCAATTTGGGATGCAGAGATGTAAAGGGGAACAGCAATTCTGTGCAGCATGTGCAGTTGGAAGCAAAACTGACGCACTCTGGCACCACCAGTGGCAGGAGGGTGCAATTAGAGTGTGACAAGTTTACACAGGCATTTCCCATTATAAATGTGCAGAAGGGAACTTAAGGTTGATAGAAAACTTGATAAAACTATAATAGAGAATAACGTTTTGTTGATATGACTTGTTAAGTCATAGATTTTCCACTGCATTACAGATAGTTTAACACTAGATATATTTAACAAGTTAGTGTCCAATAATTGGATATTCTACAATGGTTGAAGTCATAGGTAAATAAAAAATGGAATATCTGTTAATTCTTCTTTTTTAGGTTACATAGTGCCACACCATTTTGTAGCCAGAAAAGAGGGCTGAAAGCCTGCTTCAAGTGTTGTGACAATGTTATCCTTGAGCTAGCTGCTTTCAAAAGCACAAAGTTGGTCAGATTGACTCCCCAACAGTTTTACAATCCCAGGTTTTGAAATAAATGCACTGACCCAAGCCCACTATTGTAAAGAGGAACCTATTAGTTGGAGGGTTCGTGATATTTCTACAAGAGTCAACTTCTCAATCCGTCATTGACAGATGACACTGAATTTGATTGTTCCTGATCTAGCCCCTGCAAGCACGCAACTTTTTCTTTATTCTTTCATGGGAATGGGTGTCACCGGCAGGGCCAGCATTTGCTGCCCATAATAATAATGAATAATCTTTATTACTGTTACAAGTAGACTTAAATTAAGACGGCAATGAAGTTACTGTGAAAATCCCCTAGTCACCACACTACGGCGCCTGTTCGGGTACACTGAGGGAGAATTCAGAATGTCCAATTCACCCAACAAGCACGTCTTTCAGGACTTGTGGGAGGAAACCGAAGCACCCGGAGGAAACCCAAGGAGACACGGGGAAAACGTGCAAACTCCATACAGACAATGACCCAAGCCAGGAATCAAACCCGAGTCCCTGGTGCTGTGATGCAACAGTGCTAACTACTGTGCTACCAGGCCACCCATAAAAAAATCTCATTGCCTTCGAATTGAGCGGCCATTTCAGAGGGCAGTTAAGAGTGTACCACATTACATGTGGGTCTAGAATCACACGTAGGCTAAACCAGGTAAAGATGGCAGATTTCCTTCCATGAAGGGCCGGCAGTGAAGCAGATGGGTTTTTACAACAATCGATAATAGTTGCCATGGTGACAATCACTAAAGCTAGCTATATTCCAGCTGCTGTGGAGGATTAGATCCATGTCATTAAGCCTGGGTCTCTGGAGTATTAGTCCAGTTGCATTACCACTATGCCAACATCTCCCAAATGTACTTTTGTCTCGTTGGGACTGACCTTTTGCAAGAAGTGCCTTCTTTGCTGATCACTTTATCTAGTGGTGCAGCGGCATCAGGTACTTACCATGTATAGATGACATACAAATTGGGCAACGACAAGAAAGTGGGAAACTAGAAGAAAATACATCACCAGACACAAATTTTAAACCCTTATTTACTTTGTGCCAATTGTTCTCCTGCAGCACACATATTGATTCATGACGGAAACTAACTGAATTTCTTAAAAATCACCTCATTTAAAGCAAAGTCAAGGTGCAATATCCATTCAAAGCATTCTCCTACAGTATGGAAGGAACTAATAGTCTTGAAGAATTTTATTTCACAGGTCTCCTTATCAGCCTGGGGCCTCGCGTTAGGGTTGAGTCTCTACAGGGCTCATTTAATTCAGTCACTGTCAATGAAAGTCCCAGTATTCCGACATGAAAGAAAAGGCAAATTGGCCCCGGAGATACCCAGAACCAGACTTTGTAGTTGTCAACATGGTGTATAGGGACCAGCTGCTCCAGAGAAAGGTTTCTAGACTGGTTTAAGTTTGGAGCCTTTCTGGGATGCCCCTGGAGTCAACAACTTCTTCACAGCAGCTTAACAAGGAGAGCGGCCTCGTCGAATCAACTTTCAAATACATTCAAAACGCTCTTGAGGCCAATATGCGATTATTTTTACAAAGCAGGGAGGTACTTTGAACCACAAGTGCATCTCTCCATGTAGCCTCCCATTTTAAGTGATTTGGCAGCGTCACCTTTGAAACAGAAACACTTTCTTCAATCAACTCCTCATCAGGAGTCCCAATGTGAAAGTGTTGCACGCTTAGCCAGTGCAGGCACAATCAACTAATGTACCTCCACACACACACAAGTAAATTTATTTCAATTAACTGAATCTTTTCTGAAGCTTATTTTAAAGATTATGGCTGAAAATAATTAAAAATCATGTAGTAATGCAGCTGCATTTAATAACTTATGTTTTCAACAGCGCTGGAGGTCATGCTTTTGATTAAATCCACATGTGGAAGATGCAAGACTGGTGCTTAATTTAACTCTTTATTCTTACACAAAATATTCCCTCTCCTCAAAATTGCTGAGCTTGGTTACGATTTGATTGCTTTTCGAGTCTTGAGGGGGAAAAGAGATTCCTTCATTGATCCCCCCCAGAAGTGGTTGCCCACAGGCTTCATAAATGCATGATGCACACTTGGAAAATAGCTTGCAAAAACATTTGGGAAATGTCTTTCCCAATTGACACAGCGGATGGCAATGATGATGTAGTATAGCCTGGCAAATCAGTGTCTGGAGATTGAAACATTTAAATGAACCATCGCACACCGATCTCGCAAAAGCTATCACCTTCAAGTCATCCGTGTGGCTTCTCTGGGCTTAAACATTTCAGCAGCAACTACCTAAACCGGGAGGTGAACAGCATGCCCCAAAATGGCATGCGCTTGCAGTAAGCTCTGCTCAGCTTCCTTAATGAAATCGCTAAAAGTTTTTATCTGTCCAGCTTTGCAAAATGAGGAACATATGAAGCAGATATAATTCAAATTGTGTAACTCTTTTGAACTAAGAAGAATAATAGTTCATCAGCAATAATGGCGTTTAAATAAATATATCGTCAAAGAAGTAATTATAATTTCTGACTTAGCAAGTCTATAAAGGTCATGGGCTCTTTGTAGAATGACATTGATCCCCTATTCTTGAATTTGATTTGGTTCGAATGAAAGGTAGATGATTTGTTCTGCTTATCGATTCATGGTAGAACTCTGCATGCTCTTCAAATGAAATGTTCAGATAAAGGTCAGACATTTCTATTGTCCTTCAGAGAGGCCCTTTTTACATTCAGCTCAATGCGTCAGAATGGAGTGGAACAGAATCTTTCCTCCAAAATAGGTAGAAAATAACAATTCACCATAATATACAACTGTCATTTGGGAATAGAACATAGAACCTACAGTGCAGAAGGAGACCATTCGGCCCATCGAGTCTGCACCGACCCACTTAAGCCCTCACTTCCACCCTATCCCTGTAACCCAATAACCCCTCCTAACCTTTTTGGTCACTAAGGGCAATTAATCATGGCCAATCCACCTCACCTGCACGTCTTTGGACTGTGGGAGGAAATCGGAGCACCCGGAGGAAACCCATGCCGACACAGGGAGAATGTGCAAACTCCGCACAGATAGTGAACCCAGTGGGGAATCGAACCTGGGACCCTGGCGCTGTGAAGTCACAGTGCTATCCACTTGTGCTACCCAACGAACCAGTCCAACAGTTAAGCATTTGTAATACAAAGAATACCACTTGTGAGAGCCCAAACATAGAAGACAGGACAGCAAATTGATAGGAAATAACAAAATAAGCCAGTTGCATTGACATAGCACCTTTCATATCCACATAATGTCCAAAATCACTGCCGTCAATGGATTAGTTTTGCAGTTCAGCACTATTGAAAAGTGCAGAAAAAGACAGCAACCAATTCATGCACAGCAAGATGTCAAAACCAAGCATGAGATAAATGACCCACTGAACCATTTGAATAATGTCGGTTCAATAAAAAATGGTGGTCATGAATCTGAGTGAACTGTCTGTTCTTCTTCAAATAGTGGTGTGGGATCTTTGATGTCCACTTTATGGAGCAGGTGGGACCTTCATTAAGTTTGATTCTAAAGAAAGCATCTTCAACACAAGAGTTCTCCTTTAACACTGCACTGGAGTATTAACCAAGATGACACATTTCCCTGCTGATATCATGAGTATAATTATCACAAGGACGAGATGGCAGAGCTGAATAAGTAAGTGTCTGATTAGCAAAATACTTGAAGGTTATAAGCACATTTACTGGTGTGCTGTGCCCATCAAAGATCTATTCTTCATGTGCTTCTGTGTTTGAATATTTTCATTTTTTAATTACCAGGAATGGTTTAATGTTACATGGCAGAAGAACCAGAGACACAGAATGGGATCTCCAAAAGTTTCACTTGCTTTATTTTTAGAAGAGCAACACCAACCTCTGTATATCTTTATCCAGCCTATTTAATTTCTGAGTAAAACTGTAGAGACAGGGCGCGATCTATTGGCTGCGCCAGACTCAGGATGTGACAACACCTATAAATGAGGTATCTGGCCTCGTCGTGCCTCGCAATATCTAACCAGATCTCACAAGGCGCCGCAATCTGGATCCTGCCCATTGAGGTCGGGATCCAGATATGCATATTCAAGTGAGCAGTTAAGTCTCATTTGAATATGTCTATGCTGGATATACTCAGTGCCCGGGACCTAGGCCTCGCCTCGGACACCCTGAGCAGGCGCCATTTAGTACTGGTTTCCACAACGTGGACCAGGGGTACCTGCACTTGGAAGGGTCTCCCAGGCAATCAGCGGCCCCATGGTGGTTAGATTCTGAGCAGGGTGGTACCCTGGCACCCCTGATGCCGCATGGGCAGCATGGCACTGCCAGTCTGGTAGTGCCAGGGTGGCATCTGGCCTGGGGTGCTCTGCCCTTATGAGGTGGGGTTGCATGGGGCTCGATGACCACCTTATTAGTGAGCTGGGGCATTGGGGCGGTCCAGAAGTCACAGTGGTGGAGTGGGGGGGGGGGGGGGGGGGGGGGGGGTGGGAGATAAATGGTGCACTGATCTCTTCCTGCACTGGCACGTGAAGCTCGTTCGTGCAGGAAATGGGAAGAAGTGCAGCCTTGGCGGGGGCTTTCTTCGCCGAAGCCTGGAAATGAAGCTGAATCCCATTTAATATTGGGGTCGTTCTTGCAGCTGGCACCCAGCTGAACATGCCTGACACAGGACTCTGCTTCATTTCCATTATATCGTACCCCCAGTTACAAAGTTGATTTATTCATAGATACACAAAACAGGCTTGAAGGACCAAAGATATTTTTATATTTCATCCCACATATAATAAATCTACTTCCAACAATTCTGCATCTATCAGTCTATCTAGTACCAATAGGTAAGCAAAGAACCCACAACACAAGCCCACAATATCTTAACCATCCACTTTAATGAGCAGAAAATCGAAACCTGGCAAGTGCAGAAGCAGAAAACCCCAACCTCAAATGTTCAGGATCACTTTAAGTTGCATAGCAGCAGAGCCAACTGGGACTGTATAATCTGAAGTTACTCAATTACAATATTTGACATATTCAAATGAGGCGACTGCACCTCATAACTTATTACTATCCACTTTGGGACATGTTGCACTTATCATTGCAACTCCACAATGCCAAACAGGAATTGCATTATGTTACAATTCTGAGGTTTAGCAGATTGTTATGTTTGAGACCGGCGGGGGTCCCAGCGGGATGGAGTGGCGGGAACCACTCAGGCGTCGGGCCGCCACAAAGGGGTGGATTTCTCTGCACCTTTCGGTGCCAAGCCTTCACCTTGAGGGGCTAGGCCCGCGCCGGAGTGGTTGGCGCGCCGCCGACCGGCGGGAAAAGCCTTTGGTGCCGCGCCAACCGGGGCCGAAGGGACTCCGCCGGCCGGCGGACGTCCGCGCATGCGCGGGAGCTTCAGCGGCTGCTGATGTCATCCCCGTGCATGCACGGGGGGGGGGGGGGGGGGGGGGGCACTTCCGCATCGGCCATCGCGGAGGCTATGGGCGAGGCGGAAGGAAAAGAGTTCCCCCACGGCACAGGCCCGCCCTAGGATCGGTGGGCCCCGATCGCGGGCCAGGCCACCGTGGGGGCACCCCCCGGGGCCAGATCGGCCCGAGCCCCCCCAGGACCCCGGAGCCCGCCCGCACGCCAGTCCCGCCGGTAAGGGAGGTGGTTTGATTCACGCCGGCGGGACGGGCAGTACAGCAGGGGGACTTTGGCGCATCGCAGGCCAGAGAATCGCCAGTGGGCGCCCGGCGACCGGCGCGGTCCGATTCCTGCCCCCGCCGAATTTTCGGTGCTGGAGAATTTGGCAGCCGGCGGGGGCGGGATTCACGCCGTCCCCCGGCGATTCTCCGACCCGGCGGGGGGGTCGGAGAATCCCGCCCCATGTCTTTAATTTAAGGTAAAATGTGATTTGTTCTGAAGTCTGTCCGAAAGTGAGCCTGGGCTGTTTGATTATTAGAGATTAAAAAGGACCCAGATCATTTTACTGAGAAGGTGCATGGTGTTTATCCTTGGTAACAATGGCAGCAGCCAGTGTGTTAACAGCGAACAGGCTGGGAGTCTCCAAAGACCCAGAAAGGTATTGAGAATGTCAAATTGGAAAAAGTTATGTTTAAAACTGTTCATTTACTTCCAAGAGAGTAAGTGTCTCAAGGATAGCTAATCCTGGATACAAGGTCCATGTGAGGCACACTGCCATGAGATGGGCTTTGCAGGAATGCAGGTGGGAACGCGTGCTCAGATTAGAAAGAGCAAATTTGGAAGAAGTTACAAAAAGGGAGGAAGATTTGCCTAGCTTTAGCTGGAGGAGGATGTCGCCAGGAAACACGTGCTGTAAAAGACTGCTCTGTCATCAGGGGCGAAATTCTCCCGAAACGGCGCGATGTCCGCCGACTGGCGCCCAAAACGGCGCCAATCAGATGGGCATTGCGCCGCCCCAAAGGTGTGGAATGCTCTGCATCTTTGGGGGGCCGAACCCAACATTGAGGGGCTAGGCCGACGGCGGAGGAATTTCCGCCCCGCCAGCTGGCGGAAACGGCCTTTGTTGCCCCGCCAGCTGGCGCGGAACTGACGTCCCCGGGCGGCGCATGCGCGGGAGCATCAGCGGCCGCTGACAGTTTCCCACGCATGCGCAGTGGAGGGAATCTCTTCCGCCTCCACCATGGTGGAGACCGTGGCGGAGGCGGAAGGGAAAGAGTGCCCCCACGGCACAGGCCCACCCGCGGATCGGTGGGCCCCGATCGCGGGCCAGGCCACCGTGGGGCCACCCCCTGGTGCCAGATCGCCCCGCGCCACCCCCCCCAGGACCCCGGAGCCCGCCCACACCGCCTTGTCCCGCCGTTCAAAAGGTGGTTTAATCCACACCGGCGGGACAGGCAATTTATCGGCGGGACTTCGGCCCATCCAGGCCGGAGAATCCAGCGGGGGGGGCCCGCCAACCGGCGCGGCCCGATGCCCACCCCCGCCGAATATCCGGTTCCGGAGACTTCGGCAACCGGCGGGGGCGGGATTCACGGCAGCCCCCGGCGATTCTCCAACCCGGCGGTGGCCCAGCCCACGATCGGGGCACACCGATCTGCAGGCGGGCCTGTGCCGTGGGGGCACTCCTTCCTTCCGCGCCGGCCCCTGTAGGGCTCTACTATGGCCGGCACGGAGGAGAATCCCCCGCGCATGCGCCAAAACACGCTGGCGGTTCCGCACTTGCGCGAGATCAGGCCGGCCCTTTGGTGCATGCCTGAACTCGCGCAGTCCCTTCGTCGCCAAAGGGCGAGCGCAGCGCCAACCCCTCCAGCGTCCACCTAGCCCCCGAGAAAGTGGAGGTAAGCGGAGAACTCCTCACCTTGGGGGCCCGTTGACACCGGAGAGTTTGGTGCCGGTTTTCCCGCCGGCGTGGGGACTTTGTCCCCGGAAATGAGGTGAAGTTTGTGTGTAATGGCTTTTCAACAAGAATTCTGCCACGCCCTGGTATGTGCGTACTTTACCGATTTTTCTTGCCAAAACACAGGTATCCCCTAAAGCACAAATAAAGTCCAATTTCGCTCATAGTTTTAGAAGATTTCTGCATTGCACACAAACTACTGCCCACCAATTTCCTCATTCTTTCAACAATTAGTCACATTTCATCACATTCCTTTCAAAAAAAGCAGTGGAGTGACCTCAATAAACATCTTAATAATTCCTATTGCCTATTGCTCATGGATTGAACAACGTACTTACAAGAAAATGGGACTCAAGCCATGAACCCCATTTGGCTCACTATCCCGTCTAATTCTTGTTCAATATGTCATTTACTTCCTGCAGGATCTACCCAGCAATTGTCACAACAGAAATTCATATAAGAGCCACGAGGTTTTGCTGCAGCTTTATAAAACCCTGGCTCGACCACACTTGGAATATTGTGTCCAGTTCTGGCCGTCTCACAATAGGAAGGATGTGAATGTTTTGGAGAGGGTGCAGAGGAGATTTACCAGGATGCTGCCTGGACTGGAGGGCATGTCTTATAAAGAAAGGTTGAGGGAGCGAGGTCTTTTCTCACTGGTGCGAAGAAGGAAGAGAGGTGACTTGACAGAGGTGTACAAGGTGATAAGAGGCATGGATAGAGTGGATAGCCAGAGACTTTTCCCCAGGGCGGAGATGGCTGTCACGAGGGGACATAATTTGAAAGCGATTGGAGGATGGTACAGGGGAGATCAGAATTAGGTTCTTTACACACAGTGGTGGGTGCATGGAACGCACTGCCAGCGGAGGTGGTGGAGTCAGAGTCATTTGGGACATTTAAATGACTCTTGGACAGGCACATGGAGAGCAGTAAATTGAAGGGGTGTAGGTTAGGTTGATCTTAGATTAGGATAAATGGTTGGCACAACACCATGGGCCAAAGGGCCTGTACTGTGCTGTACTGTTCCATGTTCTATAAGACACAGGTGGATTGCAGGTACAAACATCGTGGGCCGAAGGGCCTGTACTGCGCTGTATCGTTCTATGTTCTATATCCACTGTGCCTCTGATTGTGAGAAGCTCCTCCCCATTGTTCTACACCCAGGTACCAAACAAGTGACAGGAATAGGGCAAGATGAGATAAATAAGTCTTGGACTAGCTCTAGCCTGTAGCTCAGTTCCAAGAAACCAGTCAAAGCAGCAATTGTTTATTTTTGTTTGTGACGCAGAGGGAAATTATACTTGGCAAATCTTTGCGCTACAAGCCCTTGTGGGTAATGGAATTTAACTGCCATGTGCAAATGTAGAAGTAGAGCGCTGAAGTATGAAATTAAAGCAGAAAATGCTGGAAAATACTCAGCTGGTCAGGCAGCTCCGTGGAGAGAGAAACAGAGTTAACATCTCAGTTTGATCATCAACCTGAAACATTGGGCTGGATCCTCCGCCTCTTGCAGCCGGTATCAGAGTTCCCGATGTAGCGGAGAATCCAGTTTTGAGGAGAAAACGGGATTGGCGCCTTTTTCCGATGCTCCGACCCACCCCATCCCAACCCCCTGCCCCGCTGGCATCGGGATCAAGGATTGGGCTCCTTGCCCTGTGCCAGCGGGAGGATGCAAAAGGGTCATTAAGACCCATTTGCCTCCTATTAATGGGCCGGGCACCATTTTGTCTGAGCCCTCGTGATTCTCCGGTCCTCTGGACGAGAATTGGTGTTGGTCCAGACAGGCGTGTATTGGGCCAAGGGGGCAACTCTTTAAGGGAGACGCCCTCAATGTCCATTGGAAGGCCACCCCCGCCCACAGGCCTGCAAAACCTGCGCACCCCACACACCCAAGAATCCCACCACTGCCCTACCCTAACCCCACAGAGCCCCAGAAGAGAGACCCTTGTCAGGAAACCCCCCCAGAAGTGAGAGCCCTGACAGGAAGCTCACTAGAAGACAGAATCCTGTCTGGAAGCTAGACAGCAGTCCAGACAGAAGGAGTGAAAAAAAATCACTGCTTTAACACTCACCTGTGCAATACATCTGCTGACTCAGGCAGAGTAAGTAGCACTTGCCAATTCCTGGAAAGGGAAAACCAGCCATCTGGGTTTTAAACCCCCTCAGATCTTTGATCTGCAAGTCAATCATGCATTTCTCTTTGATATTGATTGTACTAGGCTGTGATTGACTGCGTCCACCCTACCCCCCCCCCCCCCCCCCCAGTTGTCAGCGCTGTTCCATCCATCTCCCTTCACGGTTTAGTGACTTTGACTTTGCACTGGTCAGCTGTGAAACTGGCTGCAATGTTTACAAACATCAAGCTTTGATTGACAGCTTCGAGACCATATCAAACAGAGCTACGTGCTTTCCAAACATATCACTTCACAGTTGAGTGACCTTGAAGTGAGCAGCTGTGAAACTAATTGTTACGCTCCGGCGGGAGAACATCGTTTCCCAAATGGAGACTCCTGCCCATTATCTCTGTTTCTCTCCCCACAGATGCTGCTTGACATTCTGAGTATTGCCAGCCTTTTCTGCTTTTATTTCAAACTTACACTGCCATAATATTCTGCTTCGGATCGCCAAATATTTGCTGGTTCAATGATTGTACGATTGCATGATTTGCACATTGGCATTCAGAAGTTTCAGTGCCTCATTTTTTTACACCGTTAATCACAATGTTCAGAATGCAGAATGTTAACTTGTCTGTGCTCTCCATAGATGATGACTGATCTGGGTGTTGCCAGCATTTTCTGGTTTGGTTTGAATTTTCCTGTTTTACCTTCAGAGTATCCAGCCTTTTGAATTCGGAGTCGTGGAGTGCAATACCTATCCAGTTTTTTTTGTTATCTTCATTTGGTATATGAATTAGATAGCAATCATTTGAAATGATAGATACTCACTAGCCAAAAAATCTGGGGTTTTCATAATATCCCCTACTTCAAACGTCCTGATCCACAGAGAGAAACAAGCCAAGAGGTGACACATGAAGTGAGAATGAAGGCCAGATAAGGATCCGTCAACCACTGACGCAGCACAATGATGTTCAATGTCTAACTAATGAACAGAGGTGCCTGCACACACCCCATTCTCAAATGCGAGACAAGATCTTCCCCGGCTCTGTAGATAACCTTCAAAGTTTAAAGATGCCCAATGCAAATCTTGGTTGAAAAGATTCAAGCCATCAAGGCACAGATAAATCTGTACTTGCAAGAAACAGCAGGCTTACAAGCAGAGCATTAAATCACGGGTTATGACTTCGGCAGTGGAAGCATTTCCTTACGTTCTCTCTCATGAGGTTACATCGAGTCTAACAAGTGTTGACACATGAAGAGTGCTGATTTTAATCAGCAGAAATGCATGAGGAATTAGATGTAAATCTTTCACAGCGTCCCTAAAATTGAAGCTGACATGTCCTTAAAGTGCATTGTCCAATGTACCAATTAAGCAGGCTATTTGCATACCTGCTCATACGTGGGACGTACTTGTTGTGTTCTCGGGGGTCGACTGGAATGTCACCATGCTGTTGGATTGGATGGAAATGCCAGCGGGGAAAAAAAGCGACAAGCTGTTTGCATTCACAATCGGCAGTGTCGCAACACTCTGCTCCGCATTCCGATCAGCAAACTGAAAGAAGCTCAAACCTAATAATAATAATCTTTATTATTGTCACAAGTAGGCTTACATTAACACTGCAATGAAGTTACTGTGAAAATCCCCTGGTCGCCACACTCCGGCGCCTGTTCGGGCACACTGAGGCAGAATTCAGAATGTCCAATTCACCTAACCTCTGGAGTTTCTGATACACCCTCCTGGGAACTAATTATTTGGTTACTTGAAAAGGAGATGTGGGGCTGAAAGAGTTAAAACAAGAGGCTGGAGCACAATCATTGTTGTGCTATTTTCTTTGTCCTTTTCACTTTTACCTCCGTGAAGAGCCACTCAGCGAATTAAGTTTATTTTAAAACTAGCTTACGTCAATTAAACTGCAGGAATCCTCACACGTTTGTGATTAGGCATGGTTTGCCACAACCTGAATGGCAAACGTGGAAAACATTCTGGAACAATCTTTATTAGTGTCACAAGTAGGCTTACATTAACACTGTAATGAAGTTACTGTGAAAATCCCCTCGTCGCCACACTCCGGCGCTTGTTCGGGTACACGGCGGGAGAATTCCCTGACCTGTGGGTCATCTTTATCTTCTTCTCACTTCCCCGATCTACTGGTTGACTTTGAATAAGTGTTCTTTGCCAACCCTGCAGTCAAGTCCCAGATTTGACACAGCCCAAGTGCTGTGCAGATGGCATTGTCAGGTCTAAACTGGGTCATTCAATTTGGCGAGGGGGGGGGGGGGGCTTGAGAGGAAATTAGACAAACAACATACCTTGCAGGATCTGGAGCAAGCCTAATTTTTCCAGAATGAAGCAACATTGCTCTCCATTTTGGAGATGCTTTTTGTCTATTTGGTCAGCTGCTGGACGACGAACGATGGCGGGGGGGGGGGGGGGGGGGGGGGGGGAGCCCTGTATCATCTATGTCATGTCCAACAAAAAACAACTGTAGATGCTTGAATATTTGGCTTTTCTTGTTTGAATGAAGCAAGCATGCCCAGAGAAATGCTTCTGAAGGTAAAGTTTTACTGAAGGAAAATGTCTGACTCAATTTGAATTTTCTGATGCAGAATTCTAATCTTCAATGACATTCTGAGGTGATGTAATGCATCATACTGGTGTTTAAGCATGCTTAATAACACATCACTGCTACGGGCAATGCGGCCGCAAGCTAACCATGACTAATGGGAACAGAGTGGAAAGACTGTAGCATTGCAGTTGAACTGGATATTCTATTCAGAGACAAAACGAGACTGGAGGGAAGGGCGATCTCTGTCCACCTTCTAAATCTGGTAACATTCACAATAGCAGCAGGAGCTCTCTGGGTTCTTACGTGATCTGAGGCTGAACTTGAGGAACCAGACATATTGCATTTATGTAGCAGCTTACACATCCTCAGGCTGTCACAAAGCACTTTGCAGCTGATGAAGCACTTTCAAAGTGTAGTCACTGTTGTAATATAGCAAGTTGAGGAACTGTCCTTTGGGTGAAATATTAAACAGAGGATCCATGAAACAGAGATCCCACAGAGAGGCGGCACAGTAGCACAGTAGCACAGTGCTTAGCGCTGTTGCTTCACAGTGCCAAGAACCCGGGTTTGATTCCCAGCTTGGGTCACTGTGCGGAGTCTGCACATTCTCCTCCTGTCTGCATGGGTTTCCTCCGTGTGCTCCGGTTTCCTCCCACAGTCCAAAGATGTTAGGGTTAGGTGAATTGGTCCCGCTAAATTGCCCTATTGTGTCTAAAGGTTTGGTGGGTTGCTGGGTTACGGGTATAGGGTGGAGGTGTGGCCTTAGGTTGGGTGCTCTTTCAGGGGCAGGTGTAGACTTGATGGGCTGAATGGCCTCCTTCTGCACAAATTCTATGGTACAATGATGATACTGTGATTAGCTTATTCAGGTGGATGTTATTTATTCTGGCAAGACTAGTATTTGTTGTCCATCCCTAATTGCCCTTGAACTGAGTGGCTTGCCACACCATTTCAGTGGGCACCTAAGAGTCAACCACTTTGCTGTGGCTCTGGGGTCACACGTAGGCCCGACCAGGTAAGGACGGCAGATTTCCTTCCCTCAAGGGCAGTTGCGGGCCGGGTGGGTTTTCATTACCATTGCCATTGGTTTCATGGTCACCATTGCTGAAACTAGCTTTTAATTCCAGATTTATTAATTGGGTTGGGTCCAAATTCCACCAGCTGCCTTGGTGGGATTGGAGCCAGTATTCCAATCTGGATTAGTAGTCCAGTGACAACACCATTACGCAGCCCTCGCCACCATTCATCAGAATGGAAAAGTCCCCATGATAATATTTGAAGAAAAGCAGAGATCTCTGATTCCTCTCTTTTATCTCTTCAACCATCACTGCCAAAACAGATTCCCTGGTCATTTGTCTCACTTTGCTGAATTTTCCTTGTGTGCAAATTAGCTGCCACTTTCCCCAACATAACTTAAAAAATAATTCAGAACACGAAAGCATTTTTGTGATGTCGTGGACAAAATATATTTTTTTATAATCAGAATTCATTCTCAGGATGTGGGCATTCCCAGGAAGGCTGGCTCTTATTATTCATCCTCAATTATTCTGGAAGTGGTGGGGAGACTGTCCTTTGAAGCACTGCATTCCCACAATGACAAAACAAAGAAAGTTCCAAGATCTTGGGCAGAATTTTCCTACGGGCTTCAGGACCAAATGGAATACCAAGCTCGCACTTCTTGCAGCAAGACCAGCTCAGCGGTACACCTAATTGGATGGCTCTGTGTTTACCATCCTATTAAAGGCTGTGGGCTAGTTCCCAATGCTGCCATCCCAGAGGCCTCGAGCACCTCGACATACCCATCAGAAGAGGTGGGTACTGCATAGGCAGGTCCAGCAGGGGCTGTAAGGGCACCTCAACATGGGGGCACTCTTGGACATGAAGACATACATTAACAAATCAGAGGGGGGAAGGTGGTAGGTCACATGGATTGGAGGAGAAACCTCTCCAATCTGGATTGTTGAGGCAACAGCAGAGATGGAGGCAGAGCACCTTTCATGCCCGCGCTCCCCTCATTGGGTATGTAGGTATGTAGCCTCCTCCGATAAGGCCCTCCATATTGTTGCAACCATTCAGCTGGTGATCTCTGCACACAACAGGTGTTATCCAAATGGCGGAAATATGTCAGCAAGATCACAACATCACCCCTAATTGGAGCATTAATTATGTAAATTGATTTCCTGTCTTCGTGGCGGGCAGTCAAACTGGGTCTCTGCCCATCCTGGGGAAGTTGCCCAAGTGAGGATAGTGTGAGACTTGGAGGGAAACCTGGTAGCACTGGTGTGCCCCATGCACCTACTATCCTTGTCCAAGGCACAGGATATCATGGGCGGAATTCTCCGTTGTCCGACTCGAAAATCGGGAATGGCGATCAGGCGGAGAATAGCTTCCGATGCCGAAATCGCCCCAGGCACCGGTTTGGCACCGAATCGCGATGCTCTGCTCCCCCCAAATCAGCATCATTGCAACGCACATAGTTGAAACCACACCTCATTAGCGGGCGCACCCGCGATGCTTCACCTCCGAAGGGCCGGATTCCCAACGGCATGGGCCATGCGTGATCTCAACCATCGTGAACCTGGCGTGGTGGCTGTGGAGAGAGAGCGGGCATATAGACGGTGTCCAGCACCGCCATACTTCGCCGACAGTCGTGCTGCTGGCCGGGGGGCTTCTGCCAGGGCTGGGGGAAGTAGTGGGGGGTGGCCACAAAGTGGGCTGTGGGGTGGGAGTGGATGGGTACGCGGTCCAGCACAACTGGCACCATCTTTTCAGGCGCGATCAGTGCGTTTCTGGGGGTGTAAGTGTACGCACGGTTGCAGCTTGTCAGCCCTCTGCATATCCAGCACGGACCCAGCTATTCTCCCACCATTTTTAGCGTGCTCCGCGGTTGTTGCACGCGGCGCCAGTGCTAGCCCCTCGCCAGTAGCGGAATCGGTGAGGGTGTGACACCGATTTTTCCACCGTAGAACTCCATTGGCGTCAGCATTTAGCCGCAGAACGGAAAGAGCCCCATGCTTTCGGGAGGTGTTGTTGAAGAATCCACGGTGAACTACTGCAGGTCCACTCAATAGTACACACTGACCTGCTCCAGTAGATTCAGCATTTCTGTGGCAACTCCAAATCAAACATCAGTCAGTATGCTGATGTTGGGGGATTCATAATAATAATCTTTATTATTGTCACAAGTAGGTTTACATTAACAGTGCAAAAACCCCCTTGTCACCACCTTCCGGCGCCTGTTCCGGTACACAGAGGGAGAATTCAGAATGTGCAAATTACCTAACAGCACGTCTTTCAGGACTTGTGGGAGGAAACCGGAGCACCCGGAGGAAACCCACGCAGACACGGGCAGACAGTGCAGACTCCGCACCGACAGTGACACAAGTGGGAATCAAACCCAGGACCCTGGCGCTATGAAACAACAGTGCTAACCACTGTGGTACCATGCCGCCCTCTTCCCCTCTGCAATAATTCTCATCCCCTCTGCAACATTGGGGTCACTGACGTTGTATTGTTACACCAGGGATTCACTCATGGTAATGTCACTGACTATCAAGCAGATAAATGCAGGTTTGTGCCGTGTCTTGGTATATTACACTTCAAGATGAGGAAATGGTTCCTGAATTGATCTAGTGTCTCTGAAAGACTGTCCTGCTTACCCTCCCCAACTTGAAATCCACATTATACGCCTATCAGAACAAGCAAATGCGGAAATAATTACTTCTGCTTATTGAACCCAGTGACGATTCAGCACGAGGTATACAACAAACCTGTGTAGATGGTTGTTATAAAAATTTTGAAGCTCACAATTAAATAAGAGGCAAAACACAGTGTGCACAATTGTACATCATTTTAATGTTTACAGTGAAATTACTGCGGTTTTTAATGAGGTGCTAAGGCAGACGCGAGCACTTGTAGCCCTCTCATGATTTCAGAAAGAAGCTTGCTCAGAAAGAGAACGGTATTCATCACCCATCTGACCAGTAATGCGTAATTATGTTGACGGAATATTTTTTGGATCGCTTCAGATTTTTATAGGTTCTTCAGGTTTGCAGTTTGGCTTCTAATATCACAATCTTTAAAGGCTAGGTTTGATCTTCAAAAAGCTTTCTAATTCCAAGTTGATCGAAATGTCGCCAATTCGGCTTCTTTTGGTTATTTTTAGGTTTGCCCAGATCACGCTCATTTGCCTGCCACCTTTACCCATTTCAATTGAATGTCTCTCGCCATACTGCACGCATATAATCTACATTAAAAACGCCACATGATAAGAATAATATTTATTAGTGTCACAAGTAGGCTTACATTAACACTGCAATGAAGTTACTGTGAAAATCCCCTGGTCGCCACATTCCGGCGCCTGTTCGGGTACACTGAGGGAGAATTCAGGATGTCCAATTCACCTTTCGGGACTTGTGGGAAGAAACCGGTGCACCCGGAGGAAACCCGGGCAGACATGGGGGGAACGTGCAGACTCCGCACAGACAGTGACCCAGCGGGGAATCGAACCTGAGAGTCCACACGGCAAATGTCATGCTATTGTTCACATTACCTCTGGATATCAAAGTTTAAAATGATGAGAGTTACGTTCCCCCTGTACTTGCACGTACTTGTCAGCTTCTGACAGAGGTGTCACCGCATTCCATTGCTCCAAACCACTGCCCTTGGTTGTCCTCCCCTGGCACCATGGCCTTCCAACCTCACTGCACCCATTCTGGTTGGTGCCCTGCAGCTGCCACGCTACATCTTCCGGCCATTGTCTACAGCCCAAAATATACCTGTAATTCACCAGCCTTTGATCCTGGAACCATGTTGCCCAAAGGAAACAAAAAAAATCAATGACGCCTCCCTCAATCTCTCATCCACAGGGAACACATCTGCAAGTCAGCCAGCTATCCCCTGAGCAGTACCCGTATACCCAACTGACAAACAAAGAGAGGCAGCGAGACCAGCAACCGAGTGCAAATTTATTTGAAGAAACCATTTTCAAACACGTTTGTTACCACTCAAGGGAAATAGGTGGCTGAGAGAGGCACAAGGCACAAACATGCCCAGAGTTACTCTGAATCTGTGCTTTGCTTTTATTCTGAGAATAATTATTGCTGACAGGGAAGGTTAATTTATCTTTGCTCTGCTTTGAGCATGAGTTGAAAATCAGCTGGAAAATGAGTTGTGCAATTGTTTTTGCGGTAAGGGAGAATGATTACCAAGTTTGCTTTTGATTGAGCCATGTGTGTTTCCGAGAGAGATGGAGGGGGTTGAATGGAGTACCTGTGTTGCGTTTTGTTTAGATAGAGCTTTTGAAAATTGTGCTATAGCAGGATTTATTTATGCAACTCCAATGGCTAAGGGAAACACTAGTTATTTATTTTGTTCATGCCAAATAATAAAACACTTTTTTCCCCAAATATTTTTACTGAAAATATATACCTTTCCAATGTTTCCACGTGATTGCGAGGAGATACACAGTAGACAGACACTTAGACCCCGTGGTGGTTTGGAGCAATTAATTGATAGATTGGGGTGAAACTTTACAACTGGACTGGAGCATGGCCAATGTGCCATCAACCCATGTCTGCCGATTTTAACAATGAGCGTCATTAGCGTGTCGCGTGCCAAAACAGCCAGGAAATCAGGTGAAAGTCGCTGGCAGGCTTTCAATTTGGGCAGCTCGGAAGCTGAGGAAATCATCCCAACACAAAGCAAATGGGGTCATAAGGGATGCAATTCTCCCATCGGGAGTGTAAGTGCCGACGTTGGAGTGAAAACCGGAGTGTTTCACTCCGGCGTCGGAGCCCGCACCCAGCCCCTTAATTCTCCCGCCCCCGGGGGGCTAGGAGCGGCATCACGTCATTTACGCGTGCCTGGCCTTGGCGCCGTGTAAAAGCAGCACTGCGTAAATGACGCGGCCACGCCACGTAAATGACGTCACCCACGCATGCGTGGGTTGGCCGGCGCCAACACGTGCATGCGCGGTTGCCGTCCTCCCCGAGGCCGGCCCGGAAGAAGATATCGGATGGCTCTTGCGGGGCGGCGGAGGAAAGGATGTCCTTCAGAGAGGCCGGCCCGCCGATCGTTGGGCACCGATCGCAGGCCAGACCCCATTTGAGGCCCTCCCCCGGTGCAGGAACCCCCCTCCCCCCCCCCACATGCCGCACCCTCAGCGTTCCTGCGCTGTTCCCGCCGGCAGCGACCAGGTGTTGACAGCGCCGGTGGGAACCTGTCGTGTTGGGCAGGCTGCTCGGCCCATCCGGGCCGGAGAATCGCCGTTCGCCCATTACAAACGGCGAGCGGCGATTCTCCCAGTGGCAAGCCATGATTCTCGCCGCGCCAGTTGGGGGGGGGGGGGGAGAATCGCATGCGGGTGTCATGGCGGCGTGGCGGGACACGCGCGGCGCCCCAGCGATTCTCCCACCTGGCGTTGGGGTGGGGGGGGGGGAATTCCGCCCAAGATGTTCAGCAGGCCCAGGTTTTCCTCGTGAGGCCCAGGGTAGCACTTCTGCTACTCCTGGCAAACAATGAAAATTCAAATACTGAAAGGGTCCTTGTTTATTCCCTTATTTTTCCTTGCTTTTATTTTTGCCATTACATTACTGATTCCATGGAGGATGAACAGACCTGCTGCTTTAAGACAAGCAGCCTGTATGAAGGCTGTGCCTTTTTACATAAAGAGGTAAAAATGATAAAAAGGCAAATTTAATGGCTCTTTATGTAAAACCCGCCGTTTTGGCCTGGCCGCTCGGCCCATCCGGGCCTCAGAATAGCGGGGGTGCCGGAGAATCGCCATTTTCGGTGACTCCGGCGATTCTACGGACTGCGGCCCGCAAAACTCGACCGGGCCGTTCCTGCCGCTTGGGAGAATCGCGGGAGGGCGCGGACCGGCGTCCCCGGAAATTTTGGCGGCCCAGGCAATTCTCCCAACCGGCGTGGGAGTGGAGAATCGCGCCCCTGAAGTCAAACCACCAGCTGAAAGCAAGATCTGATACAAAATAAAGTGTCTCTACAGCAAGATAGAGGCCTGAATGCGAACCTCGGCTGAAGACCCAGTTTGATGAGAACTAAAGTGTCTCTCCAGAAAGCCTGCTGCCTGTGAGTACTGCATTTTGCTAGACTACAGGGAATGAATGAATGACTCTACAAAGAAGACCAATAATGGCTGAAAACCAAAGACTCCAGTCTGCAAGCTTGCTGTGAAGAAAGTATGCTACAAGAACCACCATCTGAAGCAAATACTTAACTTCGGAGTTTCAGCATTATTATTTTCACCCCTTTTCCCACCCCCCTCTGTTTTTGTCGATCTTGTGTATGTGCGTAGCGGGTGAGACAGTTAAAGTGGGTAGTAGGCATTAGCTTGTCATTAACCAGTTGTGCTTACTGCATGATAGACCTTGTTGTAAGTAAACAGTACCAGCCACTGTGGCGACGAGGGGCTTTTCACAGTAACTTCATTTGAAGCCTACTTGTGATAATAAGCGATTTTCATTTCATTTCATTTCAGTAATTGCGTTAAAATTTACAAACCTAGTGACTTTAGTTATTGGGCAGCCAAGGGCCAAGGCTTCAGGTTTTTTTTTTACAAGGATTATTGGTTAATCCGAGATGAGTGGGGCTGGATTTGACCGCGCACTCACCCAGGGTGGTGTAATAACATAATTTAGGAAAGATGCTTTAATTGGCCTCCTTTGGTCTTCCATGCACATTCGGTCTGGCTGGGAAGCTAAAACTGCTCCCTAGCCGTGCTAAGGCCTCAGAGAGTTTGTTCTCTTCCCCCACCCCATCCTCTTCCCACACCCTATCCTCAGGCCTTGGGATACAATGTTATAGTCTTACTCCAATGGCATCATCGGAGCCAAATCTGCATATTCGTGGAAAGGGACTTGATCAGACATGAGAGTCCAGGCGGCCGGGAGGGGGGAGGATCCCAGTGTCGTGGTCTATGAAGGTACCAACAATATAGGTAGAACAAGGAAAGAGGTTCTGCATAGAGTGTTTGAGGATTATCATAGATCATAGAATTTACTGTGCAGAAGGAGGCCATTCGGCCCATCGGGTCTGCACCGGCTCTTGGAAAGAGCACCCTACCCAAGGTCAACACCTCCCCCCTATCCCCATAACCCAGTAACCACACCCAACACTAAGGGCAATTTTGGACACTAAGGGCAATTTAGCATGGCCAATCCACCTAACCTGCACATCTTAGGACTGTGGGAGGAAACCGGAGCACCCGGAGGAAACCCACGCACACACGGGGAGGATATGCAGACTCCGCACAGACAGTGACCCAAGCCGGAATCGAACCTAGGACCCTGGATCTGTGAAGCAATTGTGCTATCCACAATGCTACCGTGCTGCCCTAGGCATCAAATTAAACAACAGAAGCTCCAAGGTTATAATCTCTGGATTATGATCGGAGCTGTGTGCAAATTGGCATTGAGTAGATAAAATTAGAAAGATGAATACATGGCTCAAAGACTGGTGTGGGAGAAGTGGATTTTGATTTATGGAGCACTGGCATCACTACCGGGAAAATAGGGAATGTATCGTTGGGACAGCCAACATCTGAACTGTTCTGGGACCAGTTTTCTTACACACCATGATACGGGGGAAGTAGAGAGCGCTTTAAATTAAATAGGGGGGGGGGGATGTTTCTAGAGAGGGGATACAAACATTTTTTTAAAGTAGCAAATAGGGTCAAAAGGGGTAAAAATGATAAAAAGGCAAATTTAATGGCTCTTATGTAAATGCACATAGTATTCGGCACAAAATAAATTAATTACCACCACAAATTGAGGTTAGAGGGCATGGTCCTATATCCATTCCAGAGAGGTGGTTACAAGGAGATCAAAGCTGGGAACTAAATATTCATAGGGATCTGACTTTTTGCAAGGGCAGGAAGGAAAGGGTGCAAGATGGAATAAGTATGATAGCTAGAATGATCTTACATTGGAAGTTGTAGAAGGGTGGAGGTAAGAAATAACAAGCTGGAAGGAGTAGTCTATAGACCTCCCAACAGTAGCTGTACTGTAGGAGTACTGACTGTACTGAGAGAGAATAAATCAAGAGGTAATGAGGTCATGTGAAAAAGGAACTACATTAATCATGGGTGGTTTTATTAGAACGTAGAACATAGAACATTACAGCGCAGTACAGGCCCTTCGGCCCTCGATGTTGCGCCGACCTGTGAAACCACTCTAAAGCCCATCTACACTATTCCCTTATCGTCCATATGTCTATCCAATGACCATTTGAATGCCCTTAGTGTTGGCGAGTCCACTACTGTTGCAGGCAGGGCATTCCACGCCCTTACTACTCTCTGAGGAAAGAACCTACCTCTGACATCTGTCTTATATCTATCTCCCCTCAATTTAAAGCTATGTCCCCTCGTGCTAGACATCACCATCCAAGGAAAAAGGCTCTCACTGTCCACCCTATCCAATCCTCTGATCATCTTGTATGCCTCAATTAAGTCACCTCTTAACCTTCTTCTCTCTAACAAAAACAGCCTCAAGTCCCTCAGCCTTCCCTCATAAGGTCTTCCCTCCATACCAGGCAACATTCTGGTAAATCTCCTCTGCACCCTTTCCAATGCCTCCACATCCTTCCTATAATGCGGCGACGAGAAATGCACGCAATACTCCAAATGCGGCCACACCAAAGTTTTGTACAGCTGCAACATGACCTCATGGCTCCGAAACTCAATCCCTCTACCAATAAAAGCTAACACACCGTATGCCTTCTTAACAACCCTCTCAACCTGGGTGGCAACTTTCAGGGATCTATGTACATGGACACCGAGATCTCTCTGCTCATCCACACTACCAAGAATCTTACCATTAGCCCAGTACTCTGTCTTCCTGTTATTCCTTCCAAAATGAATCATCTCACACTTTTCTGCATTAAACTCAATTTGCCACCTCTCAGCCCAGCTTATCTATGTCCCTCTGTAACTTATAACATCTTTCCGCACTGTCTACAACTCCACCGACTTTAGTGTCATCGGCAAATTTACTCACCCATCCTTCTACGGCCTCATCCAGGTCATTTATAAAAATGACAAACAGCAGTGGCCCCAAAACAGATCCTTGTGGTATACCACTAGTAACTGGACTCCAGTCTGAACATTTCCCAACAACCACCCTTTGTCTTCTTCCAGCTAGCCAATTTCTGATCCAAACTGCTAAATCAGCCTGAATCACATGCCTCCGTATTTTCTCCAATAGCCTACCGTGGGGAACCTTATCAAATGCTTTACTGAACTCCATATACACCACATCAACTGCTTTACCCTCATCCACCTGTTTGGTCACCTTCTCAAAGAACTCAATAAGGTTTGTGAGGCACGACCTACCCTTCACAAAACCGTGTTGATTATCTCTAATCAAATTATTCCTTTCCAGATGATTATACATCCTATCTCTTATAAACCTTTCCAAGACCTTGCCCACAACAGAAGTAAGGCTCACTGGACTATAGTTACCGGGGTTGGCTCTACTCCCCTTCTTGAACAAGGGGACAACATTTGTTATCCTCCAGTCTTCTGGCACTATTCCTGTAGACAAAGATGACTTAAAGATCAAAGCCAAAGGCTCAGCAATCTCCTCCCTAGCTTCCCAGAGAATCCTAGGATAAATCCCATCCGGCCCAGGGGACTTATCTATTTTCACACTTTCCAGAATTGCTAACACCTCCTCCTTATGAACCTCAAGCCCTTCTAGTCTAGTAGCCTGAATCCTCAGTATTCTCCTCGACACATTGTCTTTTTCCTGTGTGAATACTGACAAAAAATATTCATTTAGCACCTCTCCTATCTCCTCGGACTCCACGCACAACTTCCCACTACTGTCCTTGACTGGCCCTACTCTTACCCTAGTCATTCTTTTATTCCTGACATATCTATAGAAAGCTTTAGGGTTATCCTTGATCCTACCTGCCAATTACTTCTCATGTCCCTTCCTGGCTGTTCTTAGCTCTCTCTTTAGGTCCTTCCTAGCTAACTTGTAACTCTAGAGCGCCCTAATTGAACGTTCATGTCTCATCTTTACATAAGCCTCCTTCTTCCTTTTGACAAGTGTTTTGACTGCTTTAGTAAACCACGGTTCCCTCGCTCGACCACTTCCTCCCTGCCTGACAGGTACATACTTATCAAGGACATGCAGTAGCTGTTCCTTGAACAAGCTCCACATTTCCATTGTGCCCATCCCCTGCAGTTTTCCTCTCCATCTGATGCATTCTAAGTCTTGCCTCAACGCATCATAATTGCCTTTCCCCCAGATATAACTCTTGCCCTGCGGTATATACCTATCCCTTTCCATCACTAAAGTAAACATAATCGAATTGTGGTCACTATCACCAAAGTGCTCACCTACCTCCAAATCTAACACCTGTCCTGGTTCATTTCCCAATACCAAATCCAATATGGCCTCGCCTCTCGTTGGCCTATCTACATACTGTGTCAGGAAACCCTCCTGCACACATTGGACAAAAATGGATCCAACTAAAGTACTCGAACTATAGCGTTTCCAGTCAATATTTTGAAAGTTAAAGTCCCCCATAACAACTACCCTGTTGCTTTCGCTCCTATCCAGAATCATCTTTGCAATCCTTTCCTCTACATCTCTGGAACTTTTCGGAGGCCTATAGAACACCCCCAACAGGGTGACCTCTCCTTTCCTGTTTCTAACCTCAGCCCATACTACCTCAGTAGACGAGTCCTCATCAAACGTCCTTTCTGCCACTGTAATACTATCCTTGACTAACAATGCCACCCCTCCCCCTCTTTTACCACCTTCCCTGAGCTTACTGAAATATCTAAACCCCGGCATCTGCAACAACCATTCCTGTCCCAGCTCTATCCATTCTTCATGTGCATTGGGAAAATCAAATTGGTAGAGGTAGCCATGTGGAATAACTCAACCAAGTGTATTCATGACAGTTTCCGAAAACAACATATTGTCGATCCAACCAGGAATAAAGCTATTTCAGATCGGATATGTGCAATGAGACACATTTAAAAAACAATCTGAGTAAATGATCCCCTAGGAAACGGTGACCATAACACGATAAAATTTAGCATTCAGTTCGAGAGTGAGAAACTTGGGTCAGAAACAACTGTGCTAAACTTAAATAAGGGCAGTTATAAAGTAATAAGGGCAGATTTGGGTGGAATGGACTTGTAAAAGGAGTTTAGCAGAACAGACGGTTGATCGACAATGGCAAATGTTTATCAAAATAGTTCATGACTCACAGCAAAGATATATCCCAATGAGGAAGGATTCTAGGAAAAGGATAAATCAATCATGGTTAACCAAGAAAGTTCATTCACCCAACTGTTCCGGGACCTGTTTGTGGCCGACGAACAAGCAGAAGAATAGCCAAGTAGCCAAGAATCAGGGGAAAGTAGCCAAGGGTGTGAGATGGAGGGAAAGACTCGTTTGGGGGGGGGGGGGGGGGGGGGCGTGGAACAGCTAAACCTAAGAGAAAGGTGAACCACAGGAGAGGGGGTGGGGAGAGGGGGGGGGGGGGGGGAAGAAGGATGAAGGAGGAGACAGAGAACAATAGACGGGAACCAGAGAGGGGGGGGGGGGGGCGAGGGATGAAAGCCGGAAGGAGAGCACGGGAACCAACAACAAACTCGGCAAATACAGTAACAGAGAGCAAGAAAATATGAGGAAAAAGACGGGGCGAACAGCCGAAGCGGAGGTGAACACACAACAACAACGGCAGTGAAAAACGTCCAGGAGAAGCAAGTAACACCAGATCTATTCTCGTATTGCCCTCTCTGTATTGGATATAACTGCTGTAATCGTTTCTCCGTCTTTATATCTCATTCTGTGTACATAACTGTAAGTATACTATGTTCAAAAATCCAGTAAAAAAACATTTTAAAAAGAAACCAAGAAAGTTAAGGATAGTATTAAACTGAAAGAAAAAAAATGTGGCAAACATTAGTGGTAAGCCAGAGGAGTGGGAATGTTTTAAAAACCAACAAAATGACAAGAAAAAAGGAAGAAGATAAAAGGGCGATCTAGCAAGTAATATAGAAACAGTCAGTCAGAGCTTCTTTAAATATATAAAATGGGAGAGGCCAAAGTGAACATAGAATCATAGAATTTACGGTGCAGAAGGAGGCCATTCAGTCCATCGAGTCTGCACCGGCCCTTGGAAAGAGCACCCCACTTAAGCCCACACCTCCGACCCATACCTGTAACCCAGTAACCCCACCTAACCTTTTTTGGACACTAAGGGCAATTTAGCATGGCCAATCCACCTAACCTGTGCATCTTTGGACTGTGGGACGAAACCGGAGCACCCGCGGAGAAACCGACACAGATACGGGGAGAATGTGCAGACTCCGCACAGACAGTGACCCAAGCCGGGAATCGAACCTGGAACCCTGGAGCTGTGAAGCAACTGTGCTGACCACTGTGCTACCGTGCTGCCCATAACAAAGGGTCTTACAGAATGAGACTGGAGAAATAATAATAGGAAACCAGGAAATGGCAAAGGAGATAAATAAACACTTTGCGTCAGTCTTCACTGTAGAAGACACGACTAATATTCCCAAAATACTAAATAATCAAGGGGCAAAAATGCAGAAGAAAATAAACACAATAACAATCTCTAGAGAAAAAGTACTCGGGAAACTGATGGGGCTAAAGACTGATAAGTCTCCTGGAACTTATGGGTTGCAACCCAAGATATTAAAGGAAGTAGCGAGAGAGATAGCGGGTACACTGGTAATAATCTTCCAAGAATACATATATTCTGAAAAAGTCCTAGAGGGCTGGAAAACTGCCAATGTGACACCATTATTCAAAAAGGGAGGGAGCCAAAAACAGGTAACTGTAGGCCAGTTAACTTCAAGGTTAGAGTCCATTATAAAGGATGTAATAGCAGAGCATTTAGTAATACATAATACAATCAAGCAGAGTCAGCATGGCTTCATGAAGGGGAAATCATGCCTGACAAATTGGAATTCTTTGAGGCGATAATGAGCAGGATAGATGAAGGGGAACCAGTAGATGTAAAATATTTGTATTTCCAAAAAGCTTTCGATAAGGTGCAGCCTTATATAGGGGTAGCAGATTAGCATGGATTGAGGATTGGCTAAATCACAGAAGAGAGAGTTAGGACAAGAGGACATTTTTAAAAATATATTTTAATTGGCTTTTGCATTGATTTGTAACAACATTGCAAGGAACAAAAAATTTAAAAAAATAAAAAAGGGAAAAAATAAACAAGTATGAATACATAGGAAACATGTCTACAGATAGGATGCATATTAACATTGGGCTCCCAGTAATTGGTTACCACAACTGTACTGTTTAACTGTCTACATTATGCCTCCAGTATTCAAGCACACCAGGGCGTGTTTGAGGCCACCAAGGCATACCCTGTTGATGTTTGCCATGGTCGCACCCATGGGTTTTTCGTTCCCTTGGTACCGTTTGGTTCCTCTGCCCTAATTCCCCTGTACTCTGGGTGGTGTCTCCCCGTCCCGCTTTTCCTATTCTCCTCCCCCCCACCCCTCTTTCCTCTATTTTGATCCCCCCTCCCTGCTCCCCCCACCTCGCTTATTGGTTGTTGGTCACGAACAGGTCCTCGAACACGTTGGTGAATTGCTTCCACGTGTTGGGGAAGCCTTCCTCTGATCCTCTGATAGCGAATTTTATCTTATCCAATTTGAGGAATTCTGTTTAGTCAGGCAGCCAGTATGCAGCCTTGGGTGGCACTGCTGATCTCCAGCCGAGTGGGAGTCTCTAGTGGGAGATCAGGGAGGCAAAGGCTAGGGCGTCTGCCTCTCTCCCTGTAAAGGGCTCTGGCTGTTCCGATACACCAAAGACTGCCACGAATGGGTATGGTTCCACCCTCAACCCCACAACCCTGACCTTGCCCTCGGAAAAGGCAGTCCAGTACCTGTCAAATCTGGGACAGGACCAGAACTTGTGGGTATGGGTTGCTGGGCCTCCCTGGCTCCTATCACATTTGTCTTCCACCTTGGAGATGAACCCGCTCATGCGCGTTCGAGTCAGGTATGCCCTATGCCCTTTAGCTACATTAGGCACAGCCCTGCCCACGAGGAGGTGAAGTTCGCCCTATGCAGTGCTTCAATCCAGTGTCCTCCCCCTATCTCTATGCCCAACTCCTTTTCCCGCTTTTCCCACGTCTCATCCAGAAGGGCACTTACCTCCTCGAGCAGTCATCCGTACATGTCAGCGCAGTGACCGTCCCCTAGTTTGTCCCATGTTAGAAGTCTGTCCAGTAGGGTGTGTCCAGGTAGTAGGGGAACATTGCAGTCTCCTTGCGGAGTAAGTTCCTTCATTGAAAGTACCAGAGCTCGTTCCCATTTGGGAGCTGGAGCTTCTCCATTTGTTCCCCCAGGGTTGCTACTCTGCCATCCCAGATAGGTCCCTAGGTGCCCTGCCGTCAGGACCCCTTCATCTTGTTTCCACCTTTTAAAGGAGACGTTTATTGTTGCAGGGGTGAATTTATGTTTTTTGCAGATGTGGGCCAGAGTGGACATTGTACCCAGATCTAAATGGTGCCTAGGTTGATTCCACGTCCTCAACGTGGCCACCACCACCGGGCTTCTTGAGTACTTGACTGGGGGAAATGGGAAGTGGGGCTTTGGCCAGTGCTTGGAGGGATGTCCCCGTGCAGGTGGTCTTCTCCGTTCTCACCCATTCCACCTCCAGCTCTTTGATCCACCCCGTATTCTTTCTGCGTTAGCCGGCCAGTGGTAGAATAGGAGGTTCAGATGGACCAGGCTTCCCCATCGCTGATCTGAGCGACAGCCAGTGACTTGATTACCAGGGCAAATAGTAGCAAGTATAAGGGGCATCCCTGCCTCGTGCCTCTGAAGTATTCAGAGCTGGCAGTGTTTGTCCATACACTCGCCATGGGAGCGCTATACAGTAGCTTCACCCATGAGGTGAATCCTAACCAAAATCCAAACCGTCCAGTACCTCCAGGAGGTACCTCCATTCTATTCTGTCAAAGGCCTTATCTGCATTTAGGGAGATGATCAATTCTGGTGTCCCCTCCCTGGTGGGGGTCATAATCACGTTCGCCATTAGCTGTCTGCCCTGGACAAAACCGCCAGTCGCCTCGCCAGGGCCTTCGCCAGGATTTTAGCGTCGGTGTTCAGGAGTAAGATGGGTCTGTATGACCCACACTTGCTTGGGTCTTTGTCTTTTTAAAAAATATATTTTTTTATTAAAATTTTGCAAAGTTTTTCATAATAAATAGTAATAATCCTAACACAGCAAATTAGAGTGAACATTAACATAGTGCAAAAAGAGAATATTCAATAGCAATTGACTAGACATGACCCCACGCGCCTCAGTCTTCCTACACCCTCCCAACGGAGCACTCACCCCCACTCCCCTATGGGTCGCCGCTGCTGCTGACGTTTTAATTTTCCCTGAGAAGCCATCGGACGGTATTATGCCCCCGCTCAACACCAGCAGCTCTGTACACTTGGCAAAATTATTTACACGCATATGTAGGCATCTGTTCGTTGTGTTGTCGTCCCTTGCTTCTCCCAGACGGAGTTCGCTGCCGTTGTCGTCTCGTTCCGCTTCTGCGCACTCCCTCTTAGATTTAGCTGTCCCCCCTCCCGGTCTATCTCTCCCTCTCATGCTTTGGCTACTCACCCCTGTTTTTTGGCTATCTGGCTATTCTTCTGCTTGTTTGTTGGCCACTAACAGGTCTCGGAACAATTGGGTGAATGACTCCCAAGTTCTGTGGAGGCCGTCGTCTGACCCTCGGATGGCGAATTTGATTTTCTCCATTTGGAGAGATTCTGAGAGGTCGGACAGCCAGTCTGCAGCTTTGGGTGGTGCTGCTGACCGCCAGCCGAACAGGATTCTACGGTGGGCGATCAGGGAGGCGGATCTTTGTCTTTTTTAGGGTCAGTGATAATCGACGCCTGTACCAGCGTGGGTGGCAGGATCCCTCTCGACAGCGAGTTATTGAATATAGGCTCCAATGTCCTGGTAGTTGTGGATTGTATGATCCTCCCATCTATACGACCGCATGCTCCTCGCCCAGTTCGGCACTCACTCCTTGTCCTGAATCTTATGTAGTTTCGCTATTATCGCCCGTGGTGGTTATCCCAATTTGGGCCTTTGCCGGAGCAGCCTTTGGGCCAGTTCCACCTCTGGGGGTTTGGCGAAGCCTTCCCATTCGACCAACTTCCCGAGCATCCTCGCAAAATACACCATCGGGTTTCCGCCCTCTGTGCCCTCAGGTAGCCCGACTATCCTCGGTTCTGGTGGCAGGACCTGTTCTCCTTATCGTCAACCTTCCCTTTGAGCACTCTCTGGATTGTTAACAACCTTACCACCTCAACCTCGAGCAAGGCAATCCGTTCGCTCTGGTCGGTGGCTGCCTTCTCCAAGATCCACACCATTGCATCCTGGGTCTCCAGTCTCCTCTCCGTTCTGTCCACGCCTCTCTAATGAGGGCCAGAATGGTTTCTGTGGCTGACCTTATGGCCAACATGAGGTCCTCCTTTATAGAGTCCCTGTGTTTCTGGAGCTCTATTGAAAGAAGCTCCATTAACTGCTCCATCATTGGGTGATCTTGCGATGGCGACCCTGTTCGTTCCGCCATGCTCCTCGCCGCGTGACCCCCAGTCTGAGGTTAGGCTTCTCCTCTCCCGACTTTTACTATTTTTCCGGCTCTGTGGCTATTTCTTTGGTTGACTGTTAGTTTGTGGTGAGGGTGGAGGGTTTTCCGTTACTTTTTGTATTCAATTGATGGGTTAAAAGGGCCTGAGTTGGTTCTCAAGAGGGCCAACTTTCATGCAACCACTCAGCGCATAGCTGCCACTGGATGTCCAAGAGGGACATTTTCAGGATGGCAGCCTGGAACTGGAGTGTCACAGGGGTCAGCGCTGGGATCACAATTATCCACAATATATATGAATGACTTGGACGAGGGAAGAGAATACACTATTGCCAAGTTTGTGGATGACGCAAAATAGCTGGGAAGGCAAGTGGTGAGGACGACACAAAGAGTTATACAGAGGGATATAGATAGGTTAAGTTGGGTGGGCAAAAACTTGGCAGATGGAATATAATGCAAGGGGCTTGAAGGGTGGATGCTGAGAGGATGTTTCCTCTTATGGGAGAGTCTAGGACCAGAGGGCATAATCTCAGGATAAAGGGTCACCCATCCAAAACAGAGATGAGGAGGAATTTCTTCTCTCAGAGGGGAGTGAATGTGTGGAATTTTTTACCACAGAGGGCTGTAGAGGCTGGGTCGTAAAGCATGTTCAAGGCTGAGATAAACAGATGTTTAATCAGTAAGGGAATCAAGGATTATGGGGATAAGGTGAGGAAGTGGAGCTGAGGATTATGGTATCAGATCAGTCATGATCTCGTTGAATGGTGGGACAGACTCGATGGATCATAGATCATAGAATTTACAGTGCGGAAGGAGGCCATTCGGCCCATTGAGTTTGCACCGGCTCTTGGAAAGAGCATTCTACCCAAGCCCACACCGCCCTATCCCCATACCCCAGTAACCCCACTCAACCAACACTAAGGGCAATTTTGGACGCTAAGGGGAATTTAGCATGGCCAATCCACCTAACCTGCACATCTTTGGACTGTGGGAGGAAACCGGAGCACCTGGAGGAAACCCACGCACACACGGGGAGAACGTGCAGACTCCGCACAGACAGTGACCCAGCCAGGAATCGAACCTGAGACCCTGGAGCTGTGAAGCAATTGTGCTAACCACTATGCTACCGTGTTGCCCTTGATGGGCTGAATGGCCTCCTGCTACTCCTAAGTCTTGTGGTCTTATAGCTCTCAGTGGGCATCACTGCCATTTGCAATTGAACCATTTGCAATTCAAACTGCTCCCACGCTCAGTGTCCCTGGGGTTAAAGGTAGAGAAAAAAAACCCAGCCACTGAGTCATTCATGTCTTCCCATCCCTTACCTCTCCCCACCCAGTGCAACAGTGAATCACCAGCATAACTTCCTGTCTCAAGCATACAATTATTTGTATCTGATCGCAATCACAGAAAGGAATCTGTAAATTAAAGCTGCCTAGCTCCACAAAACAAGTTGAGGCGCCTTACTAATATAAATACTACCTTAGGTGTAGAGCTATCGGTGATGTAATGAAATGGACTATTTATTTTAGTGTTCAGGACATTCCAGAGCACTTTACAACCAACTAATTAAGTTTGGATTGTAGAAACTGATGTTGTGTAGGTAAATGCAGCAACCCGATTTGTACCCGTCAAGTTCCCAGAGACAGCAAACGAGATAAGGAACGAAGTTAACTTGTTTCAGTTGTGATGGTTGTTGCACAACAGATGTCGGCCAGGATACCGGTGGAACATTCTGCCCTTCCTTAACGTGCCGTGGAATTTTCCACGTCCAGCTGATTGAGCCGATTGGACCCAGTTTAACGATTATCGGAAAACGCACACGTCATCTCAGTGCACGGAGTTGTTTGTGCTTCCCCTCCTCCACCAGAACAAAGATTATAGATTGAATCATGGAATGGTGACAGCACAGAAGGGTAGGTGGGTGGGGGAGGGAGGGATGCAAATTATTTAGGCACCCCAACACTTGACAGTGAATGAGCATCGACAAAGCGCATTTTAACTTCCATCCCCCTTCTCCCGCTTGGTCCCTTCTCCTCCTTCGTGTCCCTCCAAAGTTCGTAACCTATGTGGTTGGTGGTGGTAATGGAGACGATCACCGATTTCAAAAGAAAACTGGATGAGCACTTGTGAGAAATGAACCTGCAGGATCAGGGGGCTAAAGCAGCATTGGACTGCCCCGCAGGAAGCTGGCATGGGCTTAAACGGCCTCCTTCTGTGCGACAAAGGCTCTAAGATCCAATAATTCTGTACATCAGATTTAATCCCCTCTGCAGCAAATCTTCCTCCACTGACTTAGGACCCGGTTTCCAAAATATTAGTTCTTTCCTGTTGCTTGGATAGGAACGAAGACCAGAAGCTGGATTTCAAAGGGTGGCAGGGCCAGGACATGATGCAGGCACTCTTTGAAAATCAGGGTTCTGGAAGTCTCTCAAGAGTTCCAGTGCCTCCGGGAGTGTTCGCGATTTTCCAAAGGCCAGCAGAGGTGCAGGGGAGTAACAGGAAACATACTCGCTACCAATTAACTGTCCCTTTAGGAGCTGGTTAAGGCACCAATTCTGGGGCAGAATAGAGTTTTTAAACGGTACTTTGGTGAACGCGAACCAAATGGTTGATGGGTGGGGTAACGGTGGCCTAATGGTAATATCACTGGCCAAGACATTTGGAAGCCCTCTGGGGACATGCATTCAAATCCCATAATGGCAACTGCTGGAACTTGAATTTGGTTAATAAAAATAATCTGGAATTGAAAGCTGGTAATGGTGACCATGGCAACGATCATCGATTGCCGTAAAAACCCATCCGGTTCACTAATGCTCTTTCGAGAAGGAAATCTGCCTTACTCTGTCCGGCTTACATGTGACCCCAGCCCCACAGCAATGTGGTGCCCTCTTAACTGCCCTCTGAAATAGCAAGTCACTCCGTTCAAGCCAATTAAGGATAGGGCAATAAATATAAGTCTTCCCAGCAATGCCCATATTACGTGAAAGGTTAAAGAAAGCCTGTTGCACGTTAGTACGCAGCTCGCGGACTCACCGCGATCTGTCTTTGTTATGTACCTGTTCTTTCTGGGGCCTACACAAGTCGGCATGAGCACTTCCAAACCCACGACCACTACCATTGAGAAGAACAAGAGCAGGAGATATCTGGGGACCCCCATCACCTGGAGGTTCCCCTCCAAGTCACTTACCACCCTGACTTGGAAATTTATCGGCGTTCCTTCACTCTGGCTGGGGCAAAATCCTGGAACTCCCTCTCTAACAGCATTGTGGGTGTACCTACACCTCAAGGACTGCAGCGGTTCAAGAAGGCAACTCACCACCACCTTCTGAAGGGCAACTAGGGATGGGCAATAAATGCCGGCCTAACCAGCGACACCCACATCCCATAAATGAATTTTTAAAAGCTGGGCCTCCTCGTGGTCCCTCCCAGTCCTGTCAATGGCTGTTGGCCCTGTGAGGAGCTGCCTGGTCTCGTAAGAAAGGCAGCGGCAGCCTCCAACATGACTGCTTCCTGCTGGCTCCCAGGCCAGCTGCTCCCATCTCCTGGTGCTCAGCTTGCCTCTGAGCAAATTAGGCCCTTTTAACCGAAAGATGGTGGAGCAAGAGTGAGACGGTTGAGGCATGGGTTCAGGAACCTGACCCCAGATTGAATTCTTTGACAATCCAGCCCTGGGTCTGGAACTACAGAATGTAAAAGCACTGATCTTTTGGTAGATTCAGTTGACAGAAAAAACACAGAATGCAGTGAGTCACACACAATAATGGACGGGGTTGAAGGAAAGTTACAAGGTAGAAAAGGAACAAAAGCTTTCAGCTGGGCAGTGATTAACAGCCGGATAAAATTTAAATCAGATAGGCATGCATCACTCACGACGAACAAAGCTTTTATAAAACTGATTAAAGTAATTTGCCAGGAAATGATTGGGCTTTTCAGCAAACTTTCTGTAAACCACCAGGTGAAGAAACATCCTTCAGCAACTTGTGTTACCACGGGTAAGTTCTCAAAAAGTCTAGAACCGGCCTTCTGTTGTAATGCGTGCAACATTGCTTTCCTCGGACGTAAATAAAACCCTGAAAATGCTGGGAAAACCTGGCAGATCAGGCACCATCCAGGGAGAGGAAAGCGGAGTTAAACGTTTCAGGTCTCTTTTTCCTCTCCATAGCTGCTGCCTGACCTGTCACGTTTTCTTACAGCATCATTCCCTTTTTATTTCAGATTTCCATCGTTTGTAATATTTCGCTTCTGCATTTCGTTTCCTGGGCCCTTGTGTCGTCAAAAATGTTGCATCCATCACAAAAGGTTATCTGGCTCATGGTGGTATGATCCAAGACCTGATCCCCACTTTGCTGCGGTCCCGGTCGAGAACCCAAATCCGGTTCTGCACCCTCGTCGACACGGAGCCAATGGCAGCACTTCAGCTGCATGGAGTCAACCTTCCTCTTTGTCTGCTTCCAACTAATTGACCCTTGAATTGATCTGTCCTGTTGATATCTCCCAACAGGGCTCTATCCCATGCTCTGAAGCAGGGTTGTATTTACCAACCCTTAGTACATTCTATACCTTAAGTCTTATGATCTTCAGTCAACCAACGTCCGCATCCCATTGCAGCTCATTGAGAAACTTCAAGCATTCACAACCAACTCCTCCCGTCTGGTACCCGATGTTGGTCATGGTTTAATGCATTCATACAGAAACAACGCAAAAACCTAATTCACGTTACAGATTCCATACAAGGCAGGTCCTGGCCATTGCAGCACACAATGCATTCACCACACTATCGTTGACATTGAAACAGTGCAACAAATTCAGTTTCTAAGTGTGTTTGCAGGCGACAGTGGAAGCAGTCAATCTCCACTCTCCCCAAATCACCACTGTTCGTGCGTCAGCCAAGATTGGGAAGTGCTAGCAGACTATTTAAGCACTGAAGTACCACATCTTCACTTACACATGCAGACACACTTTTCAGAAGGGAGAACTCGGTGACAAATAAAATATCTGGATTTAAACAGAGTTAAAATTCTCTGGAAAGCATTGTTGAGTTTGACTAACTGGTCTTCATTAGGCATTTGGCTCCCACCAAATCTTCAGATGGGGAAAGGGCAAGGGAGTGGGTCTAGCCAAGTTGCCCAAGCAGAAAGCTGGCACAGAGGCCAGGCCAAACAACCTCCTTCTACGCTGTTGCAATTCTACGCTTCTATAGGTTGCTATCATTTACAACTTGGTAGTCACCTAACTTACACAAAAGAGGGAAATGTTAATTTACTGTTGAGACTAGCAATCAGTCTGCAGATTCAATCTGCACAGGAAGGTGATTGCAGAAAGGTTTAAAGCCTATTTGAGAAAAATATATTTGAAGAGGAAAAAGGATTTTCTCAGCGATGATCTTAACAAGGTTCAGTTGCACTGAAAGGTGCTGCATGGCTGTTGGCATTTCTTTCATCAATGGAAAGGTATGAGATGTTTGCCTAAAGCATTCATAAAACAAAACACAACTGTTAATTCTCTGGTAATAATCCAGTATTAACAGATTTTCCCTCAGGTCACACAAGTGAACCTTGGACCTTGTTTTCTTTCCCTCTAGTAGTATTCGTAATGTATGGCATTTCCGCTCTCAGTAGGAGTTAATATTTGCAAGAGACCTCAAAAATAAAAACAAAATTCTGTCCTCGACCTACAAAATTTTGATACCAGACTTTTTTTGCAGCACATCATCCTGAGCAGCCATTTGCAGGATTCAAACCAACTTACTGACCCATTGAGAATACCAAGGACTTTCGGCTTTCAAGAAAAGCAGGACTCAAAAGTAAGTCATGGATGGCATGCCCATAGATCAAACACAAGCAGTACCCAAGGATCCAAGATATCAACAGTACCAATGTGGTATCAACGAACTCGCACTGGAGATGGTGGAATCACAAAGTTGTTGATAAACTGCTGTGAGAAGGAAATCAGGGGCTGGCGGTGGCGATGGTTTGGGGGTGGGGGGGGGGGGGGTATTTCTGTACAGGTTCTTCTGCCCATCTGTAGTATCTTCAGTTGAAGAGACAAAGACATAAAGATCTTCAGCGGAATTCTCCGTTGGCGGGATCCGCCGGCAGCGCACCCACGCTCACGGGTTTCCCGACAGCGTGACGTGGTCACAATGGGGAACCCCATTGGCCGGCAGCGGGAATGGAGAATCCCGCTGCCGGTGGGGGCGTCCCACGCCAAAAAACGCGGCTGGCGGACCGGAGAATCCCGCTATTTTCCTTCACATAGGAATATCATTAAATTATGCAGGTCCCAAGTGCTTTCCTGCCGATTAAGCATTTTCCGTTTCTGTTGTTATAGAGGGAAACACAACGGCAAATGTGTGCACAGAAATACCCCACAAAATATCAAGGGGAAAAATGATCATGTAAGCTCTTTTGCGGTGCTCACATTTATGCCACTTTTCTGGGAGCCTGTTGGCTCTTTTACCAACATTGCGGTAGGTGAGAGGAAGGAATTAATTTCCAGTATCTATATCCAATAGTTGTACACGTCAAGCAAGGTGCATCAGGGATGGGGGGAAAAGAAGGCAGCCTTTTTCTTTCCATGCAAAAAAACAGCAGAGACCAGGATCGGACATTGGCAAAATACTTACGCACCATCGCGCTCTGCATTGTTTGAGACACAAGTGCCTGTATCAAAACAAAATTTAACTCTAAAGTAATATAAAACAGAGCAACTAGCCTGTCCCAACTGGACTCATTTAGAACATTTTTCATTGTTTATTTTTGACTCCAGTATTCACCCTGAAATCGTCCCCCTTTTCATCACGGTGAACCTTTCCAGTTCAAAGATTCCTGGCATCGCCATTACCCTGGTACGTCCATCTCAGCATTAGACCGGGTTTTATGTCCACACAACTAAACTGTCCATGGGAGGTCTCCTTCCCCTGTGAAGTTTCAAATTATCTTTGCTTGTACAAATCAGGGCAGGAGGATAACATGATATTTACATTCAGAATGTTTAGATTGGTTGAACATCACTAAAAGCACACAGCCCATTCCAGTCAGAATATTGTCATTTCCCTTCTCCCAACGACTTCCAAGTAAAACAAATCTTTCACCATTAATGAACTGAAACAGGTGAAACACAAGTGTTTCAGGGGACTGATAGCACAAAGCCAATGAGAGAAGAGGCACGGGACCACCAAGCACAGGACCACAACATCCTCCACTTCGAGATCATCACAAATTGTGAAAGACGATAATGTACCCTTGCACGTCCTCCTATTATTATTTAGAGTTACAATGTGAACTGGTGACATCCACTTAGAAAAGCAAGAGAGTGAGAAAGGATCCAAGCAAATGCACTACACAGCTCCAAACGGTTCCCAGCTAATCCCTGTGTAAAACCTGATAGTGTGGTCTATCTTGTTCACAATCTTGTTTTCTCATTTCAAATTCCAGATGATGAGGTAATATGACCAAACCTTTTTGCTAATCAAAGCACCACGCTGTTATTACCTGGTGAGGAGTGAATCATTGCTGATTTTTATCAGACAAATTAATTTCCAATTGTATTAAAAAAAAAATATATATATATATATATATATATAAAAACATATGCTGTACCTTTAGTTTCAGAAAACCACAAAAATAATTACAAAATTATGGTACATGAAAAATGAAATGAAAATCACTTATTGTCACAAGTCAGCTTCAAATGGAGTTACTGTGAAAAGCCCCTAGTCGCCACATTCCGGTGCCTGTTCGGGGAGGCTGTTACAGGTACATGGTAGCCAGGAGTCAAATTAGTGCATTCAAAATCTGGGAGGCTCTTTCAGTGGACATTTATTATATGCAGTAATCTCAGGCTTTCCTGTGGCAGCTGCATTTAGACTTTCTATAAATCAGCCTTCTTTTAAAATTTGGACGTTGGAGCTCCATTTGGGATTCTGCCCTTTCTTACCCCTCAGCTGTAGCGCCCCCCCCATCCTCCCATTGGGAATGCAGAGGAGCAGGACAGCCATTTCCTCCGTGGCTAGGATGTCAACGTGGCTTTCCGGATTACCCACTGCAATGTTTAGATGAACAAAAATAGTTACTGGGCCCGGAGCTGGGCTCCCAGTATGTCATCTGAGCCAGTTCAGCTCCAGCCAAATCCTACAATTATCAGGCACAGTGCAAGCAACGGAGACAACCTCTCCCAGACTAAATGTTCTGAACACCAGATTATACTTTGAATGGCTTGGACATACTACACACGGTCAGCCATTGGAGCCAAACTACACTCTTGCCAGCCAACGATAATGTTTTTACAGTGATAATTTGAGCTTCGTGCTGTACAAACAAAAACAGCAGCGCAAATCTTTAAGAACTCAATATATAATGTCCATGTATTCCTAGTTTTGCTAAAATTGATAAAAATTTTGCCCAAGAGCACTTGGAGCCAACAAGTAAAGACTAAGGGCCAGGAATGTATCTGAAAAATTGTAGCCCTCAAACAACATCCCCAATGCGGAGGCGACAGTTGCACATTACAAGCAGCCAAAAGTGAAGATTTTTTAACCCAATAGCTCAAACATTTAGGTGGCTAAAATGGTGGATAATTTGCAGCCAACAATTAACGATACATGAGCAGGAACCTCCAGACATTACCTTAGACTTCTAAACTTAGTGAACTATGTACATATCAACATACTGCACCACACCAAAATAAAAGCAGCAGCTTAATATTCTCTTGCACAACCTTGAGCTCAATCCAAATGTTGCTGCCCGTATCCAAACTATCAGCAAGTACCGTTTATCCAAGACCTTTGTGCTCATTGACCTACATTGGCTCCCATTCTGGAAATGCCTCGATTTTAAAGTTTTCATCCTTCTTTTCAATTGCCTCAATGCCCTTACCTCTTCCTATCTCTGTAACCTACCTTATAGATACAATTCTGGTCTCTTGTGAATCCCCAATTTTCTTCGGTCCACCATTAGTGGCCATGCCTTTAGCTCTTGTGGTTCTAAACTCTGGAATTACCCCCCAAAATCTCTCCCTGTTCCATGAAGATTCTTAAAACAAACCTCTTTGAGCAAGCTTTTGGATCCTGTCCCAATATCTTCATATGTAACTGCTGTCAATTTCTATTTGATTCGGCTCTTGTGATGTGTCTAATTGGGATGTTTTACGATGTTAAAGACACTTGGAGTTGTTGTTGCGAGTCTGGAGTTTAGACTCATGAGGGTTTCCCTTTATGGATAGCAAACTCCATGAACAATACATTTTCACAGAGAGAATCACATACTCGAAAAAGGATACACAAGATATATATCTGAATATCATCTATTCAAAATTTCCAGCCATAAGGATTCCTTCAATGTCTCAGTTGACAAATGCTCTAAGAGGTGAGACAGTGAGCCATCCACATTGAGGCAACAGTTTGGGGGGGGGGGGGGGTAAAATTAGTCTTTATCTCACGGGATGAAAAGGCAGAGCAGAACACAAACATGCCAAGGCTCCCAATCCTGATTGCTGTGTATTGACCACAACTGAGTGATGCATGGATGTAGGTTTGAGTTCAGGCCAGGATTTAAGCTTTTCTATGACACACCTCAGTCAAAGAACAAAGAAAGGTACAGCACAGGAACAGGCCCTTCGGCCTTCCAAGCCTGCGCCGACTATGCTGCCCGTCTAAACTAAAATCTTCTACACTTCTGTGGTCTGTATCCCTCTATTCCCATCCTATTCATGTATTTGTCAAGATGCCCCTTCAATGTCACCATCGTCCCTGCTTCCACCACCTCCTCCGGCAGCGAGTTCCAGGCACCCACTGCCCTGTGTAAAAAACTTGCCTCGTACATCTCGGGGCCGATTCTCTGATATTGAGGCCAAGTGTTCGCGCCGTCGTGAACGCCGTTGCGTTTCACGTTGGCACAAACAGTGCCCGGACACGACCTATTCTGGCCCCCATAGGTTCACGCCGCTCCAGCGTCCACCGCGCCAACCCGCGCATGCGCAGTTGGGGCAGCCCAATCCTGCACATGCGTGGGGAACGTCTTACACACGCCGGCCACTCACCAACATGGAGGTGTTCTGGGGCCGCATGCGGAAGGAGGCCGGCCTGCCGATCGGTGGGCCCCGATCGCGGGCAAGACCCCATCCGAGGCCATCCTGGTGAAGGAGCCCCCCCCTACAGGCCGCCCCCCCCAGCGTTCCCACAGAGTTCCCGCCGGCAGCGACCAGGGGTGGACGGCGCCGGCAGGAACCTGTCGTGTCGTAACGGCTGCTCGGCCCATCCGGGCCGGAAAATCGCCGCTCGCCAATTCTCCGAGCGGCCCGGTGCAAATCGCGCGCTGCTGGTTCCCGGGGGGTGGGAGAATCGCGTGCGGGGGTCGGGGCGGCGTGGCGCAATTCGCGGGCCGCCCCGGCAATTCTCCCTCCTGGCATGGGGGGGGGGGGGGGGGCAGAATCACGCCTCTCCTCTAAATCTTGCCCCTCGGACCTTAAACCTATGCCCCCTAGTGATTGACCCCTCTAGCCTGGGATGAAGTTTCTGACTATCCACTCTGTCTATGCCCCTCTTTTGTAGACCTCGAGAGACCATAAGACATAGGAATAGAATTAGGCCACTCAGCCCATCGAGTCTGCTCGCATTCAATCATGGCTGATATTTTCTCATCCCCATTCTCCTGCCTTCTCCCCATAACCCCTGATCCCCTTATTAATCAAGAACCTATCTATCTCTGCCTTAAAGACACTCAGTGAATTGGCCTCCACATCCTTCTGCGGCAAAGAGTTCCACAGATTCACACCCTCTGGCTGAAAAAATTCCTCCTCATCTCTGTTTTAAAGGATTGTCCCTTTAGTCTGAGATGGTGTCCTCTGGTTTTAGTTTTTCCTACAAGTGGAAACATCCTCTCCACATCCACTCTATCCAGGCCTCGCAGTATCTTGTAAGTTTCAATAAGATCCCCTCTCATCCTTCAATACTCTGACGAGTACAGACCCAGAGTCCTCAACCGTTCCTCATCCCTTCATTCTTGTGAACCTTCTCTGGACCCTTTCCAAAGCCAGCACATTCTTCCTTAGATACAGGGCCCAAACTCACAATATTCCAAATAGGGTCTGACCAGAGCTTTATACAGCCTCAGAAGTACATCCCTGGTCTTGTATTCTAGCCCTCTTGACATGAATGCTAACATTGCATTTGCCTTCTTAACTGCTGACCTGCCTATCAGGTTGCCCCTCAACCTCCGTTGTTCCAGTGAGAACAGAGTTTATTCAACCTCTCCTCATAGCTAATGCCCTCCATACCAGGCAACATCCTGGTAAATCTCTCCTGCACCCTCTCTAAAGCCTCCACATCCTTCTGGTAGTGTGGCGACCAGAATTGAACACGATACTCCAAGGGTGGCCTAACTATGGTTCTATACAGCTGCAATATGACTTGCCAATTTTTATACTCAATGCCCCGGCCAATGAAGGCAAGCATGCCGTATGCCTTCTTGACTACCTTCTCCACCTGTGTTGCCCCTTTCAGTAACCTGTGGACCTGTCTGTGAAATCGGCTGCAAAACTTTGTAACCAAGCACACAACCGCTTGGGCAAGGTTTCCGGAGGGTTGGCGCTGGAACCAGTAAGCTGTAACTTAACCTGGACCAATGAGTGGATGAGAACATTGGGGAGAGCGGCAAATGTATACAAAGAGGCCGGATCTCCTGTGGAGAGGCAATCACAGTCGGATCGCCACTCTATTCCTTTGCACTTAGCTTGGTCAGGAGCTGTGCCTTCCTTGCCCAAATTCCAACTTGTGCCAGGGTGAGATTGGTGCAGCTCAGCTGCTCTGGAATCATCTCGTCAGTCGACTGCAACAGAGTCAGGAGGAAGGAAGTCACATCCATGGCACTAGCTGTGCAAAGCAGGTAAAGTTTGATGGTTAAAGCCATTTGAGAAGTCGGCGAGACGGTAATCGGTAATTGTGTAAGGGGAGTGGTCATGGGGTCAGGAGGGTAGTCGGGAAGTCGGGGAGGTAATTAAGGGTAGGGAGGCAGGAGGGGACATCCCATGGGGTTGGCCCGGGCTCAGTACTATGGCTACCCAGGAGATAGAAGTGATTTTGATTCATTTTCTTAAAAAGTATTTTTATTGATTTTCATTTGTATTTATAACAAAAAGATAGGAAAACACAGGAAACAGTTACAGGAACATTAAGTGTATTGTGGTGGTATGTATTAGGGGTAATACGGTACACCAGGAATGCCGAGGAGCTATTGGAGGACAGATGCTGGATCCCGATTGGATCCTCCACCTACTGGGCTCCACCCAGATAGGAGGGGTATAAGAACCTGGGTTTAATCCCCGCAGCTGCATTCTGTGACTGAGCTGCTGGGGGAACGTGTCTGAACAAGTCTGCTCAATAAAGCCTCGATTGAAGTTCTTTACGTCTCGCCTCGTGTGTGATCGATGGTGCTACATGTATTAACACTCGAATCCAGATGATTGGTTACAACAACCATACCGTCAACTGTATAACATGCTATCCCCTGTGATCGAGGCAACAAAGGTGTGACCTATTCTTTGTTGTGGCAGAATCAATAGGTTTTTTCCCCCTCCCTGAGCAGCCTTTAATCCCACACGCTTGTTTAAATTGCACTATTTCCACCTCCATGGCATTCCTCAACTTCACCCCCGTATCAACTCACCTGCTGTTGAAACCCTCAGATTCTGATACTTCTCGACGTGACTATTCCAATGAACTCCTGGCTGGTCTTACACAGTTTAAGCTTTTGTAAGCCTAGGTCATCCAAAACTCTGCTGCCTGTGCTTTACCTCACAGCAAGTCCCAACCTCCTGTTAGACCTGTGCTCACTGACCTACAGTGGCTCCAGTCAGGCAACATAGAATCATGGAATCACTACAGTGCAGGAGGGGGCCATTCGGCCCATCGGGTCTGCATCAACCATCTCAAAGAACATCCCACCTAGGCCCACAACCCACCCTATCCCTGTAACCCAATAACCCCACCTCCCCTTTTTGAGCACCAAGGGGCAATTTAGCATGGTCAACCCACCAAACCTGCACATCTTTGGAATGTGGGAGAAAATCTGAGAACCCGGAGGAAACCCACGCAGACACAAGGAGAATGTGCAAACTTCAGACAGACAGTGACCCAAGGCAGGAATCGAACCGGGGTCCCTGGCGCTGTGAGGCAGCAGTGCTAACCTCTGTGCCACCATCTTGATTTTAAAATTCTCACCCTTGTGAACAAATCTCTCCATGGCCCTGGTCCTCCCTATTTCAAACCCACAACCCTCCGAGGTACAGTGGGCGGGATTCTCCGTCCCGCCGCACCGGGATTTTCCGTCTTGCCAGCCGGCCAATGGGGGTTTCCAATTGTGGGCAGCCCCACGCCGTCTGCAATTCCACGGGCGTGGGTGCGCTGCCAGTGCAAAGGAGAATCCCAACAGCGGAGAATGCAGCCCAGTGACTTTGATTCCTCGTTCCTTCACCGCTGGCGAGATTCTCCGTTCGCGCTGCAGTGACTGGAGATTTGGCTGAGCGCCAAATTCTCCGTCCTCGGTGGCAGCCGCGGCGCGTCGGACTGGGAACAGAGAATCCTGCACTCCTCTAACTCCCGCCTCCTGTGCATGCTTGCCCGACCGTTGGTGGCCTTCCCTTGAGAAACAAGCTTTTAAATTCCGTCCCTACACCTCTCCACTTTACCTTCCCTCCATCGATCTCTCCGCCTCACTTTCTTTGACCACACGTTTGATCATCCGAGCCAATAGCTTATTCAGCGGCTCAGCATCATACTTGGTTTCCTCGTGTTTCTGTGAAGCACTATGGGAGGTTTCATTATGGTTTTTTCTTAAAGTATGTTTATTCAAAGTTTTCAATAAATTTTTACAAAACACTCCAAAAAGGAAAGAAAATATACATAAGAAAATTAAAAGGGGGGGCCTTACGCCATCCCCTCCAACAACTTAAACCACTAAACATTAAACTATCTGACAAACTAAGAACAAAAATGGGGCAAACGCCCCTTACAATAATAAAAACAAGCCAACCCCCCCCCTTCTCCCCCCTGGGTTGCTGCTGCTGTTGACCTCCACCTAACGTTCCGCGAGAAAGTCTAGGAACGGTTGCCACCGCCTGGAGAACCCCTGCACAGACCCTCGCAAGGCAAACTTTATCCTCTCCAACTTGATGAACCCTGCCATGTCATTAATCCAAGCCTCCACGCTTGGGGGTTTCGCATCCCTCCACATTAGTAGTATCCTCCTCCGGGCTACCAAGGACGCAAAGGCCAGAACTCCGGCCTCTTACGGTTCCTGTACTCCCGGCTCATCTAATACCCCGAATATTGCTATCCCCCAGCTCGGTTTTACCCGCGTGTCCAGGACTTTGGACATAGCCTTTGCAAAGCCCCTCCAGAACCCCTCTAGCGTTGGGCACACCCAGAACATATGGGCGTGATTTGCTGGATTCCCCGAGCACCTCACGCATCTGTCCTCCACCCCAAAATATTTGCACATCCTCGCCCCTGTCATATGTGCCCTGTGAACCACTTTGAACTGGATCAGGCTAAGTCTGGGGCAAGACGAGGAGGAGTTAACCTTGCCCAGGGCCTCCGCCCATAAGCCCTCATCTAGTTCCTCACCCAGCTCCTCCTCCCACTTGCCCTTCAGCTCCTCCACCGAGGCTTCCTCCGCCTCCTGCAACTCCTGATAGATCGCCGAGACCTTGCCCTCTCCCACCCATACACCCGAGGTCACCCCGTCCTGAATCCTCCATGCGGGAAGCAGCGGAAATTCCCTTACCTGCCTTCTCACAAACACCCTCACCTGCATGTCCCAAAAACGTTTCCGGGGGGGGGTAACCCAAATTTCTCCTCCAGCGCCCCCAGGCTAGCAAAACCCCCGTCGATAAATAGGTCCCCCATCCTTTTAATTCCCGCCTGATGCCAGTTTAGGAATCCGCCATCTATCCTGCCCGCTGCAAACCTATGATTATCTGTATTGGGGACCAAATTGAGGCCCCCCACTCACCCGTGTGTGAGATTTCATTATGTTAAAGATAAGCACAACTTCTTCCTTTTTTGTTGTTACTCGGGTTTGACAATTTTTCACAAGGCCCTCGTTTAGACTCCAATGACAATTCTCCAGACTCATTAAGGGGTCAGCTATACAAACAACTGTAAATCTATCAGTCAACCTACATGACTCAAAGCCCGCTGGCAGCCACAGGAACATCCTCACGAGTGTGTTTGTCTTTGTCTTTATGAAGATACTCGTTTTTAAAATGCCTGTGCTCTCTGTTAATTCAAAAGCGTCAAGATTCTTTTTATTACCTGGCTCCTTTTGTACATTTTCTTTCCCCTCCCTCCACCTCTCCTCACCTCCAAATCAGGTTCACTTTCTGTCAAACCGGTTTGCTCCTTATTTTTGTTTCAGTGTGGATTATCTCCGTGGCAACACACAGGTGATGGTTGGGTAAAAACACCTGCATCCAATTTTAATCCATTAAAGTGTGTCAGGACTGAGCATGTCCCCATACCAGCCATTGTCTCGGAGCCAGAATGTAATAAAATCAAAACGCTCGAGCTGCCATTGCCTGGAGGTAGCAGTCTCTTGCTGAGATTGGAAAGTTTTCCGAAAAACATTTTGTTTTTTGTTTTTAAACTTTGGTTCGAAGAACGGCTTGAATTGTCAAAAGTGCGAAAATTAATCTTGCAGTTTGTACAATTTCCTGGGATTTTTGAAAATTATGCCTCGGGGGATTGGAAAGTGCTTTTGGGGAGGGGAGTGCAGGCAAACACGCACTGAAGGATTTCCTTTTTCCCCTGCTCCATCCCCACCTTGGAGAGGACAGGCTGTTGCGCATTCTCCCCTGACAGGGACGAAGTCAACAGAAAGCTTCAGTTCTCAGACTGCCACCCATTCCGCTATGTAATTAGATGGATCAGGTTGAGAAGGAAAATCCATTTAGATTGCAAAGTGGCACAAAGTTCATTTCTTTATAGAATACCACAAAGAAAACCAAGTTAACCCCATGGCTTAGTCGTAGCAGTGCCATATTTTTCGAGATATACCCAAGTTTTTCCTTTGTTAAAAAGTTGGCTTTCTATATTTGACACATAATTATTCTCAAATCAAATAAAAACATCTTAAATCACACCATTGCCCCCAACCCATGAACCCTGGCTGGGATCTCCTACATTACTAGGCCAAAGGATGAACTTATGACTGGGCGCTTGAACGCTTTCCTGTAGAAATGTCAAAGTTGTGGCCCTCACACTGCACAAAAGCTGCAACAAATCTCATGCAGTGCCAACTGATGCAATGTGTATCAGCAGCTTGCCATGCAGAGAAGGGTTTGCCAAATTAATATTTGTAGGGCGTTGTGGGGGGGGGGGGGGGGGGGATGTTAGGAGAGATGCTGGAAGTACTTCTTCAATGGATATTGTGCAATGGATTTCCAATTTTGTTGCCATAGGCCAACTGCTTGCTGCTTCCTGCCAACCAATGTTCAGAGTCTGCTAACATTTGAAGCCAGCCAGCCATCCAGAACCTCCTTTGTAATCATTTACCTCTTGTTCTCCTCCTTCGTCCACCTACACAGTCATGTGTTGCAGTAACTGCATAGCAATTTTCTAACAGGTACAAAATAATAGCACACCCTACTGGAATTTCACTTTCTTTGGTTCATTGGATGAAACATTTCCCAACTTCCCACTGATGGGCGGCTCCTACAAGTCAGTACTTGCTGGAAAGAAGGAATATTAATTTTTTAAAACAGTCCAAATATCACTGGGGCAAAGGTAAAGGAGGGAAAACCAGCTCTGCAGAGTTTGCCTTATTTTGTCTAGCACAATATCGCGAACACTGGGTCCGGCAAAAAGCACATGTAAAGATATATACAATAAAACGGCCTAATTTTCCAAACAGTACTCAAAAGGTAATTAAAGTGCAAAGGAAAACGGTTAGGAATTCTGTGCTCTGATTCTGCTCCTGAATATCACTGGACACTAACTCCCAACTAGCCAATGTCCTGTTTATACTCCACGCAATCCCCCTTTCAGCTCTTCCCACTTTGCTATTATCGACATCTGTCTCGTCATGCATCCAGCCTCCCTTAAACACATCTGCTACAACCCATATGACATAAAGTTCCATATTCACCAGTCTGGTCAAAAGAATCTTCTAAATTCTTCATTTGATTCAAAGAACAAAGAACAATACAGCACAGGAACAGGCCCTTCGGCCATCCAAGCCTGTACCGGTCATGATACAAACCTTTGCCAAAACCTTCAGCACTTCCTTGTGCGTATCTCTCTATACCCATCCTATCCATGTGTTTGTCAAGGTGCCTTTTGAACGCCGGTAATGTATCTGCTTCTACAACCTCCCCTGGCAACGCGTTCCAGGCACTCACCACCCTCTGCCTAAAAAGCCTGCCTCGCACATCTCCTCTAAACTTTGCCCCATGGACCTTAAATATATGCTCCCTGGTGACTGACCCCTCCACCTTGAGAAAGAGTGCCTGCCCATCCACTCTATCCATGGCCCCCCATAATCCTGTAGACCTCTATCAGGTCACCCCTCAACCTCCGTCTTTCTAATGAAAACAGACAGAGTCTATTCAGCCTCTCCACATAGCTAACACCCTTCAGACCAGGCAACATCCCGGTAAGCCTCCTCTGCATCCTCTCCGCAGCCTCCACATCCTTCTGGTAGGGTGGCGACCAGAATTGTGCGCAATATTCCAAGTACGGCCTTACCAAGGTTCTACACAACCGTAGCATGACTTGCCAGTTTTTATACTCAATATGCAACGTGGTGTTTCCGATGGCTGCATCAGAGGTGCCTAAAGAGGGCTCTGTAATGTAAATTTTGCGCAAGTAAATGCCAGGGATCTCTGCACTCTGGTTGTCTTTCACAATACCAGCTGCAGGTCAGGGTAAACAACTCACAGCAACCCGAGATTCCAGAACTCTCGGTTTGATGTCCACCGGGGCAGGCTGGTACGGTCAAGAAAAGGTTATCATTTTAGTCTTTTTGAGCAAGACATCGGTTTTGCTGCTTCAGCAGTAGTGACAGAATGCTGTTTGACATTCATGTTTAGTGCTGCAATAAAAAAGGAAAGAAGTCTCAACGTAAAAGCTACATTTTCATCCCGTACCATCATTCTTTATGTCCCTGCAGTTCCATCTATTGCTTAACACGAGTCACCTTAGCAGCTCCCACCCAAGGAAGAATGAAGGGGTGCCTGGTGCTGCTAACATCCCAGCTATGGCATGGCATTCCAAACCTATTTCGCAGGTCACTGATTCATAATTTACTGCAACATGCATACAAATAACTCAACATCCTTCATCATAAGCTGGTTATAGAAAAATTGCCCAGTTACCAACTGAAGCATTAAATCCTTCCAGGATTTTGCCATTGAATGGCCTTTAAAGCTGAAGAAGTGCTCTGGAATCTCCTACCTTCATGGCTGATACCCAGACTGTCCCTCGACTGTGTCTGAGTGGCGCGCCTTTTATTTTATTTAGGATCAAGAGCAATTTTGAAAGCTATCCTCTGGGTCCCAGCACAGCATGTTTCCAGCACATCACACCCATTGCTCCAGAGCAGTGTCTGGAGAGAGAAATGATCACCGAGATTTCACTCTCATGGTTTTGATCCTTCATTTTTGCACAGTATCCATTTTCACAAATAAATTCTGCATTTGGCACAAGGCGAGAGTTGAGTTAACAACAGACGTTAGTTCAGGATCGTTTGCATTCAGCTTTATCTCAAGTTATGGTGAAGATTCTCTGGGGTAGGATTTCAGTACACTTTACATTTGTACATTATGCAGAGATACCCAAAACATCTCGAGTCTACAAACCGAGCATTCCATTTGCAAATAGAGGGGCCACGTTAACATAGATTTCATAGACTAGATTTCACAGAAGTTACAGTGCAGAAGGAGACCATTCGGCCCATTCAAGTCTGCACCGGCCCTTGGAAAAGGCACCCTACCTAAGCCCACACTTCCACAACCCAGTAACTCTACCTATCCCTTTTGGGACACCAAGGGCAATGAAGCATGGTCAATCCACCTAACCTGCACATCTTTGGACTGTGGGAGGAAACTGGAACACCTGGAGGAAACTCACGCAGACACGGGGAGAACGTGCAGACTCCGCACAGTGACCCAAGCGGGAATCAAACCTGGGACCCTGGTGCTGTGAAACAACAGTGCTAACCACTGTGCTACTGTGCTGCCCATGATCAAAGATGGTAGCCATAATGAGGAGTGACAAATACACACAGATTTTCACTGCAAAGAGAGAGTTAAATAAATGTATTTTATATTTTTGTAACATGTTTAATGTACATCAAAGCTGACAAGCTAGTCCTCAACCATCTTTGATATCAGACGCTGACACATTTGGTACACTTAACAGATTGGACTTTTAGCAGTGGTTCCTACCCAGTATGCCAACACCTCTTTTTCACCTTTAAATTCCCCCTCCCCACTCACCACCCCCACAAATATCTTTAATTGTTCGTCCAATTTCTGAAAGGAAACACTTCTATTCATTGCTTAACCACAGCCTGGTCAAGTGAAGATGCCGACTGACCCCACATCCATTGCTGCAAGTGAATTTTCAAAGCAGAAGTAGCAACGGCTCAGGAAAACAGGATCGCTCATGACAGAAAATACTTTGAATTACTCTGCATGTGTGCAGAGTGAGAATGCAAGTGCTCTTCCTTGCAGCCGATTTTTCAATGCAATAATTTGCATTTATGCATCTGTCTTTAATATAGGAAAAAAAACATCCTCTGCCACATCAGAGAGATGTAATCAGACAAGACAAATGGATGCTGAAACAAAAGACAATAATATTAGGAACAATGTGCCAAAAAGGTGTGAGAAGGTGAACGACGAGGCAGAGTTATCTAGGGAAAGCATTCACTTGGTTAGCAGTAGGCAAAAGGTTCCCAGTGATAGGATTATAGAAGGGGTGCAGCAGAGACCAAAGATCAGGGAGATTGTTTTCGTGAAGCAGGAGATAGGAAGGTGAGAGCACATCTTGGCGCAGGATAGGATAGGGGCAGCGGGGTTTTGTATGAGCTAGAGTTTGCAGAGCATGAAAGATGGGAGACCAGCCAGGAAAACACTGGGATAGTCAAGTCTGGAGGCGACACAGGTTCAGCAGCTAAAGTAGCAATGTCACATGAGCGAGAGATTCAGAGCAGCCCTCTGTAGGACTTTCATCGTGCAAAGCAGCCATAAAATACATTAAAATATTTTTTTAAGATCAATTTACAATTGAGCATGAGAGAAAAAAAATCTTGTTTAATTTTGGAGGTTGTTTCATAGTTGTCTCAATATCCTCAAAGTGTCCGTTTGCCTTGTTTAACACAGTCAACTGCCACATCAATAGCCCACTCGTAAAACAAAACTCTCCTCCCACTGCCCGTTTTAACTGTGGCCCTGAACTCTGGACAGGTTAACACAATGCGTCTATCACAACATAATAATAATCTTTATTAGTGTCACAAGTAGGCTTACGTTAACACTGCAATGAAGTTACTGTGAAAGTCCCCTCCTCGCCACAGCCTGGCGCCTGCTCGGGCACACCGAGGGAGAATTCAGAATGTCCAATTCACCTAACAAGCACGTATTTCGGGGCTTGTGAGAGGAAACCCACGCAGACACGGGGAGAACGTGTAGACTCCGCACAGACAGTGACCCAAGCCGGTAATCGAACCCAGGCCCCTAGTGCTGTGAAACAACAGTGCCAGCCACTGTGCTACCGTGCCGCCACATCTGATTGAGCAACTGTCAGAGAGCTGAACTGCTTCCAGGAGGTGTGGGTATCTTGCAGTTCAGTGCACCGGACTGGGCAGATATGAATCAATGAATTTATCAACAGCTGCTCCACGACTCAAAGCACATCTGTTGGGCCAGCACAGTCATGTCAGCACCTGCATACCCTTCATCCAAAAAGTAAAATAATTTCCTGTGCCTCACTAATTGTTGACAAGGTACTACATTTTCCTACAGTAGATTATGGGGAGGATTTAGGAGCAGCAGTCTACAGTCACAATAAATCTTATTTTAGGCAGCCACACACAAATTAACCTTCAAGAGTACGAGCCGAGCTTTTGAGGGAGATTCCAGAATCTGTGATTTATGCAAGTCATAAGTCTGAAAGTGAAAAGGCGAATTGCACGTGTTCAAAACGTAAAAATGCACATGAAAATGTTACACTTTTCAAATTAGAATGACTCAAACACGGAATTCCCAAACGTTGGAACTACTTTAAGAGGACTGAATATATTTTCATAGCTTTCATGTTTCTCTCCTTGTCCTTCATAATAGAAGCAGAGACCATCATTGGAGCTGCATTATCAATAAATGTAATAAAAATGTAAGTATATTGTGCTCAATAAAATTCAAAAAGCATAAGGGGAGCACTTATTGTACTGCCTGGATGTTTAGGGCCCAATCTTATCACAAGTGTGAAAGGTTACTTTCGTTCGCGTACAGCGCAGGTGTGAGCAAATTGAATGTCGGTATGTTCTGAGACACCAAAGTTTCCTATTCTTTCGGTATCACTTGAGCTGAAGTTGAAAAATTATTCTGCAACATGGTTCATGTCGGTGACAATTCTGCCGCCCCAGCAGAATAATATGATTTATATTTTCACTGAGGTCTGACACATTACAATGAAAAGGTTGATAACATTAAGTACGTGTTAAGTGGTGGCAGATTAACAGCCAGAGACAATTTACTTTAAATGTCGTGTTGCAGTTGTAAAATCCTGGAGCGTGGCCTGTGAGAAAGGCCCATTTAGTTGCTCGCAAATTGATTCTGCAACCACTAAATGCCTCGCCCTCACACTTTTTCAAAGTCAGCTCCAGCTTTACCAGTGACATAAAGAGTTTTCTGGCAGACATACCCAGCCGGGTTTAAACTGCAAGAAAAAAAAATCTAACTTACACCAGTCAAAGCTTAATAAAAATCACGGAACAATGGCAAACTGTATGGCCTTTTATCAATTAAAGGCACAGGGAGAAAAGTCTCACAGCATTCACATGCTGATGTAACTAATAGCCTACTTGGTACTATTTGAGATGTCATTGCCCAGTGATGCCAATTTGATCTTTAAGGCACCACTTCAACTGTGCATTATGATGTTGGACAGCTGTAAACAGCACAGACCATTTTGGTCAACAGTCATTAATGGTTTACAACTTGATAATCACCCCCTTAATAAAACAACAATGCCCTTGAAACTAATCATCGGCTTTGCTGCTGATAACATAACTGAAAGCTGAATCGAACCAGCACTCAATGTGGAGCACTAGAATGTAACATGAAAAAACTCAAAATGACCATAGGTGGCACAGTGGTTAGCACTGATGCCTCATAGCACCAGGGACCCGGGTTAAATTCTGACCTTGGGTGGCTGCCTGTACAATATATTTTTAAGAGTTGTTATTGCATTGGACATGGACTCAACATTGTAAAGTTACATATTCATGATGATCCTACACTGAGCAACTAGAGTAAGTCCCTCCACAGGAAGAGTTGAAATGTGTGCAATTTAGGAGCATTTTCTCTATATTTTTGTATCACAACCTGTACCTAAAGTACAAGATTCAGAACCAAAACGGAAACAGAAAAAGAAACAAAACACCTTAATTTATAAACACTTGGAGCTTCTATTTACCAAAGAACAGTAAGCTCAGCATTAATTCACTGATGCCTCATGCTCAATATATATGCAAAACTAAGGGGCGCAACTTCATGTGTGGAACCTCTATAGCATGACTATGAACTGAGAAGGTGGAGCTAAGTCAGTCATTATAAATCACACAGTAGTATTTCAATTAATTTCTTATTTATGTTACATACTGTTTATAAAACTGGTCATAAGAATGTTCACCAATTTTATTAAGCAGAGAAAGCAAAAATCAGAAGACACCCACCAATCAATATATTGATTAAGCGTTGTAAATAAAAAGTGATAAAAAGCAGAAGCTGATGCAGGAAATTTGATACAAAACCAGCAAATGCTGGGAACACTCAACAATTCAGCCAAGCACCAAATAGAGGGTCTTGCCCACTCAGGAACCTGCATCTTCATTTTCTGCTGGGCAGTCACCTGCCTTAATATTAGCATTGCTAATTTCCGATCTTGAACTATAGGTCTTGTTTTCTCTCAGGTGACCCATGTGACCCGAGTGTACTGGCAATTCAGGAATTAGGGAGCGCAGGGGAGCATGTTGGTGCTCAAGGTGGGAACTATCCATACCTCCAACAGAAGGACAAGGAGGCAAAGTGTTCCGCACGCAGCGTTGGTGTCAACATAGCTTTTTTTCCCCGCCCCTACATGATTTGTCAATCTCTCAATGCCACCATTCACCAGTAGAGTTTACAGAACTGCTCCTCTTCAATATTGTACAATTATTTCCCGTCCACATGTCTTACTCTTCCATCCAGCTAAACTAGTTCTCACTCTGCAAAGCTGCTCTTAAATCTACTCACTTTCTCCATATAAAAAAGTGTTGCTCTGTGAGCTCACACAAGCCCGAGTTATGCCCATCTTCCTGTTGTTAAAATCGGAAGTTATGACAGGAAATATTCAGAGAAATTCAAACTTAAGTTAAAAAAAAAAAGGTCGTCCACTGTTCTTTCCCTCGTTAGGCTTCTCCATTCTACAGATCATGGCTCAACTCAAGAGGGAATGCAATGCAGACGCCTGCCAATGATGCTCTGGAACTGACCATTAGCAGGTGCACAAAAGTGGGTCATTTGCTCTCTAATTTGCTTATGGCGAAATAACTTGCTCAGCCTAAATGCTTCAATCAGGGTTATGTACTCATCACAATGCAAATCACAGGCCTTAACAATGCCACAGTTCTGGACTATGTATGTTTTTCATTGGCATAAAGAGGTAGTCAAACTATATTTGTTTACTTAATACAGGCTACTTGGTTTAGGTGCTGCAGAATTAAAAGTAAGACTTGTTGAGTTTATGCACAGGGTACGACTTCCTACTGATTAGTTGGGAGTAAAATAAAATCTGTTTGGAAGGTAAATCCTTCTGTAGCTCCAGCTGATTCAATACTGAGTTTACATTGAAATAGTTGGAACAGTGGCACAATAAAACCTTTTGAAATTGTGCAGAGGAATTTCCTTACAATGCAACAATTTCACAGAATTATTTGCTCAGTGCGTATGAGGAGAGGGAATTTCCGTATCCTTCGCGTGACTGTCAGTTAAGTTAGAAACAAATCCACAAAAATTTGCTCAATTAATCCAGCACATTCCGAGGGGATGCAAAAATAAACAGGTGCTGCAGGTTTCAATGTTTTTAGAATCTTGCACTAGGGGTACTTTGATCAAAAGGAAAACTGCCTCAAGCAATGATTCCCAAATATACAGTTGTTCCAACAGAACAATGCTCAGTTTTTCCACATTTAAACTTTTAGAGAATGCAGCAAGCAGACAGATAGATGATTTATGCATTATCCAGCTAATTTCTCACATCAAGGGGCAGCACCCAGTTAAACACCATGCCTTGACCTTTCTTGAGGAAAGTGAATCATTTCCTTGAAAGCCTCTACAGAGACGGCCTGCACGACAGACAACAGGCTTCAGATCCGAGTAGAACCCAAGGCCAAAGGTAAAAATGAGAATTGGTATCCAACACTCGTTTAAAGTATAATAACGAATATATTATATAACTTTGATATATGACATTCCTTCAGTGTGGCGGAACCAGAGAACACACATACCATTCACTTGAGGAATTTATTTTATTTACATAAGGTAGTGCATAGAGGGGGGAAAAAAATCCTGTTCTCATGGAAGAGAGAGCTCAGCAAGCCACCACGTACCATCCGAAGGAGTACGTGCAATTTTTGTCATACCATAAAATTATGTGGTTTATGAAAATAATGGAGCCTCTGTGTTCTGTACCTGCTTCCTTCACCACCTCCTTTTCAAGGTGTGCGCTTCAACTAAGACATGTTATTTTTGGACGAGGTCTAAGCCAATAGCCATGGGTGTCATCTGCTGACTTGAGGGTAATCAAACTAAAACTAAACTGCAGCTACTGTTGGCCAGTTCGGGGAGGAGGGAAAAAAATAATTCCTGTGGAAAGCAAAAAAGGATATTCCTTCAATTGCATTTAACTTACCAATTGAACAATTACAGTCAAATAGCCATGCATTTTAATCCTTCCAAATTGTTCTTTTTTCAAAAAAAATTAGCGTTAGATTTTCCATCGTGAGCGACGATCGTCAGAAACTGACTCCTGGGGGTGAATTGTTAACCGTCAAGAGATTCTGAGATCAGTTACCATGTTTACCTAAACATTGAAGCTGCTTCCCTGTACAGTTCCCAAAGATATGAACCATTCAATTAAAAAGCTATCGAGGCCGGTTGAACCGCATTCTGAGGAGGCCCAAGGACAATTTAAGATCAATTTTAAAAATTAACTTGCAACCAGGTAATTTGCAAATTCGTGTACAGAGATTTTCATTTCCCCTTGTAGCACACTGGTTAACAGAACCAGACAAAATTCCTTAATGCACTATTTTAATTAAATAGGAACACAATGAGAGCAGCAAGGTAGCACAGTGGATAGCACTGCTGCCTCACGGCACCGAGGTCCCAGGTTCGATCCCGGCTCTGGGTCACTGACCATGTGGAGATTGCACATTCTCCCCGTGTCTGCATGGGTCTCACACCCACAACCCGAAGATGTGCTGGGTAGGTGGATTGGACACGCAACTTGTCCCTTAATTGGAAGAAATTAATTGGGTACTCTTAAAAAAAAAAATTTTTAAGAAATAAAACATAACCAGGCAAAATTCCTTAATGCACTGTTTAATTACATAGGTTCACAAAATGCTATACATTATACAAAACGCAGTGGGTGGCACAGTGGCACAGTATTTAGCACTGCTGCCTCACAGCTCCAGGAACCTGGGTTCAATTCCGGCCTCGGGTGACTGTGTGTGTGGAGTTTGCACTTTCACCCCGTGTCTGCGTGGGTTTCCTCCGGGTGCTCCGGTTTCCTCCCATCGTCTAATGATGTGCAGGTTAGTTGGATTGGCATGTAAATTTCCCTTTAGTGTCCAAAAGGTTAGGTGGGGTTACTGGGTTAGGGGATAGGGTGGAATCGTGGCCTTAAGTGGGGTGCTCTTTCCTAGGGCCGGTGCGGTCCTGATGGGCCAAATGGCCTCCTTCTGCACTGTAAATTCTATGATTCATACATTATACATAATGTTGTCCATGAGAGAAAATTAAGCAGTCTCAGCATGCAAATGAAATGCAAAAAAGACCAACAATTATCAATTTTAAATCTATACCCTCTCCCACTGAAAACTTTCTCTCCTTGTTCACACCCGACCTCTCAACCAAAAGCATGTAGATGACCAGTTCCAGGCTTCAGATAAATCTCTAATTGAGTATTTCACTGAAAAACAGCAGGATGTTTTTCTCGCTCTGTGACTGTGAACTGCATTCTTACTAATTCTCCCATGCCAGAGCTCAGGAACTCAACATGGGAGGAGATTGCGTGCATCAGCCTACTGTCCCTGCCACTCCACACAGAGATACGATCGCTCTCATGTGCTACATTGTAAAACTCAGCAAAGAATTATGCCACAGAATATGGGAGTCACAGGACATAATTTAACGTCCGCGTCACACCCGACTCGGGACGCGCGCGGCTGGTAGCTCTCACGAGAGCCCGGTTCGCCACATCTCGCGTGATCTAATGGGATCTTGCGAGATGTCACAATCTGGATCCCCCCCACAATGGCAGTACTTAAATTTGCATATTACTGCACACTTAAATATGTCTCTGCCAGAGTTAACCAATCCCTAGAATCCAACGGCCTTACCGAGGAGACCCTAGCCAGGCGTAACTGCACTTGGGACGGGGTCTCCCAGGGAATCAGGGCCCCCGGAGAGGTTGTCCTCTGAGCAGGGTTGCACCCTGGCACTGCTGATGCCACCAGGCATCTTGGCATTGCCAGCCTGGCACCCTGAGAGCCTGGTAGTGTCAGAGTGCCCATGTGGCACTATCAGGCTGGCTGGGGAACTGCCAGGGCGCCCGGCTGGCAGTGGTAAGGTTGCATTTTGCCCATGCTGAGGAGCGGGCCTGAGGAGCGCGCCCTGTCCTTATGAGGTGGGGTGCGGGGGCTCGAGGACCCCCTCACCAACTGATGCGATGCGGGGGTCCAGGAGTCACATTGGGGGATCGAAAGATTGGGGCACCATTTGAAATTTCAAAAGCGGAGTTCCTCAGTGCAGGGAATGACGGTAAGTACGGCCTTGGCGGGGCCTTTGAGGGGCTGGTTTAGCGCAGTGGGCTAAACAGCTGGCTTGCAATGCAGAACAAGTCAGCAGCGCGGATTCAATTCCCGTACCATCCTCCCCGAACACGCGGCAGAATGTGGCGGCAAGGGGCTTTTCACAGTAACTTCATTGAAGCCTACTTGTGACAATGAGTGATTATTATTATTATTATGCTGCAGTGGTCCGAAAAAATTAACAGAGTCCCGTTTGATAGCAGGGTCGTTCCCGGCGCTACAAACACCAAGAAACACCCCGTTAAACCCGGCCACAACGGGACTCTTTTTGTTCCCGGTAAATCACGCCTCCAATATGCTGTGTACCGACATACAAAACTTCCAAACTGCACAAATCTGTTTCCTTTTCCTTTCACCTTCACTGGCCCCCATAAATCATACATCACCTCTGGCTATGGTGTTGGGCAGCTAACCTCAAAAAGGTGTGCAATCCAGCAGGAAGCAACACCCCAACAAAAGACCTCGGATGAATCTCTCTCTCAAGGTTTGATTTCACCCACCACCAACCACTCCCACCCTCCACAAAACATCCCCTCTTGGCAACGCAACATGGTTGGCCTCAAAAAAAACAAGTGACTCCAACCTGTAACTCCGCATTCCCAGAGGCCAACATGTCGGTGTTCTGGTGCACTGTGCCAGCATGCCAAATTGTCTCATTCTCCATTTTCTTTTAAAAGGACATTTTCAGACAGGGGTGTAGAATGTTTGTTGAAAGAAGCATGGCAGATGAATAGCATTTAATGAGGATGTTTGTTCATTCCTTCACAATTTGTTTCTTGATTAATGAATAGTGAATGGGATGTGGGAGTCATTGGCCAGGCCAGCAATTATTGCCCCATCTCGAATTGCCCTCTGTAGGCGGTGGTGAGCCACTGCAGTCAATGCGGTGCAGTTACACCCACAGTGCTGCTCTGGGGAAGTCTGGGTTTTTTGACCGAGAGACAGTGAAAAAAAGGGCAATATTTTACCAAGTCAGTGGAGAGTGACTTGGACGGGAACTTGTAGGTGTTGGTGTTCCCATGTGTCTGCTGCCCTTGTTCTTCTATATGGTAGAGGTTGTGGGTTTGGAAGATGCTGTCGAAGGAGCCTTGGTACATATTGACACAACTATGCATTGGTGGTGGAGGGAGTGAATGTTTGAACAGCTAATGTCTACATCATCAAGGGCAGCTGCGTTGGGTTAACTCGGAAGCTGTACAAAGATGAAGAATTCACACGCTGCAACTCCCATAGAGATGACCCTTTTGTATAAAGACCTCAACTCGAAGAAAACTCTCTCAGTTTCAAAACAAAATATTGCAATTAAACACAAATCCCTTTGGATTCGGTGTGTGCCACTGATTAACATTGTGCTCACACTGGAAAAATAATTGATTTTTTTTTTTAAGTTGACTCATTGAATTTGTTGTTTGAAGGGGTTGAGTTTTCCAAATAAATTTATTAAATATCTTTTGAAATCCTGTCAACAATAAATGGATTTATAACTGAATGTGCAGAACACCCAGTTGCATGATTAGAAGGCAAATACACCATAGTGTAACATACACAATTTTTGGTTCGCTGAAACGTTTTTTGAAGAATTTGCTCACAGCCACAGAAATGTCTTAAAAGACAACATTTGAAGTACAAAACACAGCAAGTTTACAAATGAAATCTGCATGAAGGAATAGGAAAGTGAGAACACAGGCCCCAATTTTGTTAATTGAGTTTCTGGATGGCCAGATCCTTGATGCTCCTTTTATTTGTCACCTTACAGAAGGGTCTACAAGATCACAAAAACGTATGAAAATAGACACTGCCTAATTGGAACAAAATAAAATATGACCCATTACACGAATAGCATCTAAGGCATTACAAGGTGCTAACAAATTCCAGGGGTTCTGATAATGGCAACATCGACCTCAAAGTTCCAGATAAAATGCAGCTCTTTAAGATGCCCCTAGTGCAGGCATTGTCAAACCCGGGGGCCAGACCCGTGGGGTGGGTCGCGGGCAGGTGGCGGAGCCATCCGTCGCGGCGCTCTCGATCACGCAAATCTGCGCGCAACAGCCGCAGCCGCCAGCTGTTAATAACGGCGGCTGCAAGCAGCCTTCAAAATGGCCGTGAACATGTTTAAAAAATGCTGCCGCTCTGCGCATGCATGCCAGATCATCGGCGCGCATGCGCAAAACTATGCGCATGCACGCCGATGATCGGACACGCATGGGCAGTGCAGCTGCTTTTTTTTAAAACGGTCGCAGCTTTTTGTTTTACAAGTCCAGGGGGGTTTTATTTGATAAAATTTTACAGGAAAAAAATGCAGAACTTTGGACAGATGGAGACTCCATACTTTCCGACACCGGAAGGCTTCACTCACCTTCATCCAACGGGTTCCATTGGAGGAGCGTGTACTAGGGCCAAAGGGACCCAGAACCATTTCCTCCACGTTTGTCAGCAGCAAACAAGGTAAGGGAAAATAGTGGGTCGCGCAGGTCGGCCGGCGTGGGTCGCGAAGGTAGGCCGAGTTGGGTCCCGAAGGTTGGTCGGGTTGCGTCCCGAAGGTTGGCCGGTTGGTAAAAATGGAACCCCGGAAAAAAAGTTTGAAGAATACTGCCCTAGTATCTCAAACACATGCTGTGTTTCAATGTTAATTTGTCACAGCCTCAGGATTCAGATTCACGCATCCTTGTGGGCGTTGGGGATGAAGTTATTCAAAATCCATTAAAAATAAATAAAAGCGAAATACTGCAGATGCTGGAAATCTGAAATAAAAACTAAAACTGCTGTTAAAACTCAGCAGGTCTGGCAGCATCTGTGGAGAGAGAAACAAGGCTAACATTTCAAGTCTGCACGACTCTTCAGAGTTAAAGAGATCGAGAAACATGACGGATTTTACACTGCGTAAGAGGGAATGGAGCAGGTGGAGCAAGGTAGAAAGTCAGGGATAAATGAGAACTAGGAGAGATTGGACAAAGATGTTTTGGGTACAAGACAATGGCAATGTTAATGGTAATGTTAAATACAAAAGAAGTTGTTGATAATGGCATAATAAACATTGGTCGATTTGGCCTGGCAACCCTTGACCTGGAAGTAGTACCAACAGGAAAGCAGTTAAGAAATAAGGTGTGTGGCTGTCTGACCAAACGTCACAATGGACAGTTACAAGCAGAGGAGCTGGAGGGACATGGTGATCAGAGTACAGATGCAGACACAAAGAGAAAGCTGACAGAGACAGGAAGAGGAATGCAGAGAACTAATTTTGACGAGTAGAAGAAAATCAGGAAGAGGTCAGTTTTCCTCTTTGCCAAAAAATGAGACAGAGGAATTGAGATCTGTGCAAGCTGGCTAAAAAGGTTTAAAACCTGGAAAGCTATATGAATGGCTCAGAGAACTAAAGAATTGCAGGTTTTCCTAGAAGTGGCTAAACCGTGAACCAGGATGTGTTCCGGAAACTCTGGAAAGCTACACCATCGGTTCTGTCGTGATTAGAGGGAGGGAGGGATCGTAAAGGTGTGACTTACTGATAATAATTGTATCTGTGAAACTCGGTGAAAGCTGTTGTCAGGTATAACTCCTGGCCTATCGGTTGTGAATAAAGAACAGCATATCGTGGAATCAAGTAGATCCAGCAGACATGTTAACATGAGTGCTTATGATAGTGTAAGATTTTGTTGTATCAACTATTTAAAGTGAAATTTGCCTTATTTGAATTATCGTCTTTTTGTTAATTCATGTTTGATTTGCACTGTCGAAGTAAAATCTACGAAAAGTGAAATCTCGTTGGAGGCTTCTTGATTTGGAGGGTCATTTAATAAATTTGGTTTATTTCGGTCTATGGTTTCCCCATGGGGGTCGTAACACCAGCTTTAAAGCAACTTTTGTGCAAACCTCGGACCACATCTACAGCTTATGCCTTCGCTCAGGGCATGTTGGCAGCAGAAAGTGGCAACAGTTAAAAAAAATTCTATTAGGATCTCCTTTACTTGGCTCATGTTTATTCAATCAGGCAAGAGAAGACTGCTGCTGTTTATGCAAGTATAATAACTCCATAATAAACCATTGCTTATGGAACCATTTACACGATCATAACTTAAATCCGCAGAACATCATTTTTACCATGGCATTACCGGCTCACTTAAAAGCAGTTTACATTTGTTGCTACTCATTTGGAAAGACACTAATAGCCATGTCACAGGAAGCAACCTGTCAAAAAAGCTCTACCCTAGCTTTTACAAGGCTAATGCAGCACAAATGTTTCTGGCTGTAGTTACGTCATGGTGCATATTCTCCATCTGGCAATATTCACAGAAGTGATATATCACAAAGGAAAAGGACAGCTTTTAAGAAGTCATGTGACAAGGGCGAGATTTTGGAAATTTCTATTACACCAGAAATTAAAATAAAATGTCCTTTTTTAAAAACTTTACAGCAAGATAGAGGTGCCCAAATGAAAACTCACTGTACTCGGGTCGAAGCCAAAACTTGCCATATCGTTCGGCTTTTAAAGGACAGGAAGAAAAGCGAGGAGAAATATTTAAACAACTCTGTTTACTTAAATTTCCCTGAAACATAACTCTTTGTATGCGGGGAAGGGGGAAACAATGATTTATTTTACTCCTCCTTTTCCACATATACGAAGTTCATTAGTCTGTCGGGCAATAATGGAGTCCAGCAGTGCACCGACGTTTTATTTAGGCCTCAAGGCCTTGACCGCCAAATGGATAGCGTAACCAGAAACTCAGAAAAAGGCGCGCTGGCAAAGTCCAGCCAAAATATTTTTTGTATTTCGAATGGATTTACTGGAGTGATTAAACCTGCATGCTTGTTGAGGAGAAACAGAATCTTGAAGGAAAGCTCTCTTATTCGTGTATTTTCGTTGCTACTCCCGGGTTTTTTTGTTCGTTGGAAACTGCCAAAATCAATTGAAGTGTTTCATTCACTGTCCTTGAAATGTGCAAGGAGAGGAGTGAGAGGAATAATCCTCCAAGGTTTAGTTCTCCAACGTTCCTGCTGTTTCATGCACATCAGTTGTTTAAATTCAATTTCCTGTGACATTGTAAGAACACGTGAAATGCATGCAAATCAAGGGCTTTCTAATTTATTGTTTCTGGAAATATCATCCGTAGCTCAGTTGTTCCTACAAGCACAGAGCCGAGGCTTACCAACCAAAGGTTCAAGAGTTCAAATCCCCAACTTCTTGACAGGATTGTCCAAACTTGTTTCTCCTTTGCAAATCTCAGTTGGGAGACGGTTGCGGAGGAGTGTCGGGCAAGCAGGATAAATAAGCTCGCATTGTGCCAATATGTCCACAGTCTACCCTTTCAAGTGGTCATGTTGACTGGGGCCGAGGAGAGGGTCATCGGTTTAATTATCCAACTGAAGTCTACTTTGTGTGCAAGGTTGGAAAAAGTAACAAGTTCAGCAGTTAGCTGGGGTGGGGTGGGGGGTAGGGGGAAGAAAAGTAGGAAGAAAATCGCTATTAGAAAACATTCCATTTCAAATAAACATTGCAGTGAGAATGAGAGCAGCTAAATGTTAATTGAATAACATAACAGCAGGCCAATGAAAGGATTAGTCATTGAAATAGGCAGGTTTCTATTTTGCCTTTGGCTGTTGGTGGGATTACCTGCAAAGTTCAGGCTGTCTACAAGTTCCTTCCAGAGTCACATCTTTTGATATATACCTGCACCCAATGTGCTGACGGATCGCTATTTTGCACTGCTGCCAAAAGCCAACAGACTGTTTGAAGGAGAGATTGTTGGACTCTGTGGTAACTGGGGGTATGTGATGGGACTGTTCAGCTGAAACAAAAGAAGATCTGTGTAAAAAAGGTTTGCACTTATGGGGATCTGGCAACAGATAGGTTGTTCTGTGCAGTAAAGAAACTGATATTAGCCACACTTGGGCTGCTTTTATATTGTGCTATTGGTGTTGCAACCGTGATGGGAGGAGTGCATTCATTGTCTGTCTCCAGTTCCACTGCTCCACAGGTCACAGCATATATTTAAATCATTTCTCAGGTGCGGGCAGCACGGTGGCGCAGTGGTTAGCATTGCTGCCTCACGGCGCCGAAGTCCCAGGTTCGATCCCAACTCTGGGTCACTGTCAGTGTGGAGTTTGCACATCCTCCCCATGTTTGCGTCGGTTTCGCCTCCACCATCCAAAGATGTGCAGGGTAGGTGGATTGGCCATGCTAAATTGAAAATGAAATGAAATTGCCCCTTAATTGGAAAAAAAATGTAAAAAATTTTGATTGATTTCTCCAGTTAGCTGCACGGCCAAATATGTGCTTTACATATGTATCTGAGAATGACTACTCAAAGCCGAAGTTTCTTCAATAAACAACAGAATTATTAGTTTATTAAAAAAACAGACTTCAAGTAGAAGGCCAAGCTTATTAACCGACATAAAATGTGAAAAGTGTAATAATTACTCCAATTACCGTAACTCACACATACACCAAGTAAAATTAAAATAAGATAGAGGAATTCTGCCAAAAGGTTAAAAGTCCATGGTTCAAGAGAAGAGGAAGATCATGGAGCCCTTGAAATGGTGTCCGGGTTATGCAATTGGTCTCTCAACACTGATTTGCGAAACAATCGGTGACCCTTGCACTACTTTTCAGGCAGACTTCAAGGGAAACTTGCAGACAGTCAATTTTGGAATACAGAGCGGCTTCAGAATAACCTTTTGTTTTGGACTTTCAGCAGCTGATCTTTTTTTCCCCTCCAAAGCAAAACCAGCCCGCCAGCTTTTCAATACATTTTTCCAGGCATGTTTTCCTCAAAGCCATAAACCACCATGTGACGTTTCTCTAAATAGTCCAACAAGAGTGGTCCAGCTTCTTTAAAACTGCTTAATTACCTTTTCTTGTAAAATGCCGTATTTCGCAGGAACTGCAGCAACCAGAGTCCTAGCATTAACCGCTTAAGAGTCAGAGTCTCAAAAAAATACACATTCTTCCAGAATGTTCTTAGTCTTTGAACATGAACCATTTTCTGTGATTGGAGCATTTATGACAATTGTTCTGGATTCTGACACGCGAGGATATTGCAAAAGGAGATGACACCAAAGTGATTTTACCATATTTGCCAAGGTTGTAAATGAGGAGACTGTGAATGGCTTCATGCAGTTAATTGAATGATGGAATGGCTTAACAGTTTAGTTGAGATACATGTTATACTTAATATTTTAAAAGGTTGGAGCACAAGTCAAGTTGTGAGATCTTAAGCGGGCATTTATGTTTGGGCAACCATATTTGCCAATTTCAGCCAACCTTCCTTAGGGCAAGAAGGGAAAACTGGCAAAGCCACAATACGGAGGTCAATAGGGGCTCTGAATCCAAGATCGCGAGTCAGATTTTCAAAGTGTCTCAAGAACGTAACACCCAGTTGAATTCTTGGTCCTGACCCCATGCCTTAGCTGCGTCATTGGTGGAGATACCCTAATTGAGCAGGAGGTCCGCGTGATGCCCAATTAATTGCACTGAGCGCCTCCTGGAGGAAGGAGCTGCCTGCCTGCCTCCTGTCACATAGGCAGGCAGCAGTCATGTTGGGGACTGCTGTCTTGACGAACAGCGCCAGCAGCCCATCAAAAGGCCACGGAGGCAAAATTACTGCTCATGAGGGTGATGGGGCCAAACCCAGATAGCCCAATCATTTGTACAGAGATTACATGAGGGTCCGATAATTTCTTGGCCCACCACCTCGGTGAAATGAACATTAAAAATTGCATTCCCGACAGCATAAATACCTTAACAAGCTCCTAAAGGAGCTTAATGGGCCATTCATTGGCAGTGAATGGGTTTCCCATTTCCTCTTCCTGCTGACTCTTTCAAAATATCAAACTGTCCTGGAGGCATCGGGAACCGGAGGAAATGCCCGGGACCACGATTTTGGAGTTGTGACTCCACTGGGCCCCAATCCTGCAACAATCAGAAAATCCAGCCCAAACTGTTTCATATTTCTCAGAATTACATGGTGATGGTACACCAATAAGAAATTAAACTATTTGTAAATTGACACAGTTGCATGAATGCAGAGTCACTGCCTCGCTAAAAATATGTAATCCAACTGTGCTCCATTTTTGTGTCTGTCTGATTCAGTAAGCATCTGGTTGCAGTACTCGAGCCAGACAGTTTCTGGTTCTGCGTTGTGGCCCAGAATTCATTCCAGTATTGTTCCCGTTACAAGAATTTGTTGCACCATGCAGCTTTGAATCTGGGGAAAGAAACTTTGTTACGGTTCAGAAGCATATTTTCCAACTTTGGCCATTGCCTCTTCACAAAATTCTACAAGCATCTCCCCCTTTTGGCACACTCGAAGAACAAAGGAGAAAGTTTAACTCAACCGATGCCATTTCAGTTTGTACAAACTACCAGCTGTACCTTGGACATGCCACTGCAAACTGACAGGGATATAATTTTTTTTTAAATAAATTTAGTGTACCCAATTAATTTTTCCCAATTAAGGGGCAATTTAACGTGGCCAATACACCTACCCTGCACAACTTTGGGTTGTGGGGGATAATCCCACGCAAACACGGGGAGAATGTGCAAACTCCACACGGACAGTGACCCAGAGCCGGGATCGAACCTGGGACCTCAGCGCCGTGGGACCTCAGCGCCGTGAGGCTGCAGGGCTAACCAGCTGCGCCACTGTGCTGCCGACAGGGATATAATTGTCATGATTCCTGGTCACAGCACAGTTTCCAAAGTTTGACCCAAATTAGTTTTGTTCATTTCGTCAAACCTATCCAAACCGCATTTGCCCCTGAATGGAACAGCGATTTAAAAATGTTTTTCCTCAAATTTTGTCAGTGTTCGGAGATTAAATTCTGCAATTCCACTTATTTGTGGTAAAGTCTCCTGGATTGGAATAACCGGATAAGACAAATGTCTTACGACCTGGAATTTCAGGTAGCCTTTTCCTTTTAAAAAGATACCCTTCCATCAAACACAAATCTGTGTTCATGCTGCTCAAGCACTTAACTAGACTAAGCAGACAGCTGGTATGGGCAGCTACGGTTTGATGAATTGCTGGACTTTTCTATTTACTCATACTTTAAACAGTAAACTTTATGTCACAGGTAAGTGGTTCACAAACTCCAGTCTGTGGCAAGCTTCTGTATATCCCCTGTACTGGTACTAAACCTCTTTTTGGTCCAAGTTTTTTTTTCTGTAATTCATTCTCAGGACATGAGCATTCCGTTGCCTTCAAGGTGTTTATGGGTAAGCTTGCTTCTTGAACCACAGCAGTCCATGTGGGTCATTCCAGCAACATCGGAATTTTCAGGATTTGAACAATGAGGAGACAGAGTGAGATTTGGAGGGAAACAAGGTGAAACCGTGTGGGTGTTGCCCCTGCCCATTCCTGTTCTAATATCAGAGTTACCGTAGTACCTTGTCAAACACAGAAACAAACCTTTGGTTTATTTTTTCCTGTCAAGCAAGAGGTATGAAGAGAGAAACAGAGGGTGCAATCTATCAGCCTCGTCGCATCCAACCCGATATGCAACACGACCAATATGTCCCGCAAGCGGTTTACCTGGCTCGTTATGCCTCGTGAGGTCTAGCCGGATCTCGCCAAGCGCTGTGATCTTGCCCACAATAGGCGGGACCCAGATTTGCCTATTCAAGGTGCAGCCAGGCTCACTTGAATATGCACGCGCTGGAGTTACCCAAGGCGCGGGATCCAACAGCCTCACGTTGGAGACCCAGAGCGAGTGTCATTCAGCATTTGTCTCCACCAACATGGACCAAGCATTTGGGAGGGGTCTCCTAGGCGATCTCCCTTGATGGTCAGGCTCGGGGAAAGGTGTTATCCTGGCACACCCAATGCCACCTGGGTGCCAGGCTGGCAGTGCCAAGGTTCCCAGGTGGCATCATGCACGTATCAGGGATTGGGCCCAGGGGTGCCCTGTCCTTATGAGGAGCAATGCAGGAAACTTGATGACCTAGTATAGGTGGGTTTGGGCATCGCGGGGGGTCCGGAGGCCGTGGTGGGGGTTCTAGAGATTGCAGAGCTCGTTAGTGCAGGAAATGGGACTAAGTGCGGCCTCGGCCAGGTGTTCCTCACCAAGGCCCTAAAATGAAGCAAAATCCCATTTAATAGCGGGATCGGTTTCGGTGCAGCCAGCACTGGGAAACACACAGCTAAACGCGTTCTACACGGGACTCTGTTTCATTTCCGTTAAATCACGGCCAGAGTTACTGAATTGCTGAATATTCCCAGCATTTTCTGTTTTATTTCAGATTTACAGCATCTACAGCATTTTGCTTCGGCCTATCCTCCACATAGCTTCAGGTGACAAGGAATACCACGACAAAAATATCTGCCCACTGGCATCCTCGCTTTGGGTGTGATATTTGAGCTTTAAATGGTTTGAAGTTGGCAGCTATAGTGATACTGAAGGCCTCTCAATGATACCCAGCTGGGGATAACTGCAGCCAAATTGGGCATCATGGTCAACCCAGAAGTAACGCACTCTTTTTAAAAAAAAACTCAACATTCAGCAGGTCAAGAAACAGCCAAAATAAAGCAGAGAAACGTCCAGAATAGCTACACTATTCGGTCAAAGTGCCACCAAAGTATTGTCCATATTACTTCAATAGGGATGCAGCCATGCTGCACCCTCCCTCCCTCTCCTACCAATTGTGTGAGCATTGCTGGAAATCTGGGCAGCTGAGTTACAAACCAACTGGGTCCACTTCACAGAGTGCTGGTTCTACAATCCTTAATTAAGAAAACTGACACCCAAATAAACCTGCTAAATGATCAACAACTTTCTTCTATAATCAAGAATATTTTAGGTCAGATTGTAGAAATACATAGGGCGCGATTCTCCGCTCCCGCGCCGGTTTGGAGAATCGCATGGGTCGCCAAATTTTCCCGCGACGCCGGTCCGACACCCTCCCGTGATTCACGGAAGCGGCCAGATCAGCACAATCGCGTTTTGCGCGGCACGGTCCAGTGAATCGCCCGAAACAGACAAAATGGCCATTCACCGGTACCCCTGCGATTCTCAGTGCCGGATGGGCCGAGCGGCCTGCCCAGAATGGCGGGTTCCCCCCGGCGCCGTCCACACCTGGTCGCTGCCGGCGGGAACAGCGCGGGAACGCTGGGGGGGCGGCCTGCGGGGGGGGCGAGGGGGGGATCCTGCACCGGGGGGGGCCTCAAATGGGGTCTGGCCCACGATCGGTGACCACCGATCGTCGGGCCGTCCTCTCTGAAGGAGGACCTCCTTTCTTCCGCAGCCCCGCAAGATCCGTCTGACATCTTCTTGCGGGGCGGACTCGGGGAGGACGGCAACCACGCATGCGCGGGTGACGGCAGTTATGCGACGCGGACCGCGTCATGTATGCGGTGCCGCCTTTACGCGGCGCCAAGGCCTGGCATGCGTAAATGACATGGCGCCGCTCCTAGCCCATTTTCGGGCCCTGAATCGGTCGGGAAAGGGGCCGTTTTGCGCCGTCGTGAAGGTCGACGGCGTTTACAACGTCGCGAACACTCTGTCTCCATTTCAGAGAATTGCGCCCATAGAATTTACAGTGCAGAAGGAGGCCATTCGGCCCATCGAGTCTGCACTGGCCCTTGGGAAGAGCACCCTACCTAAGCCAACGCCTCCACCCCATCCCCGCAACCCAGTAACCTCGCCAAACCTTTTTTGGACACTAAGGGCAATTTATCATGGCCAATCCACCTAACCTGCACATCTTTGGACTGTGGGAGGAAACCGGAGCACCCGGAGGAAACCCACGCACACACTGGGAGGATGCGCAGACTCCGCACAGACTGTGACCCGAGCTGGGAATCGAACCTGGGACCCTGGAGCTGTGACGCAACTGTGCAAACCACTGTGCTACCATGCTGCCCGTTGCTACATTTTAGAAAGTGGCTTTTAAAACTCTGATGCTTTAACATTTAGTGCCCTAAAATACATTTTAAATCTATCCTTCTTTCAACTGTTTGTACAAACATGGAGCTGGAGTAGGCCATTCAGCCCTTCAAGCCCGCTGCGCTATTTAATAAGAACATGGCTGATCTGAGTGACCTCAAATCTGCATTCCGCCCACCCCGGTAACCTATCACCCCCTTGCTTACCAAGAATCTATCTACCTCTGCCTTAAAAAAATTCTCTTTTGAACTCCAGCGGATACAAGCCGAGCCTGTCCAACCTGTCCTCATAATACAATCCATCCATGTTAGGTATTAGTCTGGTAAACCTCTGAATGGCTTCCAAAGCATTTACATCCTTCTTCAAAAAACATGGACAATACTGTACACAGTACTCTAAAGTGGTCTCCCACCCTCTACAACTGAAGCTTGGCCTCCTTACTCTTGCATTCAATTCCCCTCACAATAAAGGATAACATTCTGTTTGCTTTCCTAATTAATTGCCATACCGACATACTAGTCTTTTGTATTCATGTACCAGGACACTCAGATGCCTCTAAACCTCAGAGTTCTGCACCCTCTCGCCATTTAGATATGCTTCTTATTCATTCTTTTTGCCAAAATGGACAATCTCACATTTTCTCACATGATACTCCATTTGCCAAATCTTTGCCCACTCACTTAACCCATCTATATTTTTTACTTATCTTTGTGACATCACCAAATTTGGCAACACTCCATTCATCCAAGTCATTTAAATTAATTGTAACCAGTTCAGGTGCCAGCACTGATCCCTGTGGCATACCACTCGTTAAATCTAACCAACCTGGAAAAAAAACATTTATGACTACTCTCTGCTTCCTGTTGGCTATCCAATCTTCTATCCATGTCAATATGTTACTCCCTTTAACATGAGCTTTTATTTTCCACAGTAACCTTTGATGTGGCACTTTATCAAAAGCGTTTTGGAAATTTAAGTGCAGTACCTCCACCTTTATGCACCGCACATGTTCCTTCCTCAAAGAACCCAAATACGTTGGTTAAACATGACTTCTCTTTCAGAAAAGCACGTTGCCTCTGTCTGATCAACTTGAGTTTACCAAGTGCCTTGCTATAGCTTCTTTAATAATACCCTGTGACATTTTCCCTGTGACAGACGTTAAGCTAACTGCCCTGCAGTTTCGTGCTTTCCTTGTAAATAGTGGAGCTACATTTGCTATCTTCCAATCGAATGGAGTCTAATTGCTATCTTCCAATCCTTCACCTAAATCGAGGGAGTTGCGGAAAATTAAAACAAATGCATCAACTCTCACATTAAATTCTTCTTTTAAGATCCTAGGATGAGGTCCATCAGGACCCGTCCTCTTGTCAGTCACAGTTGCAACAATTTACTCAGTTCCACATCTCTGGTGATTGTAATTTTCCTGCGTTCCTCTCCACCGTTCCATTTCCTTGCTGTTTCTGGGATGTTACTTGTATCACAATCTTTCTTACTATTTCCTTCTATTTCTTGCATGTAGGATATAAGGCACAGTTACCTTTTACCCTCTCGGACATTAGCCAAAATGGTCAAGTTCCACACATAAGCCTAGAGTGAACTTTCCCAATTCCAGGGTCTTGTGGGCTTAATGGTGTGTGCGTTGCGGGGAGGGAGGGGGTGGAGACAATCAGGGGAGTCCCGACCAGGAGGCCTTTCTGAAGCATTCCACTTGCCTAACTTGGGAGGGCTGGTACGTGGGTGGGCTGCACAGAAGCAGGAAGCTAATCAAGAGCCTCAATTAGTTACAATATAGCTAATGCACGCAGAGGCCCCAACTCAAAAGACATGATCCTCCCACCCCCACCTGCAGCAGATCGGGGGCTGTGTGGACCATTGAATCAGGGGCTCTATCCCCAAGGCGGGGACCACAGGGCAGGAACGGTTGCCCTGGCAGCACAAACGGTTTCTCAGGAGGAGTTTCCCCCTCACCTCCGACCAGCCCAATGGCTTTGGCTCTCAATTTTCTTGTGATTTAGACCAAGTGCCTGGTCCCTCATAGTCTCTGCCCTGCCTCAGCAGGGGGCGCCACCTAGTCTACAGAGCTGCCAGCCCTCTGATTGGGCCTGCAACATTGAGAGCCAGCCCACCATCCTTAACAAAACAGCAAGAGCACAGGTGGCTAATTAGGAGGCTGTCTCCCGGGAAGATCGCTGAGCTGGTCTTGCTACTTTGGTCCAGACATCAAGGTCCCAAATGGTGCCCACACATAAGGCATTTTCTGGCAGTGTTCAGGAGAAGGCACCAGGCGGAACTTTTCACGAGTCACAGGCAAGGACGCCAAATTTAATGTCCCCCAGCCAAAATCAAATTACACAACGTTGACCACAAGTCAAACATTGGACTTTTTTTGATCTCCGTGACTAACTTTCATTGCTGATAGTGCTCTTTGATCAAACAAAGTCATTAGGAGCGCAATTCTTTACATTTCAGCCATTTCTTTTTTTTTAAAAAGGGTTGAGGTCTCCCGTAGCTGTAACTTTGTCAGCAAAAGTTGTCAAGTAATCAATTGTCCCCAATTGATAAAGTGAAGCAGATCCTGTGAAAGTGGTGCTCTTTATCCCTCCTTCCCCTCCGCAAATCCAACTCTTCTCCTCCCAGCTCTTCCCACGCCATACACCCGTCCTAGTGGAATGTATTGGCAGTCGCTCCGCGACGAGATACCTGCCAATTCCACCCTGTTATTTGACTCCCTGTCTGATTTCCCCCTCCCCCCTCTGTGGGAAACACCTCGCCTGCACTTCAACATCTCTCAAACAACAAAGAAAAAGTGCAACCTCCAGTGTCAATTGGAACAAGTCTAAACACCGTTCCATGTGAAGAGCTTCTCAGCAAACACAATGTGCTGGGGAAGGGGTTAAGAACAGGTCATTCTTATTTTTTATTTGCACTTCAGGAACAGTTTTATAATTACTCCATCCATGTTAAGAAAAAAAAACAAGTTGATTAATCTCACAAGCATTTGTAAACAAACTAAAGATTGCGAGAACAGAGTAGAGTTGGGTATTTCCATTTCGTACCATACCTGCACCAATCCCATGTTTACACGCCCAAAGGAAGCAAAAGTCAGTGCTGACTCTATTAGCTGAATAGCACCATCTCTGACACATGCTCTCTTTGAATGTAGCTCTGATGGAAGAGGAGAATAGGATTAATTAAGTCGCCCTGCATTGTTTCAGCATTTCAAATGAAAGAGGTATTCCACCCACCAACCCCCTGCCACCTAACCCAATCCTCCCAAACTAAACTTGTATTTGAATGCAAAGCGTCACAATCGACAAGCATTAGTTATCTTAAAACCTGGCTTTGTTAAATCTGTTCTTGCCGTTATCATATTGTGTCAAACAAAACCTATTTAAGTGCATTAAAATAAATACACCCCCGCAATCTCTTCCTTAATTGCTAGCAATATTCTTTAGGAATCATCCACGCAGGGGACTCCGCACCACTCTCCCAAGCAGTAGCATTGAAAGTTCTTGGCTAAATACCTCAGAGGTGTGGTTTAACCCAACCCCAAAAGATCATCCCTGATTGCAATAATGTGACTTATCCTGGTCTTCCTGGGTTGGGAAGGGAAGTAGCGTTCTTGGTCATGGGGCCAAAGTAATGACAACCTGGGCTATTCTGTGGGCAGTTTTATGTTGCAAGCCGCACCCAGTATAAATTCACAACACAAAAAGGAACCATGCAGTCAGCAAAGGAAGAAAAAAAATTTTTGGCCCAGTTTGACTGGGCCAGATTCAAAAACACTCATCCTTGCCAACTCGCAGTGCCACCCAGTTCCTGTGAATGTTTTGCACTCCTGAACAAGAAGTCAAACCAAAAAAAAAAATCAGAGTTGCTTAATATTTAATTAGAGCAACGAGTGGTATAATTATGGAATTTGTACAAGGGGGAACTCTTTTTTTTAAAATACAATAGTTTATTCACAAGTTCACTCCTGCAGTGATAGTGTGCCTTTCCACAGAAGTAGCTTGTACATCAGTACTATTCAGCGCTGCAAACAATGAACCCACCTGTGAAACCTCATGGCAAAATGTACAATGGAAATGTATTAACTAGATGGTGAAGAAATTGGCAAATGATATTTGACTACAAACTATTTTTTTAAAATTGGTCACAAGTGCAAGCAATAGACATCGGTCAATAAACCAAACTGGGTGCTGTACAAAAAAGTGCCGGTCAGATGGTCTGGTACAAAAAGGGACAATAATACATCGGGGGCAGCCCAATTCCGGTGGTCTACACCTGTGGCTTCAAATCGGAGAGAATTCAAATTTCCCATGCCAAAGTCTTCCCACAAACTAACGTGGTTCAGTGTTTGCACTGATACATGTTTCCCATGCGCGCATGGCAAGCCAGCAGGCCACGGGCAGAGTGCTCAATGGGGGGGCCGAACCCGATTTCGATTGCATCCCACAATCATTCTCCGCGCACGTTTGAAATATGGTGCCGAGAGGTTTGGTTCAAGATTGAGGGAAAGCAAAATAATAAAAATCCAATCCAATCCAAGCAGGAAGAGACTTGTCAGCTGGTACCCCAGCTGGGACACAAACAGATTAACGTTAAAAACATTTTGAAAAATTATTCCAACAACTTGGCCAGAACTAATAAACAAGGTCTGGATGGAAAGCATTCACGGGGTATTTCGTGAAGAATCTCCCTTCGCAGGAAAAAAAAAGTATTTAGCAGCTTGACTAAATTGTGAAAGCCCTTTACAAATTTTCTTTTTGGAAATATTAGTTATATATTATGTGCTCAATCTAACGGCTGCGTCGCGCCCGACTCGGGGCGTGACATGGCTGGAAAATCTCACAAGAGGCCTCTCGCGAGATTTGCCTGACTTGGCAGGCCTTGCGAGATCTAATGGGATCGCGCGAGATGTTGCGGTCTGGATCCTGCCCAATGGGCAGGACTTCAATTTGCATATTTAAGTGTGCAGTTAGGCATACTTACATATGCCTTTGCCAGAGCTAACCAGCACCCGGGATCTAATGGACTGGCTGAGGAGACCCCAGCTATGTGCCGTTTAGCACTGGTCCCTTGTGGAAAAGTTTTTGAAGAAAAATACCTTTGACCACAAGGCAATGAAGCAGTGGTCAGCACGTAATGTCCTCGAGACCCTCAGGGAAAAGGAGACTGTGGAGGACGTTGGACGGTTCCCTGAGCAGACTGTCAGAGTCATCTGGCAGAACGTCTCATCACCAGAACTTACAAACAAGCACTAAGACCTAGCTTGGCTGGTGGTGAGAAGGGCCCTCCCCGTCGAGTCTTCATGTACACCCGAAGGCTCCGCGCCGTTGCACGCTGCCCTCGGAGTGGCTGTTGGGGAAATGAGACGGTCACCCACCTCCTTGTGGAATGTGCCTTTGCAAAGAAGGTCTGGCGAGAGATGCAGTGGTATTTGTCAAGGTTCATCCCGAGCAGCTCTGTGACACAGAACTCTGTGCTCTACGGACTGTTTCCAGGGACACACACCGAGACAAACATCAACTGCTGCTGGAAGGTCATCAACTCGGTGAAAGACGCTCTTTGGTCTGCCCGAAACTTGCTGATCTTCCAGTGCAAAGAGCTGTCCTCGACCGAGTGTTGCAGACTGGCACATTCCAAGGTCCAGGACTACGTGCTGAGGGACGCACTCAAGCTTGGGGCAGCTGCTGCCAAGGCGCAATGGGGAAAGACCACTGTGTAAGGTCTTACCAGCAAATGTACACCGAGGGGCGGGTAACAGTGTAAACCCCCCTTGGTCTGGGTCATTAACACTCCAATGTATAAAAGAAACATGACAATGTAAATGTTTAAGAAGGAATTGTAACGTAAAGAGCGATATGTGTGTAATGTTATCAAAATTGAATGGAAGAAAGTCAAGGGAATGTGTAACTCTGATGGAAATGTACAGTCAAGACAATTCGAAATGTTCTGTAATGTTTATGATAGATAGATTGAATGAATAAAGTATATTTATTGAAAAAACAAATGGTCTCCACAGGCAATTAGAGGCCCCCACGTGGTAGATGTCTGGGTAAGGTGGCACCCTTGCACTGCTGATGCCATCTGGGTACCTTGGCACTGCCAGCCTGGCAGTGCTACCCAAGTGCCACCCTGGCACTGCCGGGGGGGGGGGGCACCATTTAAAAATGGAGCTCTGATCTCTTCCAACACTGTTGAGCGTAGCTCCTCAGTAAGAAAGGTAAGTGCAGCCCTGCCGAATCCTGCAAAAATAACAGAATCCCATTCAATAGAAACACGCTGATAAACCTGCCCACAATGGGACTGTTTCTTTCATTAAACTGCGCCCTTTTTATTCACAACACATCCACACTGGAAGTCTGAGAAAAGGATTGCATGCGAGGAAGGCCAAGACATCGTCTACCAAGGGCAGGATAGGTCTTTACCCGCCTAAGAAATAAGCCTCATGTCTTCAACATCTCTTAGGGCTTTTAGAGGAGTTGTGTGCTTCATCCAAACAAAATAAGTTGAAGTCACAACAACCCCATGTCCTACTGCACTTTCAGTATGCTTATTAATTTTCACATCACAACCAAGGCCGTTTGTTAATTGTTCACTTTTCTGGGATGGGAGGCTTGTTCAGGTTTACTTTGTTGGTATTTATGGATTGATTCCTACAGCAAATAAGGAAGCAATGACAAGAGGGCTGGCTGACTAACAGTAAAAACATCCCCACTGACTCGATGTCTCTGGGTTTGTTTGCATGACTTTGGTTGTGGGGAGGAAAAACAGGAAGAATGTCAATTTTTTTTTTTAAATTTAGAGTACCCAATTATTTTTTTCCAATTAAGGGGCAATTTAGCGTGGCCAATCCACCTACACTGCCCATCTTTTGGGTTCTGGGGGTGAAACCCATGCAAACACGGGGAGAATGTGCAAACTCTACACGGACAGTGACCCAGAGCCGGGATCGAACCTGGGACATCGGCGCCGTGAGGCATCAGGGCTAACCCACTGCGCCACCGTGCTGCCCTGTCAATTCTAGTTCCCTCTCTTGAATGCCTCCAAATGATCCTTGTTGATTATCTGAACGAAACACAATGACTGACCGCTATGCACAGTAACACAGAAATTCGCTCCACAAGTCACTACTGTCTTTAGAACAGGAGTGGGAAATCATTTGATAGTGGAGCGTACGAAGCAGAAACTGGTTGGTTATTTGAACTGAAGATAAACTTTCAAAATTAGGAGGGCACTTATTCAATGGGATTTAGTCGCACAAGATGAATCAGACATTGAGAACAGACTGATTTCTTTGAGAGAAAAGTGTAGATGGGTATTAATTGGATAATGGGTGGATTCGTGATAATTGATGGCTTGTGGTTTTGAGGGATGAAGGAGTTTGAAGACAAAAAACAGGGAGCGAAGGCCTTGAAGACAAATCCAACAGAGCAAATAAGCTCAATGGGCCAGATATTTTCTTTTTTTTTAAACGTGTAAACAGGTCGACAATGTAAAGCAAATAGGGGGGACGGGAACTTTTCTATATGGTGCCTGAAGCAATTTTAGTAAACTTGAAGATTTTGATTCCATTTGCGCTTAATCTGTGATAGAGGAAAGAAACCCCGAGCATCTTTCAGCAGCTATAAGATCTCGGGAAGTTCATTGCATCTGCGTGGAGCAGCACACAGCTGTAGTTAATCCGCACCTACAGGTCGCTACGAGTTCATATTTAATATAACTACTTAACTGCTGCTCCTCAAAAAACACACCTGTTTCGTATTTTTCCAATGTAAGTCAACAGGAATGCAAATGGATACTTAAACCCGCAACAGCTGCTACCCACTCCAGAGACAAACAGGGGACAGGCAATTTTGAACAATTATCTTATTCAAATAATGCCAATTTCATAACACCCACACATTTCTTATGAGGTGGGGAATTAATGGGATTTTTTTTTTAAACGCCGGAAACCATTTTAAAAAATCTGTGCTGCCATTCTGCAATACAAAACATGAATTATTCAGTCACGCCGGTGGGCGATTCTCTGAGGTGCGGAGAATCAGCGCCATTTGACCCGCCGCATTTGACACTGCGCCGGCCGCGGGCCGCTGTTCTCCCCTGGTCGCTGCTGGCGGGAACTCTGCGCGAAGGGCCGGGGGGCGGCCTGTGGGGCGGGGAAAGCGCTCCTTCACCGGAGGTGGCCCTCCGATGGGGTCTGGCCTGCGATCGGGGCCCACCAATCGGCGGGCCAACCTCTCCCCCCCCCTCCACGGGCCTACTTTGTTGCGCAGCCGGACCCTGAACCCCCACACCATGTTGCATAGGGGCCGGCGCGCTGAAGAAGTCCCCCACGCATGCGTGGGTTGGCGTGGCCCAACTGCGCATGCGTGGGTTGGCGCGGTGCCCATTTGGCGTCGGGAAGGGAGGCTGGTGCGGTGTGAACCGCTCCAGTGCCATGCTGGCCCCCTGTGGGGGACAGAATCGGTCATCCCCGCGCCCGTTTTGCGCCATCGTGAAACGCGACGGCGTTCACGACGGTGCGAACATTTAGTCTCCATTTTGGAGAATCGCCCCCTTTAACTATGTAGGTAAAGGTGCCACCGGTATCCCAATATCACTGATTCAGGAATTAATGCACAAAAATAATTTAACCATGCCCGATCAAAACTGAGAGAGAGACTTGGGGGATGTTGTTACATCCTTCAATTATGTAACAGATGTCCTGCAGTGTCCGCCAGTCACAGAACAGGATTAAATCTCATGCCAGCTAGCAATCCACCGTTATTTTACATTACCTTTTGTATGGTCATCTGGCCTAAGGAATAAGGCACTTTTCATTGCCGCATTGAGAATAGAAATAGACTGGAGCAAACAACATTTTATTGTGCATGCCATTCCAATGTTAGCACGGGAGCACTCGGAAGCAGCAAGGAAAATCTGTGTAACTTCGAAAGGAGATCTGACCCGTCAACCAAATTATTTTTAGTCAATCACAACATTGGAATGAAATCTTTCCGTTCAGTTTTAATTTAATGTAGTGCCAGTTTTGTTCTTTTGCAGCTCTTATTACCGTCTGCCCACCCTTTTATTTTGCTCCTCCCCATTCAATAGTGGGTAGTATTTCATGCCATCATTCAGTTACACAATGATGAGTTGATTGATCAAAATTGGGCAGCATTGAGCCGGCCCTCTTCTAATGAAATGAGAGTTGCCATAGTCCTCGAGGACCATAGGCTGCTCTCCCCTTTTAAGAGAGAGCTGAATGGTGGTGATTTTACCAGAGGGTCACCATACCTCATTGCAAGGAGCGAGGTTAAGTAACATGAGACGGCACGAGAATTGAACCCCGTGCTGTTGATGTCACTCCGCATCGCCAACCCGCCATCCAGCCAACTAGGCTAACTGACCCCTGCCTCTTCGAGTACTGCACCCAATCAACCGTGAATAGCATTGGTTGCCTATTCTAAGCACAGGTATTGAGCTTTCTCCTGTGCTCATCACTGTCCATGCACTTTCGACCATGGTCGCTGGGGAGCCATGGCTGAATGTTTTCAGTCACCAAACTAACAGCATTCAGATCGACTGATGCACACCATACTGCCCAGTTTTGATCAATCAACTCATCATAGATGAGGAATCGCCTCAGAAACTTTACTTGTTGAAGGAGCCAAGAACATTAACTTGTGTTATATTCAAATATGTTTATGCAAATGGAATTAACCTGTCCCAAATGACTGACAGGGAGAATGTCTAGGATCTGTACCCTGCCAACAAGTCTGGTGACCTAACATGACTTACCACGAGTGGTTGGTGTAGATGTGTATATTATTTTTAAAATATTTTTCCAATTAAGGGGCAATTTATCGTGGTCAATCCACCTACCTGCACATCTTTGGGTTTGGTTGTTGGGGGTGAGACCCACACAGACACGGGGAGAATGTGCAAACTCCACATGGACAGTGATCCGGGGTCGGGATCGAACCCGGGTCCTCGGTGCTTTGAGGCGGCCGTGCTAACCACTGTGCCATCATGCGGCCCTTAGATGGGTATATTCAAGGGAATCTGGAGTAAATAAGGTTTAAGGTGTGTTAAATCTCTGCGAGGTACACCACAGCTGAAAATATTAATGTTTCGAGCCACAAGACTCAACTACTTTGAATGAAAGAATTAACTGATCTCAGATACATGTGGCAGCAATTCTCACAAGTCTGGCTTTATCCCACAGTTCCAAAGACCACCCCTGTGCCATCCACAGGGCTCTAGACGAAAGGAGTAATGTCTTGACTCCCAGCACAGAAGTTAAAAAGCCAAACAATTAACACTGATATTTAGGGGTTTATTTCAACCCCCCCCAGGGTTAACACCTTGTGACAGTGGAATATTGAAAAGAAAAGTCAAATAACTTGTCTGCAGTTTTTCTCACAGACAACATTCAAAGCCTGTGGTGGATATAATCTGGATTCAAAGTATTGGCTCACGCATGGCATCTGACACAAGCTCTAAAATATGTGGAGTTCAGCAATTCTGATTTCACGAAAGGTTTGCAATTGCATCAAAGCAAGCAATTCCAAAATGTGATTGCCGAGAATGTCTCATTTCTTAGTATAAAGTATTTTTGTATAAAAAGACTGAGTTGTCAATGGACTTCCAACATTGTCCTTCCACCTCTGGAACCTGGGCTAGTATTCAGCCGAGGGGATGAATGTTTGATCTTAGGCCTTTTAAGACACCCAAGTAGAATGAGGCGGTTTTAAAAGCGCAGACACAGCAACTGCAGCTTCGCATTACAAACGTGCCAATAGTTCACTACAAGTTGCATTAATTTGTGATGCCAATATCTTGGCGACTGTGATTTTAGGTTATTTCCAAATTGCTCACGATTCCAGTGACATTTTTAAATGTGGCCAATCTTCAACAGCTGTACTTGTTGTTTTAAATTCTCCAAAGTGAAACAAGAGAAAACCCTCCTCCAAATCATGGGCCTGGCATTCAAGCGCTCACAACATTTAATTTGTTCATTTTTGGAGAGGGTTGGACTGGGAATTGACGACAGTGTCCAACCACCTCAAACTCTCCTTCCCCACCTTTCTCAAATCTAGACCGGGGCCTGGATTCTCCGCCGCGCCACATTTCTGCCTCGACCGGCCGGCGGGATTCTCCGTTACGCCGGCCGGTCAATGGGGTTTCCCATTGTGGGGCAGCCCCATGCCGTCGGCAAACCCCCGGGCACCGGCAAAGGCAAAACGGAGAATCCCACCGGCGGAAAATTCCACCCCAGACATCTGGAAAGCCGTTGATTAGCCTTCATGTTGAACAGTGTTAAGCGCAGACCACAAAATACTTTGAATTCCGACAGTGCACAAGGAGGCCATTTGGCTCATCGGGTCTGCACTGGCCCTCGGAAAGAGTATCCTACGTAGGCCTCCCCCCACACCCTATCACCATAACCCCACCTAACCTACAGATCCTTGGACACTCAGGGGCAATTTAGCATGGCCAATCCACCTAACCTGCATATTTTTGGACTGTGGCAGGAAACCAGAGCACCCGGAGTAAACCCAGGCAGACACGGGGAGAACATGCAAACTCCACACAGACAGTCACCAGAGGCCAGAATTAAACCCGGGTCCCTGGAGCTGTCTGGCAGCAGTGCTAACCACTGTGCCACCGTGACAGGTCAAAAGCAAAATGCTGTGCAAATTATTAATGAGCAACAATTTGCTATTAGGTTACACTAAATTAGCTCGATCCAAGAATAGGATGTGGAAAATGGTGGTTCAGTAAAGACCCCATAACGACACAAAGGGCAAATGCACCAACACTTACAGACTGAGAAGACTGAACCTGCTATACAGTCAATCTCAGGAGCTGCAGCAGTGAAGGCATATGAGTGAATTCACTCTGACATGTAGATGGAAAATGTCTGCAGTACAGACTGATGTGGTATTGTCATAACTGTAAGAACTGCAAGGGTTAATGAAGTGTCGAGAATAGCCACTAGAGGGAGCTACAGTGGCAAGTATAAAGGCCTTGTGGGAAAGTGTGTACGGGAGTTAGCTAGAGAGAGTCAGGAGTACAAATAGTGTGAGTGAGAGCAGATCATAGTTTATATCAGTATTAAGATTAGCTGTAGATGAGTGTACTTTAAATGTTAATAATCAACTGTGTATTATTTAGGAGTACGTGTCAAATCCAAATTAGTAGTGTTAATAAATGTATAGCTTTGTTTAAGTTCAAGCTATTTTGTGGCCTTTGTGAACACTATGTCAACCATCCTGAAATAAGCAACACAAAGAACACCACAACTGGCAGATCAGTTTTTTGAACAAAACTCTGCATGGACCATGCCCTCCTCACCTTAGCTATTGCTCAAGCTCTGCCACTAATGGAACATTATCTTTTGTGGCCGTTGCTGTAGGCAGGAATGCTCACAAGAATGTGGCTTTCAGCCTGAAGCGAGCAGTGGCCAGAATCCGTGACAGTAGCAAAGCATTCCTCCGGCCAGTGGGCTAAGTAGAGCAGGGAGAAGAGAGGCAAGTAGCAGCTGAGAGCAGTGCTGACAGGGTGCAAAGGTCAGAAGAGGTGAGCAGAGAGATATTTTTGATAGAGGGAGAAAGAAACATGCTGAGATGAACTGAAAGAAAGCGGGAAGGGAGAATCTGGTCAACATTATCTGATGGGAGTGGAAACCAAAATTAAAGTGACATCTTAAACTGATGGGCGGGGGTTGTTGGTGGTCGAAAGAGGGTCAGCTTCACTGAAAGAGCTAGAGAACAGTGTCTACTTGACCTGGGTCTAGAGACGGCTGATGCGACCATCAATTCACACGAGATGATTAGTAGAAGCGAACAGTGGTTTTAATAAGCTAGATCTGTGCCTGCCTGCGACTGCACTGTACTGAGTGCCGCTTACAGGTTTATATACCACCCCTGAGGGGGCGGAGCCACAGGTGGAGCCCACAAGGGCATCAACATAATACAATACAGTGGTGAATTGTAGTAGCAATACGTTCACCACAACGGCGAGAGTGAAGTGTCTGATTGAACTGAGGAAGGAGGAGAGGAGCGAAACCATCAACTGAAGAAAGATGGTGGACTGAATGATATTCAGTGATGGTCGGGTCAGACAGCCGAAGCTGAAAGTGAGAGAGCATCCCCTTGTCGGCCAGTGGCAGGACAACAGGGGCCAGAGACAGCATTTTTACCGCCGGCAGTCAATTAAGGGGCACTGCTGGGGCCACCTATCCATTTAAGGGGCTTGATCGCTAGATCCTGGGTGGGGAGGGGGGGGGCAAATATGGTGTTGTGCAGCACTGATGGGACTACTCCTGGCCAGGGCGGGGGAGGGGGAGTGTAATCCTCTGTCGGCCATGGAGTGCCCATCAAGGATGGCCCAGCCCATGGGGAATCTGCCAGAGTTCATCTCCAGATTCAGGTAAAATGCCCACAGAGGTTGGAAGTGGTCCTTAAATTGGCCACAATTAGCTCAGTTGGCACCTCCTCTCACTAGCAACATGGTATATGAGCGGGGTGCCCTCCCAACACTCCACCCCTGCAAATTCTGCCAGCCTTCCCGCCATCCAGACCATCTCCAATTGGCTTGGGGAAACGCAGCCTAGTATCCCGTACCTTCTGAGGGTGGGACTTTCAATCGCTGAATTATGCTGAGAATTGTGACAACCCGCTATGGAGAAGGATCGGTTCACTGCTCAATCGAGGGCCTCCCGATGAAATCACTGTACAGGGCTCAAAATGGTGGTTACCACTCCGCGCAACAACTGGAATGAGCCGTATGAACATACTTTAAATTGAGCTCATGCTCCACCCATTGGTACCAGCCATGCAGTAGCGGTGCAGGTCACTCAAAAAACAACACTCAAAAAAAGAGTTTCCTGTGGGGCTAGGATTGTGAAACATCTGAGAGCTATTTGCACCCAATGAAAACCAAGTGAGGGACTCACTTCCTTCGAGAGAGAGAGAGTGCATATGCACTGTCTCATGAAATAATTTAGCAGTAATGAACTTGGAGGTTTTCATTGGAGAGGCAGCTTAATCAACAAAGTCTAATCTTCAACCTGCCCTTGTCAAATTCCGATTTACTCTACTCCCACACATTCTTTATTATTGCTTAATTACAACCCTGCTTGGAGAACGAGCAGCGCAGACCGATCACAAGAGGTGCCAAAATCCTTCAAGGTCAGCCAAGATGCTAGCAGGTGAATGGGTGGCATAATACATCCTGAGGTTTGATCCTGCTCCTCAACAGAACAGCAACAAAATGGGCTTCCCTAAAAATAAACAAAACTCGTGCTGAGAGAGGATGACGCCCATCGCCGTAGCACCAGCGTGTTGTCACCCAGTCCACAATTTATTTGGTTATGCCAAATATAAATAGTATTTGGTCTCTGTCTGACATTCTTAAAACAATTAAGCGGCACAGCACTGGGTTTCCTTTCCTGGACAGTCAGGAATACATCTATTGCATATTTGTATCAATTGATCCAGAACATATTTAAAAATGTAGCTTTGAGAAACTATTTCATTGGCTGCAGAAATTAAGAAATGGACGATCATTTGCAACGATGCAGAGAAAAGTAACAAGCCGACCCCATATGCATAGATAGCATTGTACATAATTGCGTGGAGAGTTAAAATTAAAAGTAAGGTGCAGTTTCCAGTCCTTTAACGAGTTAAGCGACTTCTGAACACTCTTAGCAAGAGGTCAGAATGAACAGACGCTCCCACTTTTTAAATTGAGAAGGCACAGAATGTAAATATTAAGTTAAATATTTGGCTGGTGGGAAGGCCTGGGCAGGAACTCATGGGTGATACATCAGTCCCATTTTATTTTGAACATAAACGTAACACATGAACACAGCGACACACACAAACATTACAAAGTGACACGATAGGTTCAACATCCATGATACATTAAACTGTGGACGTTTTACAAAAGTTGTTCTTGGGACGTGGTTGGTGCTGGCTAGGCCGCCGTTTTTTTGCCCATCCCGAAGAGCCCTAGAGAGGATTGTGGTGAGCCACCTTCTTGAACTGTGGCGGTCCTTTCGTTGTTGGGACACCCACGGTGCTGTCAGGAATCTGATGGCACAGTAAGAGGAAATGCTCAGCAGATCAGGCAACGTACGGGGACAGAGGGAGAGAAACAGAGTTCATGGGCCCGACGCCAGCAGCGAGAATCACGATCAGGGGGAGAATACTGGGTGAAGCGGGGAAAAAAAATCGGCACCAATTCCGACACGGCGTTTAGTCCCCCGCTGGCGGCGGGGTGAGGTTCGCGCCCCACGCCAGCGGACCCATGCAAATCCATCATTTGATTGGATTTGAGTGTCATTAGCGGGTTGGACACCGCATTCCCCACCCCTTTGCGATGCTCCACCCCTCTCAGATGGGAATCACACAGGTGTGAATTGGTGCAAATATTAACGAGCAGAGCCTGAGCGCCATGACTGCTGAGGGGGAGTGAGAAGGTCAGAAAACTCTCAAACCTTGTTGGGCTTACTGGAGAGCCAGGCAGGGGGGGGGGGTGCTGCTAGGGTCACAGGGAGTAGCAGGGAACGACTTTGTGCCAAGTACGCGCATTCGGGTTGCACCCCCTCCCCCTCAGGATTGGTAGTCTGGCTTAGACCGCCACTGTTGCAGTATGTGATTTAAACCCACCCCATTGCTGCATTTTATAGGCCCCTGGTTGTTCACACTGCTGACTGTGTCCTGTATATGCTCAGAGAGCCTCTGGGCATGTGGGTACCTACCCAGCCCACCCCTCTGGGAATCCTCAGACCCAGCAGTATCATCATTGGGGAGGATTCTCCTTTCCTGCCGCTGGTCAATGTGATTTCCCCATTGTGGCCACCCGATGTCGCCGGGAGACCTGTTGGGGCGGGGGGGGGGGGGCTGCCGGCGTAACAGAGAATCGGGCCGGGGATTTATTTTCACCCCAAAGCCTGTGACAAGATGTAATGCGAGTCTCCAATCGACACGTTTATTGATCAGCAAAACTGGTCTGTACGATCCTTGCTGAGCCACATGAAGCATGACCAGCTCGAAGATGGTGACTACCAGGTAACAACAGCATCATGCTGAGCTTCAATGCCGACACCCCACCACCCCCGAGATACCAGGGGGCAGTAAACACTTCAGAATCACAACAAGAGGCACTGGCCTGGAGTTGCTGTTCCTGGACATACACCAGGAGAACACGTTGGAAAATGTCACAACCCCGTCCCAGAGATGTTTGTTTTTTGCCAGGAGTTTTAATATAGCTGAAGCAGTAAAGAAAAGGTCCCAGCTAAAACCTTCACGGAAAGGCGCGGGGGGGGGGGGGGGGGGGGGGGGGGGGTTGAATTATATGTTCAGAAAAAGATACAGGAATTATTCAAGCCTAACATTTACACAAACAGATAAGCAATTCTAAGATGTCTGCAATAGTATTGCTGTTATACATGTGAATTTGCTTCCATAGCGCAAGGGGATAATCACGTAAATATTTAAAGTCCTCAAAACATCGAAGGAAAGAAGCCAACAGAGGCAGCAGACAGTGGAGAAGATTGCCTTGTTCACAAGAAGACAATGGCTTCTGCTGATTAACATTCAATGCAAATTTTTCACCATCAAAGCAGTCTTTGGACGAAAAAGACAGCTGAAATCGTGCTGAAATGCTATTGTCTGCCTAGGCACAAGTTACCTGGAACTCACTAGAGATCCAGACAGTGGGAAGCATTAGGCAGGTCAGACAGATTATCTGCACAGGGAATGGACAGGTTCAGGTTGAGTGGTATCTTTTGGATTCCGCGCCTGAACTATTAAAAGGCTAATTTTCACCAACAGATGCCGTCTGCCCGCTCAATGTTTTCAGTATTTTGTCATCGGTTTCCAGTGACACCAATTCATTTTCCAGTGGCGCACACATTACCTGGCGCAGGTTTGAGATTCTTTCTCCAAGTGAGGAAGACAACCCTATATGAAGAAGAGCTTTAAACGCAATACATTGCATGACATGAGAATGCCGATGCAAAACAGCAAGGGAGGATCCAATTCAATCTTCATTCCAAATACACTCGATTTGATTTGATTTGATTTATTGTCACATGTACTGAAGTACAGTGAAAAATATTTTTCTGCGTCCAAGGGGACATACACAGTACGTACATAGTTGACAAAAAAAAGAATAATTGACAGAGTACATTGACAAATGGTACATCGACAAACTGTGATTGGCTACAGTGCAAGAAGTATTCTTAGGGTTAAGCTCGTTGGATTCCCAAATCGCATTATGAGATCATCCAATTTTGTCAATGATTGCAACTCTACTCAAAACTGTCCTCCTCCTTTGTCTCTCAAACTCTGCCAAAAGCATAAGGTTGCAAGATACATGCACACTTGGATGTAAAATCACCAGCATCTCATACATAGAAACATACATTAACAAATAGAACCAGGAGGAGGCCATTCGGCCCTTCGAGCCTGCTCCACCGTTCGTTATGATCATGGCTGATCATCAAGTTCAATATCCTAATCCTGACTTCCTCTCATATCCCTTTAGCCCCAAGAGCTATATCGAATTCCTTCTTGAAATTACACAATATTTTCGCCTGAACTACCTTTTGTGGTAGTGAATTACGCAGATTCATCTTCCGATTAGGCATGTTACAGCAGTCAGTTTAACAACTTTAATCAGTGACTTTTCTCCTCCGTCTCAAACCTCCTCTTTTGTTCAGGTATCCCATACATTAATTGTCTCAGTGCAATAACACTTCCCCCTCCCTGACCTTCCCACTCACATCAGGTCATCTGTCTTGTGTTCTTAAGGTTGCTACATCTTGTTGCAATCTCTCACAGCTACACTTTAATACCCAACAAATTTCTCCCTCTCTTTAGTTCTGTTGAAGAGTCAGTCGGACTCGGTTTTCTCTCCCTACAGATTTTGCTTATTGATGTAAAATCTTGTTCAAATGAATAAAAAAGGTGTTTCATGGCCTCCTTGATGGACATTTGTGTGGTACTGAAGTATTTAGACAAAGAATGTTTCAAGAAACGGGGAGATGGAAAGTGAGAGAGAGAGAAAAAAGACTACAATGGACAAATATCTTTACTCAGAGAGTGGTTAGGGTGTGGAATGGACTGCCTGCTGTGATAGTGGAGTCGGACACTTTAGGAACTTTCAAGCGGTTATTGGATAGGCACATGGAGCACACCAGAATGACAGGGAGTAGGATAGCTTGATTTTGGTTTCGGACAATGCTCGGCGCAACATCGAGGGCCGAAGGGCCTGTTCTGTGCTGTACTGTTCTATGTTCTATGTAAGTATGAGGAGAGAGATTCTGCATCAAAATCGATTTTTTAAAAACTCTGGGCAAAAAGAAATGCACATTTTTAAATACTCTACAGCTTTCTGATCATTTTGAATCATGTGTTCTTGCAGCATCTTCAGTATCCACCACTTCTAGTGACCTTACACTGCAATAGTTGCACCTCGTATTAATGCCATGGTTCAGTAATTGGAATAAATGTAAGATGTACAGCGAAGTGTTGATGATAGAAAAGTATCATTGGACCAAAAGAAAAAAAATCTACAAGACAGTGAGATACCAACATTGCTATGCAGCACATCAAGAAGAGAGGAACGAAGACTGGATACTAATGAGATTCGGATGCTGAAATGGGTGTGTCGAGTAACCAGAAAGAACAAGATTAGGAACCAGCGCATCAGACGTTCAGTGAACATTTGAATTTCTACAGTGCAGAAGGAGGCCATTCGGCCCATCGAGTCTGTACCAATCCTCTGAAGGAGCACCCTGCCCTACCCTCCTCACCCCACATAACTTAGCATGGCCAATCCACCAAATCTGCACATTTTTGGACTATGGGAGGAAACCGGAGCACGGGGAGGAAACCCACGCAGACAAGTGGGAGCATCAAAGAAAGTAGCTGATAGAATGAAATGGTGGAGTCATCTATTGCGGAGAGAGGGAGGAAATGTAGTGAGGCGAGTGATGGAGGTGGGACTGCCATGAAGAAAGAGAAGAGGAAATCCTAAGACCAGATACAAGATGAGGAACACAGCGGAATTGAAGAGGAATTGGTAACTGACAGGAGGAAGTGGAGACGGGTAATCGACCAGCATTGTGGTGACCCCAAGTAAAATGTGAGAATCTGAAAGACGAAAAGAAAAATACAGTTATGTGCGAGACCCCATTCTCGGCATAGAGTTTTGCTCAAACATGGTCGGAGAGTCCGGGGTGGATGTCTACATGCCCAATCTGTGGTGCTTCCTTTTTGTGACTTAAGAGGCTGGCAAAATTATGTTGCAACATAAATCAAGTCCTGCTGCCTCATGGCACCGAGGTCCCAGGTTCGATCCCGGCTCTGGGTCACTGTCCGTGTGGAGTTTGCGCATTCTCCCTGTGTTTGCGTGGGTTTCGCCCCCACAACCCAAAAATGTGCAGGCTAGGTGGATTGGCAATGCTAAATTGTCCTTAATTGGAAAAAATTGGGTACTCTAAATTTATTTTATTTTTTTAATTTTTAAATAAATCAAGAGTCCAGGCCCACCCTGCCTATGGAGCGAAGCACAAGTGTATGGGAATCCCATTTGTTGAAGCAAGTGTGCGTTAACACGAGTGTTAAGAGCAAACGCTCACTCAGCTTCAGAGCTGTCCCAGTAAAAGTTTATTTTGCCTCTGGAAACATTTAGTGGCCACTTTCAGATCAAATGGAGCCCTCCCGTTCTGCCATTCTTTCCCTGCATGCAGGCCTGTTGCCAGTAGGTAGGTACAAGTACACAAACAGATTCTGGCGCACGTCCGAAATAAACATTTCTTCTTTCAAAGTACAGCAATAATAGAGACTGTGTAAACAGATGGGGAAAAAAACAGGCCAAATACTGGTTTGCAGAAGTTTAACTAAATAATCCCTTTTTAACTCCCAGGCGTCAGGGAGACCTGGCTGTCTGCTAGTTGAAGCCTTCAGTATCACTTTCCTACTACCTGTTCTGCATTGGAATAGGGTACAGAAAGTCACACTATTTTCCCATTGCTCTGGAACGTAAAGGCCCTACGATCTAATCTCCTGACTGCTGATACAGCAAGTATTTCAGTAAAGACACAGAGAACTTTAAAAAAATTACTTAAAACTCAATGAAGGAAAGTTTTCAAATGCGTGACCATACTTTGACATAATGACACTCAGAGCTGGAATGTCTTACCATAGCGTAATTCTGAAGAATAAATCTTGCTGGCCTTCTATTAGTGATGATTTAAGTGCTGCCAACGTCAAAACCGTGCACGTCGAGTCTGTGATTGCACCAGTGTCTCAATATCAAGGGCCGCACGGTAGCATTGTGGATAGCACAATTGCTTCACAGCTCCAGGGTCCCAGGTTCGATTCCGGCTTGTGTCACTGTCTGTGCGGAGTCTGCACATCCTCCCCGTGTGTGCGTGGGTTTCCTCCGGGTGCTCCGGTTTCCTCCCACAGTCTAAAGATGTGCAGGTTAGGTGGATTGGCCATGATAAATTGCCCTTAGTGTCCAAAATTGCCCTTAATGTTGGGTGGGGTTGCTGGGTTATGGGGTTAGGATGGAGGTGTGTACCTTTGGAAGGGTGCTCTTTCCAAGAGCCGGTGCAGACTCGATGGGCCAAATGGCCTCCTTCTGCACTGTAAATTCTATGAAATATCTATGAAATCATCGTCCCTGGCAATAATTCACTGGTGAGCCACAGCAAGTGAAAAAGGTTTCTCTGTTACATTTTAATTGGTGCATCCACATGCGCTGCTTATTTCATTGTGGAGATGTCAAGATTAGTCAGTACTGTGGAACTTACGCTTGTTCACCATGACTTGGTTCAGACCTCAACCTTGAGCATCACCCAGAGCCAAATTTCCATGTCAACAAAAATGTCATCCTTCGTGCCCTAACCCCCAGAGAATTGTTTTTATTGCTCTGTGCATCAATGCATCTGACTGACTCAGAAGATGCTTCAAAATCCAGGATGTTTTGTCAGTTCACAAATTTGATGAATTTTTACTCTAACTGATAAAGAATGCACCACCTCCACTTTTGGGCCTGGGACGGGGAGCTGTTGACGTCTGGCATTAACTAACCCAACTAGAGAAAGGAGCGAGTGTCTTTTGCCGATGTAAAACCTCAAAGTGGAACCGCAGATTGCAAAGGAGAAGTATGGAGGTTATTCAGAGGCTTAAGGCGCCATGCTCTTGTGGAAGCTCGTACCGGCCAGCCTGTCTAATACTTTGGGAAATCATGATTTGATTACTTTTGACTATTTGGCCATTACAAATATCTTGCAATTCTTCAAGGACGTCTGACAACAGTAATATTACCCGTGCTATATGGCTTCATGGCATTCCCGATCAAAATCAGTGGTGTTGTTTTCTTCTGTATTTGTACAATTTCCATGGAAACGCTTAATCCCCTGTTTAGGTTTACTCATTGTAACTTTTCCATTCCACTAGTTAAGTAAAAAACTCATTCATTACATTTTCTGAATTGGGTCAGAATCCAAGTACAATTTATAAGCATTTCAATGAGAGATGAAGATAGTTAAAAAGGAGCCAGGGAATGGTCACGGGATGCGGACAAGGATCTTCATGCCATGTCCCCGGTTCATCAATTTAAGAGAGTGAAGAACGTGGTTCGGAGAAATGAGGGGCTGGCAGAGCATGAAATACTTGGCTGCAAGCGGTGGTTAAGCCAGACACCACTTTCATTCAGGGAAATGAAGACAAACATTTAACGAGGAGGATACAAGGTTATGGTGGGAGTGTAAATCACTTGGGATTTGTTTTGGATTAGCCTAGGGGGTGGCGCAGACATGGGCTGAATTGTCCTCTCCCGTGTGCGCGGTTGACGTCATTTACACGGCGCCGGCCGCTTCATTTACGAGGCGCCGCTTTTACATGGCGGCACGGCCCGGCGCGCGTAAATGATGCGGCGCCTCTCCTAGCCCCCTGGCGACGGGGGAATAGGGGGCTGGGAGAGGCCTCCGACGCCGGAGTGAAACACCGGTTTTTACTCCGACGCCGGGACTTAGTCTCCCGATTGGAGAATTGCGGCCACGATACCAGGGGCTGGATACTCAGATCGGCCAGCCCGCGCGTGTTTCTCGATCGCGCGCCGTTCGCTGGCGGCCGGATTCTGTCTTCCCGCCGCGCGTCCGTGGGATTTCCCATTGAAGCCACCCCAGGCCGCTGCGAAACCCATTGGCGGAGCTGCACTGCCGGCGGGAAAATTGAACCGCCACCACCGGAGAATTCCGGTGCCGGTGAGCTACCTGGAGCTCATTTTCATGGGGTGCCTGTGCAGAGAGATGGGAGCCGAGAGTGTGGCACTAAACGAGCGCGAAGGCTCAGAACATAAAGAGCGACAGGGCAATTCGCTCAGCAGCCTCTCCAGTTCAGCAAGCTCTTGAGGAAATTCTCTTCCACCAGCTTCTCTGGACTGCCAGACAGACAAATGTCAAGGTAGGAATCTTTCAGTCAGTGCATACCTCAAGGTGAATGGAACATTCCTCCGAGCTGACAGACTCCTATGTTTGGATGTTCCTGTTGCTATTTATTACCTATTCAAAGGAAACTTTCGTTATCCAGTGACGTAATTTGCCATAAATAAATTTCAAAAATACATTTAGATCTAATCAGCTCTGTTCCTTTGGCAAGCAGCAACGGTTCCTCACACCTACGTTGTTATGCTACGTTTTGATGTCATTTGCATTCAGAATTCCAAATTGAATTGACACGGAAAAAGGGTTTGGTTAATTAATTCGGCTCTGCTGATGCTTCTGTGGGTAAGTGCATCTCTGAGATGTTGGCACTGTGAAGGCCCCACGGATAATCTCTGACCTGTGGGGCGAGTGGCTGGCTGGTAACCAATGTGGCAAGTGAGGCGCCACAATGAACGTCAGCGTTATCGATTCAGCTAAAAAGGGAAGATTTTTTTTTTTTAAAAGCCAACAATCGGGCTTGGTTCTTGCCCCGATGGTTACCCGGACAACCTTTGCAGGAACATGCATGTAACTGAATGTTTAGTCGTGAAGAGGACTAGCTTCAACTGTGAGCCGCCTCGAATTGTATAACCTCCTGCCACACATGATCTGCAATGAGATTTTAAAGGCCACTTGTACAAAAGTACAGTGGACCATCAATCCCCACAAGTTACCAGCTTTGTAGAGACAAAAAAAAGATCAATTTTATGGCTATGAATTGCTTTTTTAAAACAGGCTTCAGAGATTTTACATAAATTATAGGAGTTTCAAACAAATTAATTAGACGACAGGCATATAATTCAATTGCACATCTGGAAACGCACTTACATTTCCAGTCCTTCAGATTTCCCCGACCTTAGGCTCTTCAAATGTCTAACTTTTGTGATTCCATACACGGGAAACTCCCGGAGTTTCTGATGAAAGTTCAGTTTAAACACCAGCACGCAAGCAGAAGGGTACGCTCAATGTCACTGCAATTGGAGATGTGCTTGGTCGCACAGCGAGAGCTTTACAGTAAAGGCTATTGACCATGATTGAGTTAAAAAGGGTTTCACTGCACAATCTAAACATTATAACATGCTCCCAAGACAGGACATCATACTTGGGACAGAGAAAGAGGCAAGTGACAATCTGAGGTTATAAAACCGGTCAGTATCCTTCCTGTTCATTCACTTATTCCGCCTTTCTTTATTTCTGCTGTTATCATTTTGATCCTTGGATGCTTAATGGACATATATCTTCAAATGGAGCGGGGAAATGAGGAACTCAAAAGTTACAACACTGTGCCAGCATTGGACAGCAGAACCCAGACTTTTCGGCATCCGAGAGATAGATGGGACTCAGTTCGATTGGTTGGCTGGTGGCCACTGAATTGGCCAAAAGGCTGTATTCTGCCCGGTAACAGGCAGTGATTGGGGCCTGCCAGAGTGGGATGATTTTCAGAGAGCCAGGGGAAGCAGTTGGGAGTCCTGATCACTCAGAGGAAAGGACCCGTTCTCTCTTTATCCCTTGTCTAACTCCAGAAGAGCTGTATAGCTGCTGTATTTCTGAACCTGCAGAGACCTGAATGAATCTACAGTGAAAACTATTGCAGGTTGGAAACAGGAATATCAAACTGAAACCCATTAAGGGTTGAAGAAAGGTATACTAGAAACAACCATCTGAAACATTATTTTTACACCCTTCTTCTTCCCTCTGTTTTTCTGTCTTATGTGTATATATATATATATATATATATATATATATATAGAGGGTGGAGCAAGCTTAAGTGGGGGGGGGGGGGTGCGAGTTAGGAATTAGATAATAGTTAACCTGTTATATTTTCTGCATATTTAATTATAGTTATTAATAAACTTAATTGTGTTTGAATTTGTAAACCTGGGGCGGGATTCTCCCCTGCCTGGCGGGGCGGGGGGGGGGGGGGGTCCCGGCGGGACGGAGTGGCGTGAACCACTCCGGCGTCGGGCCGCCCCAAAGGTGCGGAATCCTCCGCACCTTCAGGGGCTAGGCCCGCCCCGGAGTGGTTTGCGCCGCGCCAGCCAGCGGGAAAGGGACTTGGCACCACGCCAACTGGCGCCAAAGGGCCTCCACCGGCCGGCGCGAGTCGGCGCATGTACGGGAGCGCCAGCGCGTGCTCGCCTCATCCCCGCACATGCACAGAGGGCTTCGCTTCCGCACCGGGAATGGCGGAGGACCACAGCCTCCGGGGCGGAAGGATAGAGTGCCCCCACGGAACAGGGCCGCCCGCGGATCGGTGGGCCCCAATCGCGGGCCAGGCCACCATGGGGTCACCTCCCGGGGCCAGATCCCCCCCATGTCCCCCCATGAACCCGGGAAGCCGTCCGCGCCGCCAGGTCCCGCCGGTAAGGGCCCTACTCTAATTTACGCCGGTGGGACTGGCAAAGAACGGGCGGGACGTTGGCCCAACGCGGACCGAGAATTCGGGCAGCCCTGGGACCCATTGAGTTGCGCCGGTCCCCGCCATTCTCCGAGGCAGGCGCGGCGATTCACGCCGGGGCGATTTGGGGGGGGGGGGGGGCGGGAGAATTTGTAGTACGGCGGGGGCGGGATTCATGCCGACCCCCGGCGATTCTCCGACCCAGCGGGGGTGTCAGAGAATCCCGCCCCTGGAGTCTGTAGTTATTGGGCAGCCAAGGGCCAAAGACTTTGGGTGTTTTTCTAAGAATTATTTCTTAATTTCAATTGTGTTGCGACTCTAGGTCAAATGGGGCTGAAATTGATCACACACTAGCCCAGGGGGTGGTAACACGCCTTTAATTTATACTGAAAACTGCCTAGATGCTTGTACAGTGCAGTGCAAACCCGAGTGACAATCACAGAACTTAAAATAAATCTTTAAAAGGTATCTTGTGTCCATCGATACAAATCAGTCTGAAAGCTTATTACACCATCTTTTCCCGAGAGTTACTGAGTTATATCCGCAAATGCTCAAAATACACTGTATTCTGTGCTGGCTTCCTACCAGGAATTATAGTCATTTATTAATGAAGTGCCTCAGCATTCTCGGCCCACTAAGTGATTTATCAGTTTGTTCCTCAGAAGTTTTTATAATGGAATCCAATCTCTTAATGGTACTTGGCAATGCTTAGAAAACCAAATGCACTTTCAGAACTGAATAATCACCTATAGAATTTAATTTCCTCTTTATCTCGCTCTTCTGTCTGGTCAACCTTCTTAGGGAAGACCTTTGAGCCTGCTAATAAAATGGTCTCGGAACTGGAGAAGAGGAAACAGAAACGCATAATCGGTGCCATTAACACTACAAACTTGGTTGTCATAGCTACAGCAAGCAGCGGCTCACATGAAGCAGTGAGATTGGTCCTATCGGTCTCCAAAGTGTGTTTGCTGCTCTGCCTACCCCAAGCATTGTACACATTAATCTTTAGAAGCTGTCAGCAGAGAACAACCATTTCAAAAAAAGTATACCTGGAGAATATTTTTTTAAAATAAATTTAGAGTACCCAATTATTTTTTTCTAATTCAGGGGCAATTTAACGTGGCCAATCCACCTACCCTGCACATCTTTGGGTTGTGGGGGCGAAACCCACGCAAACACGGGGAGAATGTGCAAACTCCACACGGACAGTGACCCAGAGCCGGGATCGAACCGGGGACCTCGGCGCGTGAGACTGCAGCCACCGAGCTGCCCCTTTACCTGGAAAATATACACAAAACATTCAGCTTCGCTTGACGAGTGGCCTCCACTCCAAATCGTTAATAGCAGAAACCAAACTTCCGTCTGAGTGTTTATCTGCTCCATCTTTTTGACTCTGATGACAGGACAGGAGGCCAACAAGAGGGAAGCTCCAGCATTTTAGTACATTAGGAAAGGCCCAAGAGTGACGAGGAGCACTTTTTATATAAAGAAATGTCTCCCGTTTCATTTCGTACACAGGTTGCAATATAAAAATATCCGGACTTCTGCATACTGTGTCTCCGCAGTGAGTTATAGTAAGAACTGTGTTGAACAAGTCGCCAGGCAGCTCTGCAGAGTGTTCTGCCTCCAATAACCCCGGCACTTCGAGCAGACCCAGATACGACTCCTCGGTTATACATCCTGAGGAAAGAATATGTAAAAGGAAACAGGAGTTTACTTGGCACAGTACGGCAAGCCCCCTTCGCGTATGGGTCAACGCCAAGGGCTGGGTAGGGGAGAGAAACTACTGTTGGCCTGCATTATAATGTGACCCTTATAAAACAGTGGGACTGTTTTACTTCAGAGGTGACTGACACCATGGTCTCCTGACAATTCAGAATTGTGGGGGCAGCTTTGATCTGTGGGCTGAGCCAAAAGAAATAGAGTCAAGAACTGCCCCAACACACTCTGGACTCTTATGAACTGTTAAGAGACAGGCAACCTGCATTTGATTCGATCGGCGTTGGATGCAAACCCCCAGAGAGTGGGGTGAAGAGAAAAAATAAATCACACATGAATTCACCTCAACTTGAACCAATTTAAATCCAGCCTACGGTGAGCTTGGAAATTCACTGTTTATGGTTCCCTTATTAACCAGGTTAGTGAGAAGAGCTTTAATGTGCTTCCTTATGGTTCCTGCAAGGAGCAGTCTAACCTTGTATTAACATATAATAATCTTGTCACTTTATTTTTGGGTGGGGCCCAGGGAGCAGACAGGCAGTATCTGGAGCGTTTACCTCACAATAATTGATTTAACCCTTTCAACATTCAGGAAAAATCACCCAAGCCCAGTTCACAATCAAGTATCTCGAAGGTGAGCACAGCAAAGGAGGTTTCAGTCATGATTTTATCATGTAGTAGAGAAAAATTGAGCCCGTTTCCAGGGAACATCACTGACCCAATAACTGCAGATTAGTTGCTATAAAGTGATGTGGGAGTTTCAAGCATTTCCTTGTGCTGTTTAACCCCAAAATAGTGAGTCACAAAATCTTCCGTCGTTAATAAGAGAGTCTAATATAGCCTTGCTGCAGGAAACAAGAAACACCTAGAAGTGTAAAGATTGGCTCCAGTTCTATCTTTCACCAACTGGCTTTTTGGAATACAACTACACCATTATAGTGAAAAATTATAATCTTTCCTCCCCAAGTTAGATGTCCATTTATACAGCTCGTCATCACACTTCTTGGAAACAGAATTACTTTGAAATGCAGTTACTTATGTCGACTGGTGCATTCCTGGCAGAGCTTAAAGGGGGGGGGGGGGAAACATTTTCCAAATCCATCCACTTACTCTAACTGAGTTTATCGCCAGCATTCAGCCAACCCTTGCAGTGAAATATCAGGGTAAACAAGCACTTACTGTAAACACGTCGTGCAGCCTTTACAAACACACGAGTGACATTTAGCGGTGGGAAGGGAGCCCTGTACAAACCAAACATTAAAAGAGTTTACCTGCGGGACTGGCTGAGAGACAAGTCAGCAAAATTCTCCCAACACCTCCAGTCACATAAACACTGAAAAATCTTGTTGATGTTTTCAGTTCTGCTAATGCATGGGTAAGCAGAGAGGCAGAAGACTTAAGATGGCATAAAGCAGCCCCACAGCTTTCCGCTGGCTCCATTCCATTTTGGCCACAGAGAGTCATGCCAAACCTTAGCATGGTTCGGGCTCGAGTTAGACTGTGCAAATGTCTGCCCCTGCACACTTAGTGACATTTCTGTATCTTTTGCAAATATTTGCCAAGAAAGATTTTTCGTTTTAAAAATACATTCCAACCATTGACAAAGAAACATTCTTCATATTTTGGTCTGGTACACGTGATGGATGTCTAGGACTGTGAGCTTACCAGCTACGCATATGCACACGCACGCACACACAGAAAAATGATTGAATTGGCATCCTTGTCGCCACATTGGAATGAAATAAATTCATGTCACACAAATTGCCAGGAAAAGTCAGAACTAAAAATATTAATTACAATGAAATAATTCTACAAGTGGGACGGGGCACGGTGGCGCTGTGGTTAGCACTGTTGCTGCACGCGCCGAGGACGCGAGTTCGAATCCCGGCCCCGGGGCACTGTCCGTGTGGAATTTGCACATTCTCCCCGTGTCTGCGTGGGTGTCGCCCCCACAACCCAAAGATGTGCAAGGTAGATGGATTGGCTACGCTAAAATGGCCCCTTAATTGGGAAAAAAAAAAGAATTGGGCACTCTAAATTTAAAAAATTATTCTTATTCTACAAGAGTTACCACAGCAACATGTCAACGCCGCTTTAATCCTTATCCCATGATCCTTACCACCTAGATAGACAATGCACAATGGGAACACCACCACTTCCAAGTTGCCCGTCTCCCACCCCAAGTTATACACCGTCCTGAACTTGAACTATATTGCCATTCCTTCATTGTTGTTGGGTCAAAGTCCTAGAACTCTCTCTCTCACAGCATGGTGGGTGTGCCTACAGCCTGCAGGTTGGAACTGTTCAAGGCGGCAGCTCAGCACCACCTTCCCGAGGACACTGGAGAGGGACAATAAATGCTGGTTTTGTCAGCAGTGCCCACACCTTGCAAATAAAAAAAGAAATTGCACTTGTCAAAACCTTCACGAAAGATCTTCAGGCATGTTTGGAATCTCTGGTTTGAAAGCAGAAGGTTTTATCATAACAATCACCACTTAACCAGTATGATGAGTTTTTGTTACATTATTTGAATTGTGTGTACTTGCCCTCTGCCACCATATTCAACACTGGGAACAAAGACTATTTGGAAGTCGCTGGTGTCATGTCCATTGTCTTTTTTGCCCACCTAAAAGTTATCACTGAGCTTCTCTGAAACCTTTTGGAATTTTTATAGCAATAAGAAAGGAGGAATGGAAATGTAAAATGCTTTCAAGTTGCCCCCATCCACGCATGTTCTTGTGTATACTTAAGGGAGACTGGCTGTAATTCCTCAACCATGTTTGGACAGGAATCTTCAGAATCTGGCCTAAATGTTAATATCGGAGCAAAGTAGACAACAACATCTGTTCAAAGACTTGTCTGCACAACTGTCTTATTCCACCTGTGACTATTCAATATTAGAGCTTAAGAGAAGATCAACGTTGCTTAGGTTTGCAATAGACAACAACCACATCTTGAAAGCAATAAGAAAAGGAATGTCGAGACACTTCATAGGCAGCACACCCAGGTTCAGACACATATCTCAACCCAAGTACAGAGCGTTAACCTTTCAATCTGTGCATCTTTATTGTATTGAATTCATGATCCGAGCACATTTCCAGGAGCTCTAATCCTTCATTGTAACTGGCAGGGGAACTTTTTATTGCAATACAACCACCACCATCTGCCAACAAATCAGTAATTATTTTTAATAAAGCTTAATTTCAGCGATGAACGAGAGACAACTTGAGAGTGAAGGGGTAACGACTGGCTTCTCATCTTGGGAAAACAGTGAGTGGGAGCGGGCGAAGGATTACAATGAGACAAGTCGGAGCAGAGAAAAGTAAGGGGATGGATTTTTTTTTTAATGAATCAATGGTGTGTGGGGCGTCGCTGGGTGGGCCAACATGTATTGCCCATCTTTAACTTGAGTGGCTTGCTAGGCTATTTCAGAGGGCACTTAACAATCAACCACATCGCTGTGGATCTGGAGTCACATGTAGGCCAGACTCAGGTAAGCGGGGCAGATTTCCTTCTCGAAAGGTTTTTACAACAATGGTTTCATGGTTGGCATGAGAGTTTTTTTTTATTGCATTCAAATTTCACTATTTGCCTTGAAGGGATTTCAGCCCAGAGCGTCAAGAGTGTGAACCTGGGTTTCTGGGTTACTAATATCATGACAATACCAGTGCCACCACCTCCTCACACGCTGATGTAGGGAGTCATTAGGGGGAGAGGAGGGTGAGGGGAGCAATGTGAGTGGCGGAATGGTGATACGAAGGGAAGGAAATTGGGTGTTTGGTGGAACACATAGAGGTTCATTTTCCGTGTGACTTCTATAGGAAATATTCTTCTTTGCCCATCACATCTCACCATTTCCACTAACAGGGAGAGAGAGAGAGAGAGAGAGAGAGAGAGAGAATGAAAGAGAGAGAGGCGGAAGAGAAAGAGAGAGAGAATGAGAGAGAGATAATGAGAGAGAGAATGAAAGAGAGAGAGGCGGAAGAGAAAGAGAGAGAGAATGAGAGAGAGATAATGAGAGAGAGAATGAAAGAGAGAGAATGAGAGAGTGAGAGAGAATGAGAGAGAAAATAAGAGAATTACTGAGAGAGAATGAGAGAGAGAATGAGAGAGAGTGAGAGAGAGAATAAGAGAATTAGTGAGAGAATGAGAGAGAGAGAGAATGAGAGAGAGAATGAGAGAAAGAGAATTGGAGAGAAAGAGAATGAGAGAGAGAATGAGAGAGAGGGAGAAAGAGAGAGATCGAGAGAATGTGTGAGTTAGAGAACGAGAAAGAGAATTAGGAGGGAGAGAGAGAGAGAATGTTCAAGTGGGTCTGAGTGAGTTAGAGAGAGGGCGAGTTAGAGAGGGAAGGAGAGGGGGCGAGAGGGAGAGCATGTTACAAACATAATAAAGGCAGTTAGGAGAGGTCACATTTTCCACCTGGAGTAGAGATTGACGATTGGCTATAAATTTTAAAAGGTGCATCACTTAATTTAGAAAAAATTACCCGGAGGATAAGCATTCAACCATGCTGGTTCATTCTTGCTCTGCCTCTTCACAAGGCACTGTCTGTGATGAGGAATGGTTCCCTAGGTGTTTGGCAGTCCTCCAATTCTTCACAGAAATAACAACTCTCCACATGTGGACCTAGACAGGGTGTGCTGGGAGGGTATTCAAAGTTCAAGTGGGGGCAGAAGTGCAACTCATAACCAAAACTCCTATCCTACTCTCATCTGACATACATTTCCAGGGACACACACCGAGACAAACATCAACTGCTGCTGGGAGGTCATCAACTCGGTGAAAGACTCTCTTTGGTCTGCCCGAAACTTGCTTATCTTCCAGTGCAAAGAGCTGTCCTCGACTGAGTGTTGCAGACTGGCACATTCCAAGGTCCAGGACTACGTGCTGAGGGACGCACTCAAGCCTGGGGCAGCCGCCGCCAAGGCGCAATGGGGAAAGACCACTGTGTAAGGTCTTACCAGCAAATGTACACCGAGGGCGGGTAACAGTGTAAACCCCCCTCGGTCTGGGTCATTAACACTCCAATGTATAAAAGAAACATGACAATGCAAATGTTTAAGAAGGAATTGTAACGTAAAGTGTGTAAGGTTATCAAAATTGAATGGAAGAAAGTCAAGGGAATGTGTAACTCTGATGGAAATGTACAGTCAAGACAATTCAAAAATGTTCTGTAATGTTTATGATAGATTTTATGAATAAAGTATATTTTTTGGAAAAAAAACACCCGGACCTTTCTTCCTCCACAGGGGGCAACCAACCCATTGGTTGTCTTGGAACAGTTACTGCCAGGAACACAATCTAATTTGCATTAACCGCACCAAAATCAAATGACCCAGCAGATACTATGGACCAATCTCAGATCTGATTGGTCAACGGCAATGCATCTGTCCAGGAAGTACATTTCCATCTCCAAGCCCCAGCGAACGTCTAACTTTAATACGCTTGACCATAAGACAATAAGATTGAAACAGCTTTAGCAGGACGTTACCCCCTTACGGCTACACAGTGGTAATGTCACTGGATTAGTAATCCAGAGAGGCCCAGGGCAATTCCCTGGGGGCCCAGGTTCAAATCCCACTGCTGCAGATGGTGAAGTTTGAATTCGACAGAAAATAAATCTGACCATAAAACCATTTTCAATTGTTGTAAAAACCCATCTGGTTCGCTAATGTCCTTTAGGGAAGGGAATCGGCCATCCTTACCTGGTCTGGCCAACATGTGACTCCAAATCCACAGCAAGGTAGTTGACTCGTAACTTAACTGAAGGGGCCGGTTTAGCTCAGTTGGCTGGACAGCTGGTTCGTGATGCAGAGCGAGGTCAACAATTCCCCGCACCGGCTGAGGTTGTTCATGAAGGCCCCACCTTCTCAAACTTGCCCCTCACCTAAGGTGTGGCGGCCCTCAGGTTAAATCACCACCAGTCAGCCTTCCCCCCTCAAAGGGGAAAGCAGCCTTTGGTCATCTAGGGCGATGGTGATTTTACTTACAAGCGAAATTAGGGATCGGCCAGCCGGTGACACTCGCATCCCATGAAAGAATTAGAAAAATATATTCCCAAGCAACACTGACTACTCTGTATCAAGTTGCACCATCAGGTTAATGTCTCTTTCTTCACCCTATTGAGCAGTAGAAGTAAAACAAGTAAGAGGCTTTCCGTTTAATACGCAACCTCAAAAATGTATATCGGAGAAGAAGGTTCTGTGCAATTACAAGGCTCTCTCTCTGAGTATTCAGTCTTTCCAGGGAGGTCAGGCAATTGTCACCCAACATGGTTCCACTGCCCCACACCCAACCCAGCCTCGATCGAGGCTCTGATCAGCTCACAAATGTCCTTGTTCTGGGAGAATTAATCTGCACTGCGCAAACAAAGGCGGCATTAAGCAATCAAACTTGGACAATATTTAATTTGTTTGAAAAATTTTGATTGCAGAACAAAAAAAAAAGTCAGGGTAATTCCAGAGCGGCTCAGTGAAAGGTGAAGGATGAAACAGATCCGACAGACAAAATTTGGCTTGTCTTGTGGTTGAGTGATTTGAGACATTGTTTGTCTAAGCATGCTTCAACCACAGGACATACTTAATATTCAGCAAATCTCAATAAGGCGCTGAGGACTCTTGAAAGACAGGCTGCTGCAGTAATCAGATCTCTGTGGGCACAAATTGGAATTTGGCAGGTCAAGATCACAGGTATTGGCAGAGGTGAGTGGGCGAGGAGGAACTGGAGCTGTGACCCTTACAGCGCGTACACAGAGAGGCACGCGCACACAGAGAAGGGCACACACACATTGGGAAGGGTCCGCACACACAGAGGCACACACACACACACACACAAAGAGGCGCACGCGCGCACACAGTGGCACGCACACACACAGGTCCACGCACACACACAGGTGTGTGTACACACACACAGGCACGCACACACACACACACAGAGGCGCACATACACACAGAGAAGGGCGCACAGCACAGAGACGGGCGCACACCACAGAGACATATACACACACAGGTGCACGCACACACACAGGTGTGTGTACACACACACACAGGCACGCACACACAGAGGCGCACATACACACAGAGATGGGCGCACAGCACAGAGACGGGCGCACACCACAGAGACATATACACATACAGGTGCACACAGAGCTGGCAGTGTGTTGAAATTTGAAATCCACCCTTTCAACAGTGAGGATTTACAAAAGGGATTAATCAGCCAACTCTTAACTAACCAAAACAAATATGGCACAGACGCTGGCAGACAACAAAGGGCACAGGTTCAGTAAAAGCAGTCAGGATAAGGCTGCTACAGAACAGTGCCAGGGAGGGTCAGGTATGTTCTAGAAATGAATGCTTCCAGGAGCTGGAAAATATCCATCATTTCCAATTCCACTCAATTATTGAAATCACAGCCTGCCCTAATACATCCACCAATATCAAACTGAATCCCATTCAATACAGTGAGATGTACAATAGTTATTATTATTGGTCAACTTTCTCAGTCTCAAGCCTTGATCTTCCTTTTAAAATAAAAATGGATGTACTTACAAACTATTTCCCTTCAACCGAGACGCAATGCTGTGTTACGTGAATAGAAGAAAACTCCTGCTTCTCACACCGTGCCCCAAGTCAGGTGCCGCACATTCATCAACTCAAACTCACTTCCTGTTCACCAATGCAATGAAAATCCCAACCTGGCTTTGCAACTCCCTCCATAGGGCTTGTCCCACCCCATGGGGGCCTCATGTTCCAGCTGTGCCCTTCAATCTCTCAACGCAGGCCTCCCATGCATCTCTTGCAACCTCCTCCCGCACCAGTTCCTTTTTGTTTGCCATTGCTTCAGCGGCCAATCAAGTGTGGATCATCAATCAGGAGTTTTCAACAAAGTCAATTGAGAAGGAGGGCAAGTGCAAGAGGATTAGATGTTCCTGTCAAAAATTCAACCTTGTGCTCCCCTCCCCCACCGTTCAATGTTGAAAATGGACACAGTGAAATGGCGGCAACACATGATGCACATCAGTCCCACTCTCACACAGCCACTAAAAGTGGTCAAACGCATGGGTAGTTGTTATCCATGGCCTGCCCTCACTCCGGTCTCTGCCTCCAACTGGTTTTCGCCACCATGTTCCGCAGGCACCCCTCACTAGATCCACTCTCTCCTACTCCTCTTGGGAGACTTCAACCTCCGCATTACCACAAGACCACCCACGGGCTTTCTTGGTTTAAAGCGCCCAGAACTCTTGGGTAACTGGCAAGAGTCGTGGCAGAGAGCAGAGAAGTGGGAACCCGTGACTGGGCGATCAGTGAGCACGTGCAAGAGGGAGGGTGGAAAGGGACAGCTACGGTTGGATAGTTAGCAAGCAGGCAGAGTGAATCAGGGGGCTGTGATTGGTGGACCAGCGAGCAGCTGGGGTGGCTACGGAAAGGCTGTGATTGGTGGACTAGCGAGCACAGGACATACGGGGAGGTTTTGATTGGTCAGTGAGCCGAGGAGGAGGTTTAACAGGAGGTGGGTGATGCCAGGAACAAACTGTTTCAGAAAATTCCCGAATTTCAGATTCAAACTTCAGGCCCTCGTGGAAAGTTGCTCAGATCCTGTTAAAGATCGATGTAGATTCAGTTTTTTGCCATTGCCCCAAATTTTGTTGCCCCTGGCAAGCACCTAGTTTGCCGAGTGGTTGCAACAGTCCTAGAGAGAAACAAGTGACAGCCTCATTCTGCGGCGCTTCATTCTTCAATACGACAATCCCTGTGGGCAGGAGTGATGTGGACCCCTCTCCATCTCTTTGTACAACGGTTGGTCATCGGTTGGGGGTGGGGCAGCGACACCCAGGAATAACTGACCATCTAAAGGGAACACGAATATTACCGCCTTCATGAGAAGATCACCACGGCAGCATGGTAGCACAGTGGTTAGCACAATTGCTTCACAGCTCCAGGGTCCCAGGTTCGATTCCCGGCTTGGGTCACTGTCTGCGCAGAGTCTGCACGTTTTCCCCGTGTCTGCGTGGGTTTCCTTCGGGTGCTCCGGTTTCCTCCCACAGTCCAAAGATGTGCAGGTTAGGTGGATTGGCCATGATAAATTGCCCTTAGTGTCCAAAATTGCCCTTAGTGTTGGGTGGGGTTACTGGGTTATGGGGATAGGGTGGAGGTGTGGGCTTGAATAGGGTGCTCTTTCCAAGAGCCGGTGCAGCCTCGATGGGCCGAATGGCCTCCTTCTGCACTGTAAATTCTATGATTCTATGATCACAGTAACGAACCCGCGACCTCTGGTGAAGAGAATTCATCATCCAGATTCCCGAATCAGAATACCTTCCATTACCCATCCACCTACGGGCGAAGTATCAAGAAGTGACATGATGCTAAATACTCAACAACCTGCTGGACTATACTGGCTACCAGAATGGCAAACCATTGGAGTTGATTTGTAAATTACCAGATTATCCATTCATGTCTATTTAAAGGTACTTTTAGCCCACCCATAAAATAATAAAATGTCCCAAGATATTTCATAGGAGTCATGGGAAACTGAGCCACATAAGGAGATGTTGGGGTAGATGACCAACAGCTTGGTCAAAAAAGGTAGGTTTTAAGAAATGTTTTACGAGGAGGAGGTGGGGCAGTGAGATGGAAAGGTAAAAGGAAGGAATTTAAGAGTCTAGGACCGAGGCAACTGAAGATTAGGCCGCCAATGGTGGTGGAACAATTAATATCAGATACCTAGGAGGTATTTTGGAAGGTCGGAGGGTTGAGGAGAGGAGAAGGAGGGATTTTAAAATGAGGATGAGTCTCCTCCATCTTTTGTATACAATGGTACAGGCAAGCCCTTCTCTGCCTTATCCAGCTGTTCGTCCTTCAGTAGGAAGCCTACACAATGAGGGTCAGCAAGCCGCTTGCTTCCAGGAGCCATCGCAGACAAGTCGGCCAGGGTTCGCATCCAACGCCACTGAATGACAATCTATCGCAGGGACCTTGGCTGTATTTTTCTCCCCCTCACTGAAGCCTCGAGTGACTCAGTAGCTGTGGTCCAGGCTATGGATCAGCTAGCTCAGAACCCGGAGCCTTCCTGATTTGCATGGCATGGTAGCGCCAGAAAACACAGGCCCGGGCGTCATCCAAGTGCCAGCAGCTTCTGGTCCACTTGTGTGAAGTAGCTACCCTGGAGTATGGCCAGTTCGTTGACCATCTCCTCCTCTGAAGAGTCAGATCCAGAGAGGTGTGCCCCTCTACCCACCCCCCCACCCACCTCAAGTTGGGGAGACATGAAGGAAAACAATTGACAGCACACCCGCTGATCACCCCTTTCTGTAGCTAGGCTGACCAGGAAACCGCACAGGGCGTGCAGCAGTCAAAGGGTTAAAATGAGGGGGTTGGGGGAGCTCAGAGCTACTGGATACCCTGTGTGCCGATCAAAGAAGCCATACACTTTGTGTGCACTTACCAACAAAGTTATTCAGAGTTTATTTAACAAATGACAAAACGTTGGTGCTGAAATGAAAACTGCAACTCAGCAGAAGTGTTATGAGATCTTAAGGTGTGCTATAGAACCTTTAACCCCATATATCCCTTCGAATTTATATGAAAAGGCATCTGCCACAATAAAAGCGCATTAAGTAGACAAACAGGCCTTTCCTTTCATCAGGGGAGATCAATGGAAAGATAAGCGCGGGGCGCGGTGATTGGCCAAGGGCAGCTGGGAAGGTGATCGCGAGGTCAGTTTGTTTGTGAACTCCACAGCTGTGGGAAACACAGATGGGGCGGATCTGAATTCACAGATTTCCACCAGATCAGCAGCGCTCCCTCAGCCAGGGCGGGTTCCGAAAGCAGCAGGCACGGGTACGGCGACATCAAACCCAGGATTGTTGGGGCAGCTTCTTTGTCCAACACAATCAGCAGCTTTAAAACTAAACTGAGCGATATGAGAGCTGATTATGTCCTTTTTTTTTTGACGAGGAAAGCAGAAAGCTTTTTTTTTTGCAACAAAAATCCAAGGGGTGATGGGGGTGATGGTGGGGGGGGTGATGGGGGGGGGGGGGGTGATGGGGGGGGGTGATTGGGGGGGGGGGGTGATGGTGGGGGGGTGATGATGGGGGGGTGATTGGGGGTGATATGGGGGGGATGATTGGGGGGGGTGATGGTGCGGGAGGGTGGGAGGGGGTGATGGTGGGGGGGGTGATTGGGCTGGGGGGGTGCGGGAGGGTGGGAGGGGGTGATGATTGGGCGGGGGGGGGGGGGTGAATGACGATCAGAAAGTTAAATTGTGCAAAGACCAGAGCAACTCAAGATGCTCAGCAAACAAGTGTCTTTACTATTTGAAGAAAGGCTGACAAGGGAGAGAGAGGGAGAGAAGAGGAAAAAAAAGGAGGGCAGAGAAAGGGTAGCAGAGGTTGAGGCAAGAGAAGGTAAAAGGTAAGGAGAGTGAAAACTAATCGCCTGCTCCTGACTGTAGAGCAGAGAGCAGAGCAGCTCTCTCTCTCGCACTCTGATCAACTGATAGCCATGTACAGACCTGCAGGAAATCACGCTGAGCTCTTCGACTGGAAGAAACTGGAGCCAACCCAGCTCGGGCTGGGTGAGTTGCCTCCAACACATTTTGTTCTCGATCTGGAGGAAGCACAGATCTGGCAAATCTCCCGTCAAAAAACACAAAAGCCTGTAAAAACTGGGAGAGCATTTGGTGAAGGATCAGCGCCCTCCAAAAATGACGAGGACGGGACTGGTGAACGGGGAGGGGGGGTGGTGCTGGCCACAGAGAACGGTAGTCTGGGAGAGTGACCACGTAGAGAGGGGGCATGGAACTAGAGGCATCAGGCAACAGCAGCAAAAAGCGACCTCCCTGGAGGGCATCAATTTGCCCAGACTTACTTCTCTCAGAACGCAACCTCGCATAAACGGAGTGCAAATGAACTGTAAAAGGCAGAGCCGACTGCAAAACAAAGAGGGAACCCTCTTGTTTCAATGTTGGCCTGGACCCTAACTGCAATATAATTGCGGCATTGCATCACCACCTCAGCATGCAAATTACTTCAGGGTTCCTCACCACCCCGTTTTATACAACTGAAACAAGGCCATTGCCCTCACCCCACTCTTTGGTGGAACACTATAGATAATGCCAACCCCAGTTTGGAGGGGTGGGGGGGAGGGGGGGGGATGTGATCAGGCACAAGGGTACAGGATGGAGATCCCATTGCCTTCTTACCTCCCTCCCTCCAATTACGTCCAGGGAGGTAAAGCTTGTGTGAAGCCCTCCTGCCCAGAGGCCAACGGAGGATCTTAAGTGGCCATTTAAGGGTCTCATACCACCGCCTCTTCTATTCATCAGCCAAAGTCGCAAAGCAAACTGTTGGGTTGGGCAGCAGACTACCAATGCCCAATTAAGGGACCAGATATCGGGAAGGGGGGTCTACGCAGGTAGCCACCTTGCTCTGGTTTCCAACTTATCACCCCCCCACCCCCCCCCCCCCCCCCCCCCCCCAACGCCCCTCTTGCTGGTAGCTCTGCTCTTCACCCACAGTCACCTTTCTCCAGGAATCCATCAGCAACACCTGGTGAAGGCCCTACTGTAGTACTGGCAGTGGCCACTGATCCACGTGGCGCTGCAGGTGCTGCACAGCTGCCAGCCTCTGATTGGCCAGCAGCTCTCGGGGAGGGGGACTGCATTTTTGCCCAACTAGGGTCTTAAGTCAGATGTCAAGCCCAACGCTGCCCAGGCAAGTGCCTGATTGGAATTAAATCCCGGCGGACCTCCCAGAGAAAAGCGGCATGGGCTTTGAGCACTTCTGCAAATGGTGGGGCAGACGCCCATTGCCCATGTTAAATCCTAGACAATGCTCTTGATCCACAGCAAAATTGGATGCGATCTAATCCTTGAAACACACACTGAAACTACAGTCCACTTGTGTTTCATCATACAGCTCGACGGATGCTTCTAATAGTCCTTCAAGGATCCCCAAAAGGATTCCAGGAAAGGGATTCTGGGGAAATACTTCCGTTTTGAGCGGGTGAACCTGAATGTGAGAAGGATGCCTGAAACAACGAGCGTCATCTCCAAGATGGTCAGGAAAATAGCGGTCAGGAGGAGGCAGCCTCCCCTGTTGTCCACAGAGTGTCGGGGCAATAAACCCAGAGTTAGTTGCACTAGAATGATTCAGGTTCATCAATATAACTGCATTGCAACTGTGCGAACCAGGCTCGGCAAGGTATCGAAAATTAAAAAACAACTTGTTGCACTAGTGGGTGAAATGAGAATTTCAATGCTGACCAGCATGAAATGTGCATGAAATATTTTAATCCACCTTTTCTGTTCTTCTCTATTCACCCTTATTTTAATGCAACTTCATAAATATGATAGGTTGGAAGTGGGGGGGAGGAGGAGGAAGACTTCATTCTGCAATGGTACCTACACAGAGACATCCAAAGCCATAATAAAGGACATTCTACCCCACTTAAAAGCTCAAAGCTGCTCCAGTACCTTAGTCTTTAGCTCCGGTCAGTGTTGCCAATTTCTCAACCCTCTCATCACAGAACCCCTCAACTCTTTTAGGCCTTTTCTATAAAAGGTATTCAGCAGTCATGATTGCTGCGATTCACAGATAAATAGGTTAGTCAACAGATTACAGCCTCCGCAAAACTTTCCAAAAAACAAGATATCATTTATGTTTCGCTGCGGAGAACAAAACTGCTCGACCCATGGCGCCTGTGCGAAAAAGCCAACCAGTTAGTCTCAGTCCTTTCTCACCCTCATTTCCCCCTCGCCCGCATTAGCCCAGCAAATTCAAAAATTCCCAACTCAGCTCAGAAATGGGAAGATGTGAAATAAAGCAGATGAATGGGAAAACAGCATGTATCGCACAGGTTCTGCTGTGCAAAGCTACCTGGTTGAAAGGGACAAGATTTTTTTTCACAATATCCATTTTCCCGTCCTGAAATTCTGGAAAGAAAAGCGATATGGTTTGGTTCCCCAACATTTATTTACTTCAGTTTGTCCTTTAACATGTCCTTCTGTTGCTCTCTCCTTCATGTTGCTCTCTCCCTCAGGGGCGGCATGGTGGCATAGTGGTTGGGTGGAGTGCTCTTTTAGAAGGTCGGTGCAGAGTCGATGGGCCCATTGGCTCCTCCTGCTGTGTACGGATTCTATGATTCTATGTTCTTGTCTGGTTTCCCTGTAAGCATCTATGCTCTGCATCCCAGCAGCCCGTGCAACACGTAGGCTGCAACAGGAGTGAAGTTGACCCTAGATTCTTCACTGGCAAGTGGTCACTAATAAATCCAATAATGTTCTGAAGAATGGATATCTTCTCTCTGGTGTTAAAGGCCTCTATCAGATCATCTCTCAGCCTGTTTAGTCTTTCCTGATGACAGAGCGGAGACGGTACAACTGTCGAGCCTGTAAATATGTTTTGGCAAGTAACCCATTTGCCTCAATATCACTTTTGTTGCAAGACGACCAGAACTGTGCACCATGCTCTCAAGGGTTCTCTAACTGAGGGTCTATTCAAGTTTCACCTAACTCCACTGCTTTCGAATTCTGCTGGTCTACACATGAACCAGCGCTCTTTCTGCACCTTATGGTTTTAGTGGCAATGGGAATTAAATTCCCATTGGGGCTGTTTAGCACAGGGCTAAATCGCTGGCTTTGAAAGCAGACCAACGCAGGCCAGCAACACGGTTCAATTCCCGTACCAGCCTCCTTGAACAGGCATCGGAATGTGGCGACTAGGGGCTTTTCACAGTAACTTCATTTGAAGCCTACTTGTGACAATAAGCGATTTTCATTTCAAATTAATATCAAAATATTGCATTTCTAAACAGGTTAGTCGAGACTGCGTTAAACTTATTAAAAAGCTGAAGACGGGTGCAATGAAATGCAACGCTAAAGGTTTTTTGGACTTATTAGGTATCAGCAGGACTTAGTCCAAGTCTCCAACAAAACCCAGCCCGCTTAATTGAGTGCAGCAGCAGCATGGCAGATGGTTTCAGCCTCATGCGTGGGGCTTTACTGCCATCTAGTGTGCAAGATTAAAACTGGAAGCGGGATCTCTATAATTCCCGAAGCCAAATGCAGTCAATTCCTGCTAAGTAATTGTTTGTTTCATCAAAACTGTTCCACTGTTCACCCGTCAGTAATCATTTTGCTGATCAGGAATTCATTGTGTGATATTGATAAGAATTTATCTCCCCATCATTTCTCACAATTCCTTTGAACAGTTGTGAACGATTTCCTGAAAGGCAAATGGCTCCATTGCTGCCTCAAATAGTTTCCACAGGGTAGCTTGTGCACGATGTGAATTGTAAATGTGGTTCAAGACAAACCTCCAATTAACAAACATCAATTTGGTCGTCTAACTCCCTTCAGTAGATTGTAGAAGGCAACAGGAAAATTAATGCAACCAATTCATCCTCGCAACCCAAAGATGTACAGGGTGGGTGGATTGGCCACGCTAAATTGCACCTCAATTGGGGAAAAAAAATTAACGGGTCAACAATATAGACACTTCCACAGCGACCTGATTAAAGAACACTAAAGGTAATTTCCTCCGACTGCCCTCACCCCCTGCCTCTGCCGTTTTCCTTTTACAACGCACAGTCTGTGGAGCAAATGGGCATTTCCGTTCCAAACACGTGCCAATCCTCAAGACGATTCTCACAACTAGGGGTGGCACGGTGACACAGTGGTTGTCACTGCTGCCTCACAGTACCAGGGACTTGGGCTCGATTCCAGCCTCGGATGACTGTCTGTGTGGAGTTTGCACTTTCTCCCAGTGTCTGCGTGGGTTTCCTCCGGGTGCTCCGGTTTCCTCCCACAATGCAAAAATGTGCAAGATTAGTTCAGGTTACGGATTTGGGGCGGGGGGGGGTGCCTGGAGAGGGTGCTCTTTCGGAGGGTCGGTGCAGACTCGCCGGGCCAAATGACCTCCTCCTGCACTGTTGGGATTCTATCATTCTATTTTTTAATTTTTTTCCAATTACGGGGCAATTTAGCGTGGCCAAATCCACCTAGCCTGCACATCTTTGGGTTGTGGGGGCGAAACCCATGCAGACATAGAACATAGAACATAGAACATAGAACAATACAGCGCAGTACAGGCCCTTCGGCCCACGATGTTGCACCGAAACAAAAGCCATCTAACCTACACTATGCCATTAACATCCATATGTTTATCCAATAAACTTTTAAATGCCCTCAGACATGGGGAGAATGTGCAAACTCCACACGGACAGTGACCCAGAGCCAGGATCGAACCTGGGACCTTGGCGCCGTGAGTCAGCAATGCTAACCACTGCACTGCCTCTAAACCGCAATCACTCTTTTGTTGGAAATGTAACACTTAATTTGTGCACAGCAAGATCACAAAAAGTAAAATGAGATATACTGACTGGTTAGTGACGTAAATGACTGATTAGTGCTAACTGGTTCGTGATGACTGGTTAGTGATAGTGATATATATGACTGGTTAGTGATGACTGGTTAGTGATATATATACACGAGTGGTTAGTGATGTTGACTGAGGGATAAGTGTCATCTTGAACACATGTACCTCCTCTTCTTTTTTTCACACGGTGCTTTTGGTTAATCTCTGCTCCACAGTACCACACCGATGTGCCACCCCCTAGCTTATGTTGGCCAGCCCTGGTTTTAAAGTTTAATTAATTTTAATTATACTGCAAACAATTAAATGACAAGTTTTTCCACCGAAACGATGCCACCCCTTTAACTACGGGCAGGAGGAGGGTTAATTGAAACAGCACAAACCTCTTCCCTCACCGCCCATCTGTACACAGGAAGGTGTTTTGAATGGTTTCCCTCTATATAAGCTGAGGCGTGTTTCACAACCCTTCAGTTTCGGTGTGGTCTAATGTTTTATTAATAACCCCACAACAAACCCGAACTAAGATGAACTCAAAGGGTTAGTTTATTTGCACACACTGAAACGCAAGAGGAGGATCGTGACGTCATCTCCACAATCAAGACAGCAAAGAGAGGGATAGCGAAAAGGATTTACAGTAAAGAGAAAAAATAAATATGGGTTCATATTCCAGAGTTCAGAATCGAAATCCAGTGAGGATTTCACGGAGATTAGTGGGCTAAAGGCTAATGTTGCAAAATTCACTTTTTTAGTGGCATTGGCTTGACATGGTGAGGTGGGCATGCAGCGATGAATCAGTCTAGTAGATGATGGTACAGAATTTCCAGCAGAAACTGGAGTTTGCCCTTTTTACCCCATGTCTGCGTGGGTTTCCTCCCACAGTCGAAAGATGTGCAGGTTAGGTGGATTGGTCGTGATAAATTGCTCCTTCGGGTGGAATTGCAGAAATAGGGTATGGGATTGGGCATAGGTAGGGTGCTCTTTCAAAGGGTTGGTGCAGACTCGATGGGCCAAATGGCCTCCTTCTGCACTGTAGGGATTCTATGATTCTAAGCAGGGGCCAAGTGATCTCCTTTTCTGTGAGGCCATCAATTAGATGGTAAACAGCAGACTGATTTTTTCAGTTCAGCAAGGCAATATTACTGGTTCCACAAGCTAGAGTCCCATGTCACGTGACTCCCTCATCTGCGTTCCAGTGATTATTAAATGTCTCAACCATTGAAAGGAAGGTTGCAGGGGTCTTTGTCTTAGCAGACGAGTCGACTCCGGTTGGCCGGCCTGGATTATGAAATGCAAATAGCCTTTGTACGGCTCTCTTCGAATTTTTGTCTGCGCTGGCCATAGGGGTCGATTGTTGGCTTTTCAGGAGCAATGGTGTGTGAGTTTCCCCAATGCTGCTTGGCAGTTTCTTTCGTTGCTGAGTCACAGACAGACGTAGATTCAGCCACTTTAAGAACTTTGTTCGCTTTTTAAACCTTTACAAATAGTCACGAGGACATCTAAATGTTATAAAAAAGATAGTGTGAGTCTACCTCTCTTTACATTACCACCTGATGTTTATCTGCTCAGTTGCTTTGAAGTTATTTCATTTCCTCTCTGCATTTTATTTTCACTCAGAACTTAAGTGTGAATGATAAATACAATAAAGTTGACAAAGAACTCTCAATACCACTGTAGGTAAATATCATGAACAGCAGGGGGGGGGGGGGTCTCAGGATAACCCCTGGGGTGAGGGTGGCTGGGGGATGGCGAGAGGGGGGGGGGGGGTCCCCAGGGGGTCCCACTGCTACAAAGCTTCACAAAATCGTTACAACGGCCATCAGTAAACCAATTCATTATCCAATCAACAGCCTCCTCAGTCTCAGGATTCTTCGCTTTAACCACAAAACTCCAGCGAGAGGTTTTATCAAACGCTTGCTCAAAAAGAAAAGGATACCAACCACATGATGATCATCATCCACAAACTCGAAGTCAACCTCAAAAGAATGCCAAAGGTTTCATAAGGAATAACGTTCCTCGCCGACATCCATGCTGCCGGAGGGATCGAGAGGCAGTCCCGTGGGATAGGAATCGCTGCGCTGCTAATTTGTTACTTGTGTCTCATGTAGACAGTGCAGTGAGTCAGAAATAGATTGCCTCGCACTTTGTGCCACACACGTTCCCCGGGTGTTTGTAACCGGGGACGTCCAGTCATTTCCGTTGCATCCAGCGCAGGATTGGGATGGGAAATGAGATCCCTTGTCATTTTCTCATATCTTTTCGAAACATAAAGCCTGAATCTCCAACCTCTGAAGATCGGTGCTTAAAGTCCATCAACAAACCAGACACCCAGTGCAGCTTCTGTAAGATAATTCTTCCCAGTGGTAGAACATTAGCTCCACCACAAGTTCACTGGATGAATCCTGTAATAGGTGGTGTGACTCTGAACAACGCTAACACAGGAAAGCCTCAGGGGTCAATCAGCTGAGGTTCTCCCTCCTGGTTAATCACAGAAAGGGGCATTTTGGCCAAGGACATTTTAGTCAGGTATTCAGAGGTACAGACAATAAAACAGCGTCGGGCATCACACAAACTCCCTCGCACTGCTATTAGTCTCCAGTCTCGCCAGACCTTTTCAAACCACCTCCAACCCATCTCCAAATCTTTTCATTGCTTCTTCCATCAGGGTTGTCTGAGGCAGTGCCTGAAGATCAGTCTTTCACCCTGGAGATTTGGACAATCAGGAAGCACAAACGAAGTGTGAGCACTTGGAGAGGAGCGCACAGAAATCCTCTTGCGAAATTCCACAGACAGCGAACCAGCACTCACGGCAGAGGAGGGTGGAGGGAGAGATTTGGGAACTTCTGGACAGAATTCTACCTGCCCCCCCCCCCCCCCCCCAAACACACACACAGCACACACCATCATTCTGCAATGCTGGGTGGTGCAGTGGTTAGCACTGCTGCCTCACGGCGCCCCCTGGTCACTGTCGTGCAGAGTTTGCACATTCTCTCCGTGTCTGCTGTGGGGTCTCAAGGTAGGTAGATTGGCCACAGCAATGAGTAGGTTGACCAAATGTGTGGGTGCCTTGTCAGTGAATTTCAAGTGAGATTCTCCCATGTTGGCCTTTCCAACTGGGTACTACCCCCTGTGGCTTTCGCTTTAGACACCTTCTCAATGTATTTCTATTCCAGTCTCTAACAGGTCATGGAGGAGGCGGCAGAGGGAACAGCAAGCAGATCTTAAATATATATTAAACCGCCATAGTCCCAGATGACCATGGGCTGCTTGCCTCTTTGAGGGGGCAGAGCTGGGGTGGTGATTAACCTGAGGATCACCACACCTTAGGCGAGGGGCAAGGTTGAGAAGGCAGGGCCTTCACGGGTATCCTCAGCTGGTATGGGAATTGAAACCACGCTGTTGGCCTCGCTCTGCATCATGAACCAGCTGCCCAGCCAACTGAGCTAAACCGGCCCCCACATATATATTACCGCGTAGGAAACAAACAGAATATTTCTGACCCCTGATACCTTGGAGGAATTCACACAGTCTCACTCTCTCTTAAAACACACACACAAGATTTGCATCATTTTCTCTCCTCTGCAGCAGAAACATCTGGAGGGTTTTCTTCAGGGGATTCATTTGGTTTCTCTATTGGAGAATGACTTGAAAAGAAAAATAAACCCATTAATACGAGCAGAGGGCCAGGAGTTTGATCAAATCCAGCAGCAAGATTTGTGGAATGCTGCCTACATCAAAGTGGAACATTTTGAGAGGAGCGCGTGCATTCAGAGCAGCCACAAGTGCTGCACGTGGATCATTCCTTGTTCACGGTGCAGCAAGAGAGCCAACAGCTGTTGCCACAACTGGGAGCACTTTGCAGTTTATTGACTGCTTCAGCATTTCACATCATAGAATCCCGCGCACCTGACTGACTCGATCCCTCGACTAACCTTCTTACCAAACGTCCGCCCAATGCCCTCTTAAAAGTCTTGCCGATTGCAGCCTCGACTCAGTTCCCCGAGCAGCCGCATTCATACAAAACCGTCAACGTTGCGGACTGCCCCAATCCGCTTCGCAGGAGATTTAACACAAAATGTGACTGGAGGCCAGCACAAGGAAATCTTAGCACAGGCAACCGAAAAGATCGATTTCAAAGCAGCATCCTATAAGGTGGGGGTGGGGGGATAGATGGAAATTCCGGAGCTGATCCATGTCGGCAGCTAAAGGCACAGCGGCGAATGATGAATACTGGAGATTGTACTGGATGAACTTGTGGGTTATGGGGCAGGAGGAGATTACAGAGATAGTGAGAAGTGAAGGCCCTGGAAGGATTTGAAAACCAAGGGTGAGAATTTTACTAAGTCGAGACATTGCCAGACTGGAATGAACACAGGTGTGCGTGCATGCATCTGGCTGTCTGTCCATGTCTGTATTTGGGTGCACCCATATAGCCACGCAGAGAAAGTGAATCATATAACTTAGCGTTGCAATCAGATCACCACATAAATCTAAAGCCTGGTAAATTTATAAAATATCCTTTCCTGGTAAAATCCATTGCAAGTGCCGGCCAGCTTAATGACCAAGCGAGAAAGATCGATTGCGAAAAAGAATCAGAGTTGCTGGCAGCAGGAAGAGACCCAAGTATCCGGAGATGACGATACGGCTCGTCATGATCCGCCTTTCGATTCGATCATGGCCAATCTAGGGAAAGCCCCGGGCTTTTCCCCAGGGTAGAGGGGTCAATTACTAGGGGGCATAGGTTTAAGGTGAGAGGGGCAAGGTTTAGAGTAGATGTACGAGGCAAGTTTTTTACGCAGAGGGTAGTGGGTGCCTGGAACTCGCTACCGGAGGAGGTGGTGGAAGCAGGGACGATAGGGACATTTAAGGGGCTTCTTGACAAATACAGGAATAGGATGGTAACAGAGGGATACGGACCCAGGAAGTGTAGAGGATTGTAGTTTAGTCGGGCAGCATGGTCGGCACGGGCTTGGAGGGCCGAAGGGCCTGTTCCTGTGCTGTACATTTCTTTGTTTCTTTGTTCTTTGTTTGAAAATGGAGCTTAAGCCTGCCTGCTTCCCATATCCCCCAAGCGGCCAAAACACTGTCGATCCCAGCCTTACATATATTCGACGATGGAGCATCCGCAAAGCTCTGGGGTCGAGGATTCCGAAGATTGAACACCCTTTGAGTGAAATAATTTTTCCTCATCTCAGTCCTGAATGATCAGCCCCTTAACCCAAGACTGTGCCCCCGTGTTTTAGAATTCCTGGCCAGCCCCATCGAGCCCCTTCAGAATTTTGTAGGTTACAATGAGATCACCTCTCATTCGTCTAAACTCCAGTGAATACGAGCCCAAGTTATCATAGAATTTACAGTGCAGAAGGAGGCCATTCGGCCCATCGAGTCTACACCGGCTCTTGGAAAGAGCACCCTACCCAAGGTCAACACTTCCACCCTATCCCCATACCCCAGTAATCCAGCCCAACACTAAGGGCAATTTTGGACACCAAGGGCAATTTATCATGGCCAATCCACCTAACCTGCACATCTTTGGACTGCGGGAGGAAACCGGAGCACCCAGAGAAAACCCACGGACACATGGGGAGGATGTGCAGACTCCGCATAGACAGTGACCCAAGCCGGAATCGAACCTGGGACCCTGGAGCTGTGAAGCAATTGTGCTATCCACAATCTATTCTATCATACGATAACCCGCTCATTCCAGGGACCAACGTAGTGAACCTTTACTGCACCACCTGCAATACAACGAAGCCCTTCCTTCAATGTGGAGACCAGAACTGAATTTCACACTTTCCTTCTGCATTGGTATCCAAGTGGTTTCACCCATGACTGCTGGTCCCCAGATCAAGACAGAGCAATTCCCCTTGGAGATCTCCAGACATTTGACACGCTGAACCGGGTTCAGCCGCTACATCCATTAACCGATGCCCAAATCATTTGCAGACAATTAGCCTATTTGTAGACATTGGCTCCTACACTCATCTCAAACATCCGATAACGGAGGCAGAATTTCTACCAAAAAACTTAGCTTGGAGTTGACTGTTTTTCGAGAGCGTTGCAAGTATATTTTACTGAGAGATTAATGTTCAAAGTGTTGCTTGGATTATTGGGAGTCAGGGCAATTTTGTTTGAATTGATAAATAGGCCAACACTTGGGTTTTCTTGAGGCAACAGGCAACTGAATTGGAGAGCCGAGTGCTGGAAAACTCCAATCACCCAGGTGCAACTCAGACACACAGTACTGTCCAAGAAAACTCTGGCAAACTGTAGCCTTTCCCCTCTTCCAGAGGGTGCTACACCCACCGATTGGCTGATGGAAGGAAGTGACAGAGCAGGCTGTAAACCAGAGCGCGAGGTGGGGCCCTTCAATAATTCACTTCTGCAGGCACAGAGACGGCGCTGTAACTTGTTTGTGTTGTTTAAAATCTTGCACTTTGCGTAACGGGACACTGGGCTGACCAAGGCCTGGAGGCACAAGTAGACATGGTTCAATACTGAATAGTTCTCGATGGCTGATCGTGATCATGTTAGACTGCCCCTTGGCAAACAATTCACATTCATCGGGTTCCAATTGCACGCTTGATAAGACAATATTGCCACGTATGTCTATGGCTATGCAATTACACTCTCCTATCTGCCAGGTTGTGTTACGCACACTCAGTCACTATAAATCTCGGGGCATGTGCCGGAGATGCGGATGCTCCCTCGGACAGGTCAGGCAACCAAACCATTGATTCATAATTTGGATGGTCTACATCACATTCTCGCATGGTTTTTGTTGGATGCCGTTAGGGGTGGTGGAGGGAATATTAAGCCATGTGTGGGCGGGGGGTGGGAGATATGCCTGGTCTCAGAGCAGCCAGCAGTTCTTCATCATGTCAGGAACATCAGACTGCCTCAAGCTAAGGGCATTATGTCTGCTCCCTTGGATAGTGGGCATTCACCAGAGTGATAGTCCACACGTGGTTGTGCACCAAACTGCACACTGATCGAGTGGGACCCGTTGCGATTCCTGGAACTCTCCCCAAAGGTATGTTGGGCCCCCAAAGCCATTTGTGTGCACTCAATGGCTCCCTGCACCACTGGAGTCCCAGTACCCTGGTAATGTCAGATTCCTGCTCTTCCAGCTGAGAGAGGAAAGGATGAACTGTCCTCTCTTCTCACCCCTCTGATGCAGCAATCAGTTGGGAATGCCGTCTCCTGCCTGGAACAATTTGGTTACATATAAAGCCGAGAACAATGGTGTCCCTGGCGGCCGGTGGCAATGCTCGTCTTGGCTTGGTGTGCTCTGTTGAAGGAGGTGCCACAGCTTGGTAACCTACCCCCTCAGTGAATCTCAGGCACCTCGGACGTTCTGCACCGAGGTCGATGGCGATGAAGCACTATCTGAAAAACTGTCATCTGTTGGACGTTCAATGCAAAGCCCTCGTCCACCTGGTCTCAAAAACGATCAAACCAGCTTTCTGACTCCATCATCTGCCCACTGCGAATGCATCGGGGTAACACTCATGTACACACACACATATACACATATGTATACACACACACACACGTACACACACACACACGTACGTACACACACACACACACACATATGTATACACACACACACGTACGTACACACACACACACACACACACATATGTATACACACACACGTACGTACACACACACACATCAGCACGAGCGTCCTTCCTAGCACGCGGCACAGGCCATGCTAGAACCATTGCGCACGACTCCCTCCCTTTTCTACTGCAGGGTTTCCAGCATCATTAGTTCTCTGGAGCCCAACTTCACAGAGAGCCTCATTGACAATCATAATTAGATTTTAAATTAATTATTTTTTTCCCAAAAATATACTTTATTTATGCAATTTTTCGGAGTTCAAATTTGGCATTACATAAAGCACAACACAGATCAGCCTCTTCAGTAAGTGGGGGGGGGGGGGGCTCACTATACTTGCCATTACAGCTTATATTTACATTTGACCATTACATTTCATGACAATCACTCTGTGTGTGCCGTCCAGCCCAATGGGTTTCACACAGTATCTAGCCCCTCAGTATAACACGGTGAAGGGCTTTAAACAGTGGCCTCCCCATCTCCCTCGCCATCATTGTCTGAAGCTTCAATTTTAAATGAAGAGTTTAGTGAATTGGAACTGATGTTTAATCACATTAGTGGTGCCCCTTTGGTTGAAGGGGGCATTTGTGTAGATTGTCATTGGCAACCCTGCGACTCCTCTAATTTATTTTAAATGAGCAGAGTGTAGGCCAATATCAGGTCAACGGGCTTACAGACTGCAGTCTCTCAGCTAGCCTGCAGAGGGCCCCACAATCCTCCATCGGAGGGACAAAAACAAAAAGTCATGATGCAAACTCAATGCCGTCCACAAAAAGGTACACTGCAAGCTGCAGTCTCTCGTCCCACCTGCAGAGGGTGCCAAACTGCCACAGGTCCAAGCTTTCTGAAGAAAGGTTCCAAATGATTGGTGTTCACAGCGCCAGCTCAAAACGCCAATCCAAAACCAAGAGTCACAATTAAGCAACAGATTGCACAGATCAGCTGCTTGAAATTAAAATCAATGGTTGGGATGATTGCGAATCAGAAAAAAATCCCCATCCAAATAACGTTGAGTTTATTCGTAACACGAATGCATTAGGTACATTCATTGGTGTGGAGTTCAGAATATTACTAGGGCCCGTCCTGGCTCAGTAGTAGTGCCTCGGGCCCAGGGTGTTGGAAAGATTATGGTTTGGAGTCCCGCTCCGCGGTCTGGAGCTCAAAGAAATCCTCCAGTGCAGTACAGAGGGGAGGTGCTGTGTTGTCAGCGCCTCTCAGGCGAAACCATGTGTTGCCCTATTATGTATTTTCTTTTCAGGTACTAAATGATCTGTTTGAGCTGCACGCAGAAAAATACTTTTTGGTACACGTGACAAGAAACAAATCCAATCATCACTCCTCTGGGCAGATTCGGATTGTAACGTGGCGGTGGAAAGGAAGACTGGCGTACACGAATATGCCGACAGGATCAAACTATTTGTGCCATAAGACATAGGAGCAGAATTAGGCCACTCGGCCCATTGAGTCTGCTCCGCCATTCAATCATGGCTGATATTTTCTCATCCACATTCTCCTGCCTTCTCCCCATAACCCCTCATCCTCTTATTAATCATGAACCTATCTATCTCTGTCTTAAAAACACTCAGTGAATTTGCCTCCACAGCCTTCTGCGGCAAAGAGTTCCACAGATTCACCACCCTCTGGCTGAAGAAATTCCTCCTCATCTCTGTTTTAAAGGATCGTCCCTTTAGTCTGAGAAGGTGTCCTCTGGTTCTAGTTTTTCCTACAAGTGGAAACATCTTCTCCACGTTCACTCTATCCAGGCCTTGCAGTATCCTGCAAGTTTCAATAAGATCCCCTCTCATCCTTCTAAACTCCAACGAGTACAGACCCAGAGTCCTCAAACGTTCCTCATACGACAAGTTCTTCATTCCAGGGATCATTCTTATGAACCTCCTCTGCCCTTACAACAATTCCACCTGCAACATTAACTTTCTATGAGCAGTTTAAGAGAAAGTGTGGTTGACAAGTCGCTGAATACTGATGCTGGCTGAGCACTCTGCAGCATCTATTTCAGAGGCATCAATGTGCTGCAACACCTCGATTTACCTCTAGATGGCACCAGATGTCTGCACATAAAACGGACAAGAATCTGAAATCAGTGAAAACGGGTTTTATTTATTCAAATACAAATGAAGGTTGATTTCTGTTGGAATGTAACATTTTTGGATACAGCAAACAAATTAATTGAGGCATGGCGTGTGTCAATTGAAGCATATTTCAAGGGAATAGTTAACACTGGACTCGTGGTAGGGGCGGCATGTGGCGCAGTGGATAGCACTGGGACTGCAGCGCTGAGGACCCGGGTGCGAATCCCGACCCTGGGTCACTGTCCGTGTGGAGTTTGCACATTCTCCCCATGTCTGCATGGGTTTCGCCCCCACAACCCAAAGATGTGCAGGTTAGTTGGATTGGCCGCGCTAAATTGCCCCTTAATTGGAAAAAATATATAGAATTGGGTACTCTAAAAAAAAATTTTAAACACTGGACCCGTGGATTCCCTCGACTGGTGTGTCACCCCAAGTACGGGTCACAATCTGACAGTGAGAACAACAATGGCCCTGCAGACCTCACTGACCTCTGACGATCAACTTCAAGATCAACAGCAGGCCCCATTTCTCCCAATACGTTTCACGCACACAGTGAAACGTCACAAAGAGCCACTCAGCGAATGGCACGTTGGTCTGTATTTTGGTCGAGTTGATCGGGGGGGAATGCCCCGCTCCTCTTCAAATCAGACCCACTGATTTTCTTCTTTAAAGGCAGGATGAGTTTGCAGGGAGCGACGTCCATGTGTATGCATTTTCAAAGCCATCGTCACCTCCAGGGACACCACGTGGGGGCCTTGGGTTAACATCTTGATCGTAAGGGCCGGCACTTCTTTTTTGAAATGTTTTATTTAAAACAAATTTGTAACATTTCCTGAGAGAAAACAGGCCCGATGCAAAGAGCCTTAACATAGTGAAAGCAAACAGTGGGAAAGAATAAACATGTTAATAAAGCACTTCCCCATAAGTAGTTTATTATTTTTGATTGTGGTGTTTGTGTTCTTTCTTCTTTTTGTTATGGGGGGGGGGTTTGTTTGTAAAAACATTTTGTTGGAAAAATTTGAATAAACATTTTTTTTAAAAATAAATAAATAAAGCACTTCCCCGTCAGCTCTGTTTGCCCTGCCCCACGTGTTCAACTAAACTAACGTGGCTCTAACCCCCCAGGTGCCGCTGCTGTCGGTTTCCTGCGCTGTTCCCTGAGAGTCTGCAAGCGACCTTCTACCCCGGGGGATTCCTAGACAACCCCCGCCCACTTAAGTCTCCTCTGCTCTACTTCTCAGCTGCCCCCCCCCCCCCCCCCGCCCCGACCACCCCTGCCCCCCGAGGCCTGACCTGCCAGGTCAGCCCTGCGCTTGGCCCTAGCCCGCCCCTCCTCCTACTCTCCCTGGGGCCCCCTGACCTACGGTAGCTACGCTGACCCTGCCCGAGTGCTCGGACCCTCCCCCCACACACCAAGGACCCCGTGCCCTTTCAAGTCCCCTAACCAGCCCCTAGCCCATTCCCCTATCAGAGGCCCCGATCTCCCACCAAAAGGTACCAAGCGCAGGGCCCCCTTTGCAGGGCCCTTCTCTCTACCCCCCCCCCCCCCCCACCCCCCCGATGCTATCCCCCAAGAACACCCTACACAATGCGCCCTCCAGCCCCTGCTCTCTGTCCCGGCTGAAAACAATCTTGGATTGAACATTACAGTACAGGATAATTTAACGAACCGCCGCCACACAAAAGCTCTGAGAGCCCAGAGTCCTTTAGTTCAAGTCCAAAGGGCTGGCACTTCTGACATTGCAGCACTCCTTCAGCACTGTGTGTGTCTGCCTAAAAACACTTGCTGTAGGAGGCACGGTGGTGCAGTGGTTAGCACTGCTGCCTCACGGCACCAAGGACCCACCCGGATTCAATCCCGGCCTGGGTCGCTGTCCGTGTGGAGTTTGCACATTCTCCCAGTGTCTGCGCGGGTCTCACCCCACAACACAAAATATGTGCAGAGTAGGTTTAAAAAGATCTTGTCGAGCTGTTGGCTGCAGAAAAATGATCGAGGCCTCACGATATAAAAGCAGGTTTAAACAAAATAAACCCCTATGAATTTCTAGGAATCCTGCTTCTGTTATTTGTACAATTTACATATAGACCCATCAAAAAAAACTATTAAAGATGTGTTACATTACATTGATTTCCTCCCAGTTTCCTGGTCTCTCTACCTGCCCGACCTTATTGCTCACGTTGAATGCTTTGAGCTCGTCAGGTGCCTACTGTTCAGGACCAAATAACTAAGACATGCAGGAGAAGATTTGAAGCCAATTTGGAAGTGATGTAAAATTAAACCTGCGCCTCTGCTGGTTTACCAGCAGAGGGTAGTGTTTGATCAGACTGAACAGGTTCACAAACACACGACTGAACTGGGCAGGGGGGATTAGAATCGGAGAATGTTTACAACGCAGAATGAGGCCATACGGGCCATTGTATCCATGGAAGCTCTCAGCTGGTCCCACTTCCCTACCCTTTCCCTAATGATCCCGAAGATTCTCTCTCCCACTTTGGCTGCTTTTTGTTTATTGTCACGTGTACCCAGGTACAGTGAAAAGTATTTTTCTGCGAGCAGCTCAAGTACATGAAAAGAAAAAGAAAATGCATAATAGGGCAACACAAGGTACACAATGTAACTGCATAGACACCGGCACAGGGTGAAGCTTTCGGCAAAGCATAGATGGAATCTGCCTCCACCACACTATCAGGCAATGCATTCGAGGTCCTAACCCCGCACAATGTAAAAAATGTTCTTCCTCAGTTGCCTTTGGTACTTCCGCTAGATCATCTTAAATGGGTGTTCTCTGGTTCTGAACCCTTCTGCTGACGAGAAGGATGTCTCTCTAACTACTCTGCCTAGACCCCTCACGATTTTGAACACAATGTTCCAGCTGAGGCTAAACCAGTGTGTTATAAAAATTCTTCGGAACTTCCTCGCTTCTGTACTCGATGCCTCTATTCATAAAGCCCAGGATCCAGCTTGCCTTTTTAACCACTTTCTCAACCTACCCTGCCACCTCCAACTATTCTGCACATGTATTATCCAGCTCTCATTGTCCCAGCACCCACTATTGCCTCTTTTTAAACATTGCCTAATTGTTTGTCCTGCCGCAATGAATCGCTTTACACGTCTCCGCTTTAACTTTCATCTGCCACCTGTCCGCCCATTCCACCGGCCTCGGCGTCAGGTGCAAGTTCTGAAATTGTGCCCTGTAGACCCAAGATCACTTCCATATACATCAAAAAAGAAGCAGAGGTTTGAGAGCCCATCCCCACCCCTGAGGGGGCCCACGATTTAAAACTCCCCTCTGGGCTGAAAAATAACCCTGCACCACCGCTCTCTGTTACCTCTCGCCCAGCCATGCTGCCGCCTTCCCATTTATTCCATGGGTTTCAACTTTGTCTATCGTGTAGGCATTTGGTCAAAAGCCTTGTGGGAGTCCCTTTACACCTCACTAACTGCATTGTCCTGACAGCTTCCCCTCTTACCTGCTCAAAGAAACTTGTGCCTTTAACAAATCCATGCCGGCTGTCTTGAATATTTATATTTATTCAGCGAAAGAGGAGAAAAGTCAACAAGGAGATTGTAAGCAGGAAACTTAAGGATTTTGTGTTGGTGGCGGTGGTGGGGAGAGTTACCCGGTTTATTATTCCACTTGCACTGTAGAAAACACCAAGGTGCATTGCCTGAAGAGAGTGCATTAATTTAACTAATTGATTTAACTATCTGACAAAACTAAATCTCTCGGTGCATTCGAGGACAATCCACTTGTCCACTGCCGAACCTAAATTACTATTTCCCAAAATGCAGGAAAAAAAGCCTTGATTCAAACGGGACAGACTTGCGCACCCTTTCACTGCGCGTGGGCTTCAGGGATCTGTGCCCATCGACACCGACTCCTTACACTTCCGCGTGAGGTGTACCAGTTACGCCTTCGATTACGAGGAGATCGACCAGGCATCTCCACATCTCCGACCCTTCAAATAACTGGCCGTGCAGATTTGGTTTTAAAATTGCAACGTACATGTTCCAAAAGGAATATTTTATCAGAAGTGTCAGAGCTTTAACCTCAGTTTCTGCAGCACGTAACCCTGGGGCACAGCCACTCAAAACACAGAGAGCCCTGAAGGTCATGTATTTATCTCCCCCAATGTTAAATGGGCTGACAATTAGAAGTTCACTTCTGTTTAAGCTGCAATTTCCCCATTGACAAGATCCCACTATTAGCCCATTTCACATCATTTGCAACAAACCGCGTGAGAATCTGCAATAGACAAGTGAAAGCCATGCTGTATTTGCTTTACACGTTAACAAGAAGCCACCAACGTGCCTTCCTTCACAAGTTAGACGGTGACCTTCAAGTCCATAAGACCATGAGACATAGGAGCAGAATTAGGCCATTCGGCCCATCGAGTCTGCTCTGCCATTCAATCATGGCAGATTTCTCAACCCCATTCTCCTACCTTCACCCCGTAACCCCTGAGCTCCTTATTAATCAAGAACCTATCTATCTGTCTTAAAGACACTCAGTGATTTGACGTCCACAGCCTCCTGTGACACAGAGTTCCACAGATTCTCCACCATCTGGCTGAAGAAATTCCTCCTCATCTCAGTTTTAAAGGAGCGTCCCTTCAGTCTGAGGCTGTGCCCTTGGTTGAAGTTTCTCCAACTCGTGGAAACATCCTCTCCACGACAGCTTCATAGCACAGTGGTTAGCACTGTTGTTTCACAGCACCAGGGACCCGGGTTTGATTCCCGGCTTGGGTCACTATGCGGAGTCTGCACGTTCTCCCCGTGTCTGCGTGGGTTTCCTCCGGGCGCTCCGGTTTCCTCCCACAAGTCCAGAAAGACATGCTTGTTAGGTGAATTAGACATTCTGAATTCTCCCTCAGTGTACCTGAACAGACGCCATAGTTTGGCAATTAGGCGATTTTCACAGCAACTTCATTGCAGTGTTAATGTAAGCCTACTTGTGACACTAATAAAGATTATTATCTAGGCCTCTCAGTGTCTTGTAAGTTCCAATAAGATCAGGGGGGATCTTCTAAACTCCCAACGAGTACAGACCCAGAGTCCTCAACCGTTCCTCATACAATAGGCTCTTCATTCCAGGGATCATTTTTGTGAACCTCCTCTGGACCCTTTCCAAGGCCAGCACATCCATCCTTACATATGGGTCCAAAACTACTCACAATACTCCAAATGGGGTCTGACCAGAGCCTTGTACAGCCTCAGCAGTCCATCCCTGCTCTGGTATTCTAGCCTACTCGACATGAGTGCTGACAATGCATTTGCCTTCCTAACTGCCGACTGAACCTGCACGTTAACCTGAAGAGAATCTTGAACAAGGACTCCTAAGTCGCTTTGTGTTTCAGATTTCCTGCGCCTTTTTTCATTTCGAAAATAGTCTATGCCTCCATTCTTCCTACCAAAGTGCGTAACCTCGCCCTGTTCCAGATGGTATTCCATCTGCCACTGCTTTGCCCACTCTCCTAGCCTGTCGAAGACCTTCTGCAGCCCCCCCCCCCCCCACTTCCTCAATGCTACCTGTCCCAATGGGTTCATGATGCTTCCTTAAAAAGGGGCGGGGACGTCAATTATTCATCCTCAGCAAACTCAAGCCTCATACAATTTTACAGCATTTAAAATTGGAGAATGCCTATAGATGTCCATTGGAACACACACTGTTGAATGAAGGATGTGCGCCTTACCTTTCAAAAAAGGTCAGATAAACCACGCCATCCTTTCCCACTGATGTGCATGTCCTTTGTTCACATAAATAGCCCTTGTTTGAAATCAATGATTAAAATACCAAATTGACAAGTGTTTATGGCTCATAACCGATCCAACACGTGCATTTTCTGCTGTCAGTTGCTAAAGGGCCAATGTACAGTGAATGGAATGGAGTTCAGATCAAAGCTCTCAGAAATTAAAAATCTTGTGTCACGAATAGGTGACCACCACAAAGTTACTAGATTGTCATTAAAATCCCAACTCGTTTCCTAGTGTCCTTGAGGGAAGGAAATCTGCCGTCCTTACTCAGTCTGGTCTACATGTGACTCCAGGCCCCCACTATGGAGGTTGGCTCATCAGAAAATCGGTTCTATCAACTCACGACAAGAACCGCCACACAGGAACATAGGAGCTTCAGAAGGCCAGTTCGCCCATCACCTGCTTAGGTCAATTAGGGATCGGCAATAAATGCCCGCCTACCCAGTGATGTCCGCATTGTAAAAATGAATAACGGGTGGGCGGCACAGTGGTTAGCACTGCTGCCTCACGGCGCCAAGGACCCGGGTTCGATCCCAGCCCGGGTCACTGTCCCTGTGGAGTTTGCACATTCTCCCCATGTCTGCGTGGGTCTCACCCCCACAACCCAAAGATGTGCAGGTTGGGTGGATTGGCCACGCTAAATTGCCCCTTAATTGGAAAAATTAAAATCGAGAGTGCCCGATCTTTCAGACCATGGGGCTTGATACATTGCAATGTTGTAAGATCTGCAATTCATTGCGCCTAACTACAAGCCCTCTTATATTTAAAAAAAACACACCTCTTACATCAAAACACACCTTGCCGAAAACATTCTTCCCCTCACTTCTCTTTGTTCTTCCTTTCCCAGCTCCCAGTCTAATCTCCTCTGCTACCACCCAATGTCTGAACGGTGTGAATCTCTGCCGGGAGGACTGGTGCAGACAGGTTCCTGTTTGATGGATTTGGATCAGTGAGGATACAGCCTCACCGTCTGGAGCAGCCCTCCGGGCTTGGGAAGTTTGAAGAGGGCAGGTTGGAAATCAGAGAGAGGCAACAGCACGCTAATAAAAAAAAGCTTATGTAATGGACTTTATTCACACCCACTTAATTCCAGATTCAAATACTGAGTAATGAACAAAGTCTCACAAGAGATTGTGGAAAATGAAGCATAAACGCTTCAATTTTCCAATCACATCAAAGCTCGGTGCCGATGTGCAAGCAATGACGAGCAGAAAATGTGGACTTCACTGCTTTCTGGGCAACTGCCTCGCCATCGGGGTGTCACAGTGGTTAGCACTGCTGCTTCACAGCGCCAGGGACCCGGGTTCAATTCTGGCCTTGGGTGACAGTCTGTGTGGAATTTACACTTTCTCCCAGTGTCTGCGTGGGATATCTCCGGGTGCTCCGGTTTCCTCCCACAGTCCACAAATGTGCAGATTACATGGATTGGCCGTGAGAGGGCCCAAACGGGAAAATGGGCATGGGTACGGGTTCTTTCGGAAGGCCGGTGCAGACTGGATAGGCCTAATGGCCTTCTTCTGCGCTGTAGGGATTCTATGGAGAGAGAGAGGAAAAGGAACAGAGCGTTCAGCCCCACAAGCCTATTCCATCATTCAATTAGGTCACGGCTGATTTATATTCCAACACTTCCTACCCCTCTGTGGACAAAAAGCCATCTGTCCGGAACTTTTCAATTGATCTACCCTTTAGGATTCGGGTATAATTGTGACTCAGGCCCTGTTCTGGACACAAAGACACTGCATCTGCCTCGGAGCCCAATACAGGTGTTGGACAAAAAGGCCAACTTAAGACATGCTTCTCTTAATTTACATAGAATCCCTACAGTGCAGAAGGAGGCCATTCAGCCCATCGAGTCTGCACCGACCCTCTGGCAGCCACTTTTTTCACTTAACTACTCACTCCGACAGTGACCTTTTTTCTCTGCACGATTGTGCCGTGATTTGGCCGATGCCTCTAAAACTGCGCGGCTTCCGATACGAACAAGTGGAGCTGTCGTTGGGCTCCACGTCTCTCCTGCAGGAATTGCTCCCTGCGCGAACTTCATACTTTCAAATCGCAGAGGGTTACCAAAACAGCAGAACCATCAGTGTCCAATCATCAAGGCTCTGGTCTCGGTCACCCTGGCAACAGTGCCCTTGCCAGCCTCCCGAAAGGTTTTCAGGGAAAACCGTTCTCCAAGCCAAGGAATGTGACATTAAGCTACGGTTTGTTTTCACAAGCTGGGGGGGGCACACAAATTGTCACCAGTTTGTCATCACTATTCAGCTTGCAAGTCAAAATGGGAGAGCATTTCGAAAGGCTGGAGAAGTCTAGTCCCTCCATCACTAATTGGCGGGAAATATTGTTAATTTTACACGCAGTAAAGCAACATTCTACACCCTCCAGGTTCAGTGAAGAGAGGAGCATCGTCTCTTTCCTTTTCCCCTGAAACGCCACTGGGCAGGATCTGGTTTAGCTCAGTGGGCTAGATAGCTGGTTTGTGAAGCAGAGCAAGGCCAGCAGCGCGGGGTCAATTCCCCGTACCAGCTTACCCGAACAGGCGCCAGAATGTAGCGACTAGTAGGGGCTTGTCTGCCACATTCGCAGTAACTTCATACTTGTGACAATAAAAGGTTATTATTATTGGGGCTGGTTTCGCTCAGTGAGCTGGACAGCTGGTTTGTGATGCAAAACAAGGCCAGCAGCGCAGGTTCAATTCCCGTACCAGCTTACCCGAACAGGCGCCAGAATGTGGTGACTAGGGGCTTTTCACAGTAACTTCAAACTTGTGACAATAAAAGGTTATTATTATTATTATTATTAAGCAGAAACAAATGTTGGCCAGGACTCATGCCATTCAGCGGTATGGGCAGCCAGCAATGCAAATGTTTTCCTGAAAGCAAAGAGAAGCACACATTTAAGGATGCAAGTGGCCGATCGGTACTATTTCAGGGCATGAAGTCACTAGAACATCTCTCCCCGAACTGGTCTGAACTTGGGCCAAGGGCCGAATGAAGATTTTCCTTTTGAGAAGCAAGAAATGTTTTCCAAGCCGTGATCCACGTGACAGGAAATATTGAACAGCTTAAAATCTCCACCTCTTTCCCACCTCACCCCTCCCCATTTGTTCTCTCTGGGAGGAGGCACATGGCGATCATGAAATGTTTGCAGGATGGGCCTTTTGCTGGTATTAAAATAAACAAACAAAACTCACTGAATTCAGCTGAAGGTAGATGACAGTTCAAATGACAGTGAGCAAGAGAGAGACAGTGACAGTGAACAAGAGAGAGACAGACAGGAGAGAGAGAGAGACAGACAGACAGTAAACGAGAGAGACTGACACGGAGAGAGAGAGAGACAGACAGACAGTGAATGAGAGAGACTGACACGGAGAGAGCAAGAGACAGTTTTTTTTATAAATGTAGAGTACCCAATTCTTTTTTCCAATTAAGGAGCAATTTAGCGTGGCCAATCCACTGACCCTGCACATCTCTGGGTTGTGGGGGTGAGGACCACACAAACGCTGGGAGAATGTGCAAACTCCACACGGACAGTGACCCAGAGCCGGGATCAAACCTGGGGCCTCGGCGCAGTGAGGCAGCAGGGCTAACCCACTGCGCCACCATGCAAGAGACAGTGAGACAGTCAGAGAGAGAGAAAGAAAAAGAGACAGAGAGTGAGAGCAAGAAAAATGAGAGAGAGAGAGACAAAAACTGAGAGACAGTGAGAGCGAGCGATAGAGTGAGAGGCAGTGACGGAGAGAGATCAAGAGAATGTGAATGAGAGAGTATGAATGAGAGCGAGAGAGAGAATGAAAGCTAGATAGAATGAGAGAGAGAGCGAGAGATGGTGAGAGAGAGAGAGACTGAGAGCATGTGCGAAAGACAGTGAGAGCGAGGGATAGCGAGTGAGAGCGAGAGAGACAGTGAGAGCGCGAAAATGAAAGTGAGAGAAAGGATGAAGGCGCGAGAGAGTGTGAGAGTGAGAGCGAAAGAGAGAATAAGATCGAGAGAGACAGAAACAGTGAGAAACAGTGAGAGAGCGAGAGTCAGTGAGATAGTGAGAGAGACAGAGACAGAGGCTGAGCGCGAGAGGCAGTGAGAGGAGACAGAGAGGCAGTGAGAGAGAGAAAGATCAAAAGAAAGCAGAGGTCAGTAAATTAGACACGCTATCTAGAGTTATTGGCATTTGGTTTCTGATGAGACCAGTTTATTCCCGAGTCTGAAAGCACATTACGGAATCAAATTCCATGGCTTATCAGTGTAGAAGGAGGCCATTTGGCCCATCACATATGCACCGACCATCTGAAAGAGCACCGGTAGGCCCACTCCCCCACCCTATCCCTGTAACCCCACCTGCACACCTTTGGACACTAAGAAGCAATCTATCATGGCCAATCCACCTAACCTACACATCTTTGGACTGTGGGAGAAAACCGGAGCACCCGGAGGAAACCCACGCAGACACCGGGAGAAAGTGCAAACTCCACACAGGCAGTCACCCAAGGCCGGAATTGAACCCGGGTCCCTGTTGTGGAAAGAGGCCAAACTATGGGCGGCAGGTGATTAGCCTGGGCAATCCCACCCGCAAAAAACCAGGTTAGTTGCCGTGTCAGCAGTGGCTCAGTTGGTTACACGCCTGCCTCGGAGTCAGAAGATTTAAGTCTCTCTCCAGACATTTGAGCTCTGGTGACTAAAATATCTTTCACCACCTTCCCAGCAAAACAATCTGTTCCCCCCCCCCCCCCCCCCCCCCCCCCCCATTCTCTTTAAACAATCGAGCCTCCCCAGGTTGTCAGGCCAAATTCAGAACAGGTCACACGACCCCTTCACTCTTCCATTCCACCCTAAATTGAAGAGGCAGTTCCAAAACATAATCTTATACACATGAGGCGGGATTCTCCGTTGTGAGTCCGCCTCGCTACCGCTGCCAGCAAGGACGAAGAATTCTGGCACTCAGCCATATCGCCATTCACTGCCGCGGAACACAGAATCCCACCGGCGGCGAAGGAACGGTGACTCAAAGTCCGTTTTTGTAACAGCGTCATGAAAAACAGACTCCCCGGTCCTTACCACATTACTGTTTGTGGAAGCATGTTGTGTGTTTACACTTCAAAGATGCTTCATTGGCTGTAAAACACAATCGGATGTCCTGAGTTCATGAATGGCGCTATATAAATGCAAGTCCATGTTTATGTTCAGGTCTCATTTGCAAAGATTTCTTTTTTTTTAAACTGCGCACTCAAAATCTCGTAAAGCCCTGTTCTGAGTACTGTCGATTCATTGTCGACTGACTGGGAATCCCCAATATTGATTGGGACTCACTTAGTGCCAGGGGCTTAGACGGGGCAGAGTTTGTAAGGAGCATCCAGGAGGGCTTCTTAAAACAATATGTAGACAGTCCAACTAGGGAAGGGGCGGTACTGGACCTGGTATTGGGGAATGAGCCCGGCCAGGTGGTCGAAGTTTCAGTAGGGGAGCATTTCAGGAACAGTGACCACAATTCACTAAGTTTTAACGTGCTTGTGGACAAGGATAAGAGTGGTCCTAGGGTGAATGTGCTAAATTGGGGGAAGGCTAATTATAACAATATTAGGCGGGAACTGAAGAACCTAGATTGGGGGCGGATGTTTGAGGGCAAATCAACATCTGACATGTGGGAGGTGTCAGTTGAAAGGAATTCAGGACCGGCATGTTCCTGTGAGGAAGAAGGATAAATACGGCAATTTTTGGGAACCTTGGATAACGAGAGATATTGTAGGCCTCGTCAAAAAGAAAAAGGAGGCATTTGTCAGGGCTAAAAGGCTAGAAACAGACAAAGCCTGTGCGGAATATAAGGAAAGTAGGAAGGAACTTAAGCAAGGAGTCAGGAGGGCTAGAAGGGGTCACGAAAAGTCATTGGCAAATAGGGTTAAGGAAAATCCCAAGGCTTTTTACACGTACATAAAAAGCAAGAGGGTAGCCAGGGAAAGGGTTGGCCCACTGAAGGATAGGCAAGGGAAACTATGTGTGGAGCCAGAGGAAATGGGTGAGGTACTAAATGAATACTTTGCATCAGTATTCACCAAAGAGAAGATTTTGGTAGATGTTGAGTCTGGAGAAGGGTGTGTAGATAGCCTGGGTCACATTGAGATCCAAAAAGACGAGGTGTTGGGCATCTTAAAAAATATCAAGGTAGATAAGTCCCCAGGGCCTGATGGGATCTACCCCAGAATACTGAAGGCTGGAGAGGAAATTGCTGAGGCCTTGACAGAAATCTTTGGATCCTCACTGTCTTCAGGTGATGTCCTGGAGGACTGGAGAATAGCCAATGTTGTTCCTCTGTTTAAGAAGGGTAGCAACGATAATCCAGGGAACTACAGGCCCGTGAGCCTTACTTCAGTGGTAGGGAAATTACTGGAGAGAATTCTTCGAGACAGGATCTACTCCCATTTGGAAGCAAATGGACGTATTAGTGAGAGGCAGCATGGTTTTGTGAAGGGGAGGTCGTGTCTCACTAACTTGATAGAGTTTTTCGAGGAGGTCACAAAGATGATTGATGCAGGTAGGGCAGTGGATGTTGTCTATATGGACTTCAATAAGGCCTTTGACAAGGTCCCTCATGGTAGACTAGTACAAAAGGTGAAGTCACACGGGATCAGGGGTGAGCTGGCAAGGTGGATACAGAACTGGCTAGGTCATAGAAGGCAGAGAGTAGCAATGGAAGGATGCTTTTCTAATTGGAGGGCTGTGACCAGTGGTGTTCCGCAGGGATCAGTGCTGGGACCTTTGCTGTTTGTAGTATATATAAATGATTTGGAGGAAAATGTAACTGGTCTGATTAGTAAGTTTGCAGACGACACAAAGGTTAGTGGAATTGCGGATAGTGATGAGGACTGTCAGAGGATACAGCAGGATTTAGATTGTTTGGAGACTTGGGCGGAGAGATGGCAAATGGAGTTTAATCCGGACAAATGTGAGGTAATGCATTTTGGAAGGTCTAATGCAGGTAAGGAATATACAGTGAATGGTAGAACCCTCAAGAGTATTGAAAGTCAGAGAGATCTAGGTGTACAGGTCCACAGGTCACTGAAAGGGGCAACACAGGTGGAGAAGGTAGTCAAGAAGGCATACGGCATGCTTGCCTTCATTGGCCGGGGCATTGAGTATAAGAATTGGCAAGTCATGTTGCAGCTGTACAGAACCTTAGTTAGGCCACACTTGGAGTATAGTGTTCAATTCTGGTCGCCACACTACCAGAAGGATGTGGAGGCTTTAGAGAGGGTGCAGAAGAGATTTACCAGAATGTTGCCTGGTATGGAGGGCATTAACTATGAGGAGCGGTTGAGTAAACTCGGTTTGTTCTCACTGGAACGACGGAGGTTGAGGGGCGACCTGATAGAGGTCTACAAAATTATGAGGGGCATAGACAGCGTGGATAGTCAGAGGCTTTTCCCCAGGGTAGAGGCGTCAATTACTAGGGGGCATAGGTTTAAGGTGCGAGGGGCAAGGTTTAGAGTAGATGTATGAGGCAGGTTTTTTTACACAGAGGGTAGTGGGTGCCTGGAACTCGCTACCGGAGGAGGTGGTGGAAGCAGGGACGATAGTGACATTTAAGGGGCATCTTGACAAATACATGAATAGGATGGGAATAGAGGGATATGGACCCAGGAAGTGTAGAAGATTGTAGTTTAGTCGGGCAGCATGGTCGGCACGGGCTTGGAGGGCTGAAGACCCCGTTCCTGTGCTGTATATTTCTTTGTTCTTTGTTCTTTGTATTGGTTGATGAAGAGGAACACAGACAGCCCAGACAACACAGACCTTCTCAATGTCAATAGCATGAGGTCTATACAAATGAAATGTTGATTTTAAACGTTGTGATTTGTAAAGCTTCACGGTATAAACATGTCCCATGCAGATTATAAAGCACCACCCCACCCTGCCATTAGCCAGTACAAACTTGAACTTCAACAGACAGGAATGAGATAGCACTTGCTTCTGGTGTGCAGGAAAATAAGGCTGTTCTGTACAGTATCACCACAAATTCTGTTCTGCCCTCAGCACTTGCATCAGATGTTTATATTCAATGCTGCAGACATGCACAAGACTCTAATCTATATATGTTTGCCACAGTCTTCTCCAAAAAAGGTAGAACATAGCCTTGCCCCAGAGTTGGGATCGGTTTTGTAACTGGATCCATTCAGCTGCAATATAGGGCCGGTGTTCTCCTTTCCGGGGACTAAGTCCCCACGCCGACGGGAAAACCGGCGCGAACCACTCCAGCATCAACAGCCCCCGAAAGTGCGGAATTCTCCGGGATTGCGCGAGTCCATGCATGCGCCAAAGGGCCGGCGTGATCCCGCGCATGCACGGAACCATCAGCGTGTTTTGGTGTTTGCGCGGGGGTTCTCTGCTCAGCGCCGCATGGGCCCCAATCGCAGGACAGTCCACCATGGGGGCCTCCCCCGGCGTCGGATTCCCCCGCGCCCCCCCCGAGGACCGCCCCAGCCGACTTACCTGCCAGGTGCCGCCGTGTGGGACCATGTCCAATCCACACCGGCGGGACTTGCCAAAAGCGGATGTCCGCTCGGCCCATCGGGGCCGGGGAATTGCCGGGGTGGGGGGTGCGCTGCCAACGGCCCCCGACCGGCGTGGCATGAACCCCAGCCGAAAACCGGCGCCGGAGAATACGGCAGCCGGCGGCGGGGCGGCGGGGTGGGATTCATGCTGCCCCCCCGGGGATTCTCTGATGCGGCGGGGAGACGGAGTATCCCGCTGATAGTGTCTGATGGAAGAGCGTTTATGCTGATTGGGAGACATCAAACTAGTCACAGAAAATAGGAGCAGGAGGAGGCCATTTGGCCTTTCAAGCCTGATCGGCCATTCATTTTGACCATGGCTGGTCATCCAACAGATGTTCCCGCCTTCCCCCCACATCCTTTGACCCTTCCTTGTCCTAAGAGTTGTATCTAATTCCTTGAAAACATATAATGTGTTTTGGCCTCAAATACTTCCTGTAGTAGTGAATTCCTCAGGTTCACCACTCTCTGGGTGAAGAAACTTCTCCTCATCTCTGTCCTAAATAAATGGTTGACCCCGTACCCTCAGATGGCCCATGGCTCTGGATTCCCCGCCACCGGGAACATCCTGCATTTACCATGTCTAGACCTGATAGGATTTTATAGGTTTCAATGAGATTTATCCGGACTGCCCCCTGCTGTAGTACAGGGCTGACATGAACATCGGTACGGTGAAAGATGTGCATCTCTACAATTTTTGTATTCTGAATCCAACATATTTCAGATGTGTTGTCACCAAATTGGGGGGGGGGGGGGGGGGGAGAATCATTTGCACAGTATAGTTAACTACTTAAAGAAAGTTACAGCAAGAAAGAACAGAGGTGTGGGCGTACCCTAAAGGATTAAGAGCCTTTTTTAAAAACTTGTGTCCCCAAATGTAACTATAAATTCAAATATCGTCGTTAAGAAACACACACACATGTGTGGGCAGCACGGTGGCGCAGTGGTAAGCACTGCTGCCTCACAGCGCCGTTGTCCCAGGTTCGATCCCGGCTCTGGGTCACTGTCCGTGTGGAGCTTGCACATTCTCCCCGTGTTTGCGTGGGTTTCGCCCCCACAACCCAAAGATGTGCACGTTAGGTGGATTGGCCACGCTAAATTGCCCCTTAATTGGAAAAGAAATGGGTACTCTAAATTTTATTTTTAAAAAAGAAACACACACACACTTCAGCTTAAGATATTACCAAAGTGACGATTGTTGTGGTAAAGATAGTTAAAAAAAATCCATAAATTTAGAGTACCCAATTACTATTTTTCCAATTAAGCGGCAATTTAGCGTGACCAATCCACTTAACCTGCACATCCTTGGGTTGTGGGGGTGAAAGCCACACAGACACGGGGAGAATGTGCAAACAGATGATGGTCAACATAACTTGATTAATTATTCATTGTGCCAAAATTATCTTCTAAAAAATTGACATGGTTTATTGATAAGGCAAGAATATTCAGAAGCAAACAGCCTCAGGACCAAAAGAAGTTACACATCTCTTCTCTCTGCACATGTTTTAGATCAAACTCATTCTCTTTAAACTGGATGCGTGCTGAGTGCATAGGTATGTGTGTGTGTGGGCGTGCGAACAGAGCATTGTTTTTGGAATGAGTGCAGTTGATTCCATGCACTCAGCATTTCGGAGTGCAGAACATGTTCCGACGGTCAGCATTTCCAGTGGCGATTAGGGTGGACACTGGTTCTGGCGTGTCCGATGTTGCACAGCCTGTGCTTAAGTGTATGCATCCCTGTAAAAGTGTTTAACCTCAACTGGGGCCATAGATTGCCTCCATTCAGCCCGCTGAGTCATTGGAACATGAAGTGCATTTGGTGTTTAGTGCACGCATTATGACCTGCACGACCTTGGTCACATTGTCGCCAATACTAACCACTCTGTTTACGAATTGTAAACGTTCTTGTTATTGGTGGGTGAGGTGCTGTTTTCAGACCTGGCATCAGCGCAGAGGCAGTCAACCACGAGATGTGACCAGAAAGAGTGCTCAAAATAGACTCAGGAGTTCTAAAACATAGGTAAAAGTGCACACACCCTGGGAGGAGAAAGCTTTACCTCCCTGGGCACAATGGGGCTTTGGATTCACTGGAACAATAGAAAGATAAAGGTTCAGAGACTGAACCTTGCAAACCCACATTTACATGGAAGAGTCTCACCACCTCTCCCTCTCTAAAACAATAATTATTCAGTTTAAACCCGGATTTATTTTTGTGCTGCTTTACATAGACTCCTGAAACACTCAGATGGGCAACGGCAGAAATATCCAAAATATAGTGGAGAGCAACAGAGGTAGGCGTGAATGGTCGCTATCTTGAAAACATCACACAAAACAAAAAAGTGCAGCCTGGACTGGAGTGAAGACATTTCTTTCCCCAATCGGGAACATGGCTCATTTTATTTTCATTTGCTTTCGAACATCAACTGCGCATTCTTGTGGAAAGTTCATAACAAGGCCACACGAAGCCTGCAACACATGAGGGAAGTGCAAAGCTGAAAGCAAAATCTAATATCTCATGCACACAGGATGGAAGCCAATGACTATTTGCTGCCACGTATTGCCGGACGGCAATCTTTCAGCTAGGAATGAGGGTCTCTTTCCCTCTGGTGAGCAGGGCTTTAAGCCCAGCGCTACTTCAAGCAGACTGCCTTCTCTCTCCACGGATGCTGTCAGATCTGCGGAGATTGGCCAGCATTTTCTGTTTTTTGTTTCAGATTCCAGCATCCGTGGTAATTTACTGATTAGGGCACACCTGCTCCCCGCTGATAACAAAGCATTGCATCAATCATGAAAACGCACAAGAAAGAACGAACCTGCATTTACAATGCACCTTTCACGACGTCAACACATCCCCTATGCGCTTTACAGCCAGTGAGGTGCCTGTTGCCATATTTTGGCATTGTAACTAGGAAACACAGCAGCTAATTTGCACACAGGAGGCTCCCACAACCCGCCCTGGTGATGGCGACCAGATGTTCTGTTTTTTTGTAACGTTGCAAGAGAGATAACGTATTGGCCAGGACCTCTGCTCTTCTTCTGAACAGTGCCTTGGGATCTTTTACATTTGCAAGAGAAGGCAGATGGAGGCCCAGTTTAAAAGTCTCATGTGAAGGGCAGCACAGTGACACAGTGGGTTAACCCTGATGCCTCACGGCGCTGAGGTCCCAAGTTCGATCCCAGCTCTGGGTCGCTGTCCGTGTGGAGTTTTTACATTCTACCCGTGTTTGCGTGGGTTTCGCCCCCACAATCCAAAGATGTGCAGGCGAGGTGGATTGGTCACGGTAAATTGCCCCTTAATTGGAAAAAAATGAATTGGGTACTCTAAATTTTTTTTTTTTAAAGTCTCATGCAAAAGAAGGCACGAGGCTCGAACCAGCTGGAGGGGACAGCAGGGAAGGTTAAGAACTGGAACAGCCAGCAAACAAAGTTACAAATGCCAAAATAAATTTACTGTTAGTCATCAACGATTCTGGGATCCCAAATGCTGAGAAGCCTCCAGCAAGTGCTTTGTAAATACAACTTTTCTTTTTGGAGGACTAGTGGAACTGGGAACACTGGCCCAAGGCTCAGGGCATTGGACCACCTGGTCCAAAAGACTGGAGCCTTTAAACACAGCCTTGAAACAAAGGAGTCTTTGTCCTTCAAGTCCTGCTTGGGGACAGGCTATCGAAAAGGCTTAGGGAGAAAGTTAGGAAAACAAATAGGGTTTGTACTGTCAAAAAGAACTCAGTGAAAACAGACAGGATAGGTAGGTCAGTGAACAGTTTGCTTTTATTCACCTTATATAAAAAAGGACAAGGCTTGTTTTTTTCCAGATAGATCAGTTCAGGAAATAACAATCCAAAGAGTCAGAATTAGTTTGGGAACAGAGATGGTTTGTTTGGTTATCAATTGGGGAGAATTATGAAGCACAAAAAATTTACCTTTTTTCCTCCTTTTCCCACACACGTAGCTTCTCAAACTTTGCCCCAGTTAAAGTTGGAATGACCTATATACCAACGTGACAACAGTATCAGAAGCTGCATGATTTAAGCCACTAGAATAATTGGTTATGAAGCTTTTTTTAAAGGGCAGTGCGGTGGCGCAGTGGTTAGCACTGCTGGCTCACGGTGCCGAGGTCCCAGGTTCGATCCCGGCTCTGGGTCACTGTCCGTGTGGAGTTTGCACATTCTCCCCGTGTTTGCGTGGGTTTTTCCCCCACAATCCAAAGCTGTGCAAGGTAGGTGGATTGGCCACGCTAAATTTACCCTTAATTATAAAAAATGAATTAGGTACTCTAAATTTATTTTAAAATGTAGCTTTTTTTTTAAATTGGTGAAATAGTTTCAGCTACAGATAGCACAGATCAGGCCCTTTGTAATAATACTCCAGTAACCATAATGTTCACTGACCCCCCCACAGATACCAATAGCAGGGAGGGGGGAGTCTTCTCTCTTTCTCATTTAGAGACAGTTCTACACTATCGCAGATGCCCAGTCCCAGATTGATATTTTGTAATTGTGCCTCTAGGCAGGAGATACTCGGGATTGTATAAAGACCACTGAATCATCAAGACATTGTCCCTCACAAGACCCTTCTCCATATCATGTCCACCACTCTGTTGGTTAGCAAAGGCCGCACACTGCTTGAATTAGAAGATGTAGAACAAAACCTGTGCAAAATGCTACTGTAGCCAGCAAGTGGCAGTGCAGGCTGCCCCAGAGAAAAGGGCACTCAGGGCAGGAAGCTGCAGGTAGCTACGTTGCTACTCCATTTCAGTGGACTTCACCCCGGTTTCCTGTTTGCTAGTCAGAGTGATTTCTACTCAAGTGTACGTGGGCATAGGCAGTGGTAGGATTGGGATTGCTGTGGTGCTTTACCAGCTGAATAACATGACAACTTGCACTGTTTGCAATCATGCAGGAATGATCACTGGAGGTGCAGTGCAGTTGTGCCTAGTTGAAGCATGCAAAATTTGGACAGCACCTTAAGGAGATTAATATGCAATGCAAATGTATTTATAATTTTATATATATATTCTATATATATGTGTGAGAGAGAGAGAGATAAATCCTTTGCATCACTCAGCTAGATGCTTTGTCATCAGCTGGCGCAGTGGTCAACACTACTGCTTCAAGGTGCCAAGGACCCGGGTTCGATCCCGGCCCTGGGTCACTGTCCATGTGGAGTTTGCATATTCTACCCGTGTCTGCATGGGTCTCACCCCCACAGCCCAAAGATGTGCCTTGTAGGTGAATTGGCTGCTAAATTGCCCCTTGATTGAATAAAAATAATTGGGTACACTAAATTAAACAATGAAATTTAAAATGCTTTGTCATCCAGCAAAGGATTATAAATTCAAGGTTGTATTCTCATCTTCAGTAAACAAACACAGTCCATTTTGTGCAAAGCTCAGAGTGAGAAGCACCTTTAATCAGTACAGATGGCTGGTCAGGCACGATCCAGGTCAGTGAGCAGAACATGCAGGATCTGGCCTGAACCTTTTCGCACCCAGGGGGCTGGAATCAATGTGAGGTTATGATTTTAGACTATTTTGTTGAATAAAAGGCACTGAAAGAAGTGAGACAAACATCTTAATGTACCTCAAAGAAAGTGAAATAGTGAAAGGGACAAGAACTGACTCGGTCAGATGTGCCCATGCCTTTGTACGAGTTTGTTGCTTAATTTTAAATGCTATGCCTTACCTGGAAAAAGTTCAATACGAAAGTCTGGCTATTTTGAGTCATTTTTTATTTATCCCTTCACATGAAGTCATTGTCCCATTAACATTATGTGAATGAAGTTCTCCTGGACCTTCGTACCGACACTGTGCACAGCCAGAAGTGATTCCACTTCACAGATTAGGACAGTGTTGATGCACAAACTGGAATTCCTCCCTAGTTGGTTTTATGACAAAAACATTCCTGTTTTTGTTTGGCAAGCAGAAGGGGGATAGGAGGAAGGTCAGAGTGTTCTTGATTAACTTGTTTGAGCAACCAGCAGATCAATGTCTGTCATAATATGGTGCATTTTATGCCATTATTCTGTGCCTTTCCTTGTCACCTCCAAAATTACATTGTAATTCAAAAAGGTAACAAAATAAAAACAGTGCGATGGTTTTGCCAATATTTAAGTAACTCTGCCCAGTGAATCAGTGAGTTATATAGAGAAGGAAGTCCCATCATTCAGTTCTTATCCTGTGATGAATTAAATGATCTCAATTCATAGATATAAAAATGCTACAAGCGATGTGAACAGCCCACATCTGATTATCTAATGAACTGGAACATGTCGATTCATGGACATTAAGCGAGATCAGGATTTGGCCTGGATCACATGGTACCCATGGCTAATATACACAGCAAGGCTGACCACCAAGGCTCAGACATGAATGATGGTCACTCGGGTAAGATATCAGGGGGCCAATCAGTGCGCAACTGGACCTGGCAAAGATTCAACCCCTTTCAAAGACAAGGGACAGGACAGAGGCGAATCAACAAGGAAAAGAAAATCAGATGATTACAACAGAATGGGAAAGTTAGGACACATTTCGCATTGTTTCGACTCTCAATTTCAAAGCAATAAAAAAGCTACGAGACGTCTTCACGGAAATTATATTATGTGCAATGCATTGCTAAAACACTTTCATGCAAATGACAGCCATTCTGGTCAGTGAGCACATTCGCAATGGACCAGGAAAGATATGTTGCAAATTTACAAAGACGTTCCTGAAAAGATCTCTTCAAGGCTAATAAGAGATGGGCAATAAATGCTGGCCTTGCCAACGACACCCACATCACGGGAATGAATAAAAAGATGACTAGTTCATGCAAATTAAATACAGAATATTTTTTCATGCCACAGCAGACAGGTGAGTGAATTTCTCCCTCACATCCCACACTTTCACAAATAAACTGACAGAATATGGAGCAGCAACTCTGTCCCTTCACTGTTCATCTCTTCGGGGCATAACATTTCATAGCAACGCAGAATTGAGATATAAAACAAAACTACTGCAATCTTTTCTGACTTGCACCTTTACTTATTTACCTTATAACTCTGCAAACAATTGCATTGAAGCAGAATCTCTGGAAAAATATTTCCAGTCCCAGGTTTTTATTCAGAAATGCTCTGCAAACTCCAAGGGCACAGCTCTTCCAGATCCTGCTGCCATTTAGAAAACCAATAGTTTGGGGGCTGGTTTAGCACAGTGGGCTAAACAGCTGGCTTGTAATGCAGAACAAGGCCAGCAGCACGGGTTCAATTCCCATACCGACTTCCCCGAACATGTGCCGGAATGTGGCGACTAGTGGCTTTTCACAGTAACTTCATTGAAGCCTACTTGTGACAATAAGCGATTATTATTATTAGTTTTGAGTGCAGCACTAAATAACATAATTATAAATATTTAGAATACACCAACTTGAAAGTTACTCTTCAAAAGACTGGACCTCACTCATGTATACAGGGTAAACCACCCCTGAAATGCACATTTTAAATCAAGAAATAAACCAATGAAAAATGTGAAGATTTGTACTTCACATTATGCAAAAACAACTTCCGGTTATCTTCCCTGTTCTTGTGCCTTTCCCGGAGGGGTTTGGGATCTCTGTAATGTTCCATTGATACACCAGACTGGAGGACAGGGCAGGGCTTCGAAACAAGTGCGAGCATTCACAGTTTTGTTATCAATCATAAAAGTTTGTATGCGCAGGTGTACACCAACCCTGTTCACAAAAACCTTTTCAGCCAACAGTGATCAGCTGGGGAACCTGTGTGTGTGCATAAATCACACAACTCCAGGTCTCCGAGAGAAAACATTGAGGCACTTTAAAAATCCAGCAATCAGTACTGTCAAGGGCAGGATTAACATTTCTTGTACCTTTCATAAACATTTGAATGTCTTTGCTTTGTTTTGAGCTTTATTTGCAGTGGCAAGTTTGAACTTAATGGAAAAGCAAAGGTTGCAATCAAAAGAATATTTTGAGCAATTTTGGTTTCTCTCTCTTTTTTTTAAGATGATACTCCTGCTGGGTTCTTCATTTTTCCATCTATCACCTTCCCATTTCATAATTTGGAAAGCAACTGCCTGAATCCCAGGCATTGGATTCCTGCTTTAAGACAACCTACTGGCACACTTGGTGCAATATGAGAAATGTATGGCTCCTGATCTGCATCAATTTCCTTTACTCAATTACTCAATTCTGGGCAGGCAATCTCTTCTCACAATTACCCCCTTTAAATTCCTAAATCATCCCCCTCACAGTTCTTCACATTCTCCTGATAAGGCTTTGGCAAATTGCAACATTAATCCCACAGAAGCTGGATGAACAGCAGCTTCGCTGAAATGAACCGACAGCACTCACATCTTAATGCAGAGCTTTATAAAAAGAGCAAAGATTCCTCAGTTTAAAAGAAAAAGTTAAATCGTTTAAAAAAATCTTAACTCAAATAATAATAATAATGGAACACCTTCCGGGCATTCTTCCCATTCTTCAATATCAAGCAATGAGAATATCATTGGAGGAGTACGAGAGAGTTGGACAAACAAATGTTCACAGCTGAAAAAACATGTGCCGAAGCAGCCTGGGTAAATGACAGCATCAGATTAATTGATGTGAACGCAGCTTTAACATGGGCAGCTAGTATTTTATCCAGGTCCGCTGTCTCCCCTTCCCCGGGCTTAACTATCTGCCAGGATTCACCGTCAATTAGTGCCTCATCAATGCTCAGGTTAGTCACATGTCCTTAAAAAACAATGACTATTACAGGCAATTTCTGCATGATTCGCTGTTTAACCATTGCCCAATATATAAGCAACGGTTTCCTACCCCTACTCTCAAACTAAGCTGTTGCTCAAATTTCATGAGGTTCAGTGGGAGGATTTATTTTCAAATCGGAGATTCAACAAAAAATAAATTGCTCATGTAATGAACACAATAAGAGCAGAATACACAACACTGACTAAAATCAGGGCAGCACGGTGGCGCAGTGGGTTAGCCCTGTTGCTTCACGGCGCCGAGGTCCCAGGTTCGAATCCCAGCTCTGGGTCATTGCCATGTGGAGTTTGCACATTCTCCCCGTGTTTGCATGGGTTTCGCCCCCACAACCCAAAGATGTGCAGGCTAGGTGGATTGGCCGTGCTAAATTGCCCCTTAATTGGAAAATATGAATTGGGTACTCTAAATTTTTTTTACGGCACTGACTAAAATAATTTTCCTGTGCCAGTTGACCTAATCTCTACCTTTGCCATCAAATATGGACATGGTTAGCTTCATTCTGAACAGCACCAATTCTCTTGCAGAGCACACACACACACATGCATGGTTGACATCCAAGTTGTCTGTTCAATGCAAAGCCTTTAAGTGTGCAATGTTTATTTAAGCAAAATTAAAGCAAGGAGAAATATGTCTATCTGACCCTCAGGCTCCACTGCTTTCAACTCTGAGGCAAGAAGGTGGACCAGACACAGGTCTGATCCCCAAGCTCAGTCGGGAAAGTTTAGAACTGATTCAACCCCAACATAAGGGCAAAATCATGAATAAAATCAAGCATAGCGGTGAAGACCTCCCCATTTCGATAATAGTGTCCTTATGTGATCAATCGCCTTGTTATTTAAAAGGTGGAGTTTATGGAGATGGCGTAGCTCCCTCCCATTGCCTCAGATGACGGAGAACAGAGAAACAAATTTACACAACAGGCCAATCAGGCACAAATAATAAAAAATAAATCAAGCCTCTGACATGAAGAATGAGTACCGGGGCAAAGTGACCCTCAAATTGTGCCTCAATTAAGTATCATAATTGATTATACTTTACAGCCGGGACTTGCCTGCGAGACATTTCAAACAAGAGTTAGACTCACCCTGCCTCTTGCAGAAGGATTTGTGAACGCTCCTGAATGAACTGAAAAAGGAAAGAAACACCAAGAAACACAATGCAAAGGAGCCAACAATTAAACAGCAGATTTAGAGCTATGTCTCTTGCCTTTAGGTGCTGTCTAATATTGCTCCATTGCCATCAGGGATAGCACAGCATGCGAACACACTGAAACACAGCCTGGAATGTTTTTTCGCCCCTTCCTGTCATTGGGTGTAATAATCTTTATTATTGTCACAAGTTGGCTCACATTAACACTGCAATGAAGTTACTGTGAAAAGCCCCTTGTCGCCACACTCCAGCACGTGTTCGGGTACTCGGAGAGAGAATTCAGAATGTCCAATTCACCTAACAAGCACGTCTTTTGGGGCTTGTGGGAGGAAACCGGAGCACCCGGAGGAAACCCACGCAGACACAGGGAAAACGTGCAGACTCCGCACAGACAGTGACCCAGCGGGGAATCAAACCTGGGACCCTGGCACTGTAAAGCAACAGAGCTAACCACTGTGCTACCGTGCCGTCACACTGCTGAAAGGGAGACATCTGCTTCTTGCTCAATATTTTTAATATTAGAAATATTTCACCATTTAAGCTCCTTCAAGATAACACAAATTCAGTCAGCTTTCCTACAACACGGTAGGAATAAAGACACCGGATTAAACAAGACGTTATCTACCCACCACCCCTATCAAAGTGACACAAGATACTTTGCCTGTTCTTACTTAGAAATAGATATACAACAGCGCAGTTTCCTTCAACCAACCTTGGTTAATTGCTTTTTAATTTTTGCTCAGCATTGCTGCACTTATACTCACTGAGCAACATCACCAGCCTGAAACTCTGAACCATCACTTTAGCCCATTTCTACACATGGCACACGTCAGCTTTGAAGGCATGGGCAGTGAATGCCTGAAACACTGACAGGCAGCCATGTGCATCACCAACCTGGTCTCTGCTATCTTGTGGTTTAGCAGAGTGCCCCTAGTCTCAGTGTGGATTGAAGGGCATGATGGACCTAAGCTACCATTTCTTTGTGCTCTTGTTTTCCTGTCAACTCTCTCTCTTCCCCCTCCACCAAACAGAAAACCAGAAGGACACTCATCCTAGATAATGCCAAATGGGTCAGAATGTGGCGAGGACTCAAAACTCCAGAAGTCAAGGCAGTGATATGGTCACGCATAATGCATCATTTAAAAAGTCAGTCAGCCCTGCACTTACATACTGTATTTGAAAATGATCCCCGCCATAAAAACATCACTTTTAGTTACTAAGGACAAAGTTGAATAATGTATCTTTTGAGAAAAGGCCTGGTCGGACCAGGGGTTTGCACGCAAAGAGGCTTCTGAAATAGGTTAAGTGACATTATGCTTCAACGAGCACTAAATAGCAACATCCTAACAAAGCCAACATCAACAGCAGCTAAATCCACAAATTCCTGATTAAATTAACTGGTTTCCTGTACAAAACTGCAGATCGCTTTCTAATACACATGAACAGAGAAAAGGCTATGTGACCGAGAAGCTGCACGGACATAAGGGGCAGGAGGCAAGAGGGCCACTTTCAGAGGGGCTGATGGGTTACTGCCCAAGACCGTTAACTTCTACAATTTCCGGGCGAAAGGCAAGATTTTTTTTTAAAAACACAGCAGAAATTCCATTTAGCACCTACATCGCTGGAAACCTTCCAAATGCCGATTGAAGTGAATGTCAGCACAAGAGTGCTTAAATAGGGTGAGGTAGAAGAAGTTGTTTGGAGAGACACTCTGAGAGTTAACCTCTGACTATAATTGTAGGTGTTGCAGTGATGGATTACCCCACTGGTGCAGTATTGAGGAGTATCCGTATTAAATGTCCCCTGAACAAAACAAACATATCATTACTGTAAGAAGGCAGTTATAGCTGGTGATTTCCTTCCACTTAACAGAAGGCATTTAAAGAAACACTAACTCCTTTGTTGGCCTGCATAAAACGAGCTGGGTTAAAGTTTTTTTTTAAATACAAGCAGTCTTCCCTCTGTCCCATCGTCAGGAGAAAAAAAAATGAGGTGGTTTCCTGTCACCTCTTCACGAGATATGTTCAAAGTTTCGTTGGGAGCATGGATACTGATCAACTGTTCTGTGACAACCGGTAGTCAATACACATGGAACCAATGTTGACCTCCCTACAACAAATCCACTTGATGCACTGAGAAGTGCTCCATGGCCAGTTCAAAGGGCAGAAGGGAGAATGTGGAGTCATCTAATCTGTAATCCAAATGTAAAACAGTCCTATCCACTTAAGATACAAAGCTGTTGTTGTGCTCTTGTTGCAACAGACAAAATCAGCAGCTTGAACGGCTCGTACATTCACAGGCATGCAAGTGTTTGCACCTTCACAGCACTAAAGGGAGGGTTGGCAATTAGATTAAACACCATCAATTTGCAGTGAGATGCCATGACCAAATCATGGACCCAAGACTCCCAACACACTGAGGCTCAGCACACTCATAGAATATTTAACAGTGGCTGCGTGGATAGGGGAAGGGAGAAATGTTGTCTAGAAATATATAAAATTTTTAGCAGTTGTGAATAAGACGACGTAAGTGTATGATGCTTTGTCCATTTTGAAAATGTACTCTCCTTGCTACTTCCAGTCAGAGAAATATACAGAGAATATATCAAGAACACAAGAATCGGGGGCGGCACAGTGGTTAGCACTGCTGCCTCACAGCGCCGAGGACCCGGGTTCAATCCCAGCCCCGGTCACTGTCCATGTGGAGTTTGCACATTCCCCATACCCCGTGTCTGTGTGGGTCTCACCCCCACAACCCAGAAAGATGTGCAGGGTAGGTGAATTGGCCACACTAAATTGCCCCTGAATTGGATTAAAAAAAGAACTGGGTACTCTAAAAAAAAATTTTTAATAAACCCAAGAGACAGAGAGACTAGGGCCGGGGTTCTCCGAACCTCTGTGCCGCAATTGTGCTCGGCACAGGGGCGGAGAATGGGGCGTCGGACCCGATCACGGGTCCGAAGCTGTCCCGCGATTCTCCGCGGACGGCTGGCCGAGTTCCCTCCGGCGTGGTTCACATTAGGTTCCACCTGGCGGGAGCTCGGAGTCACGGCTGCTGTGGCCGTCGTGGTTGGGGGGGGGGGGGGGGGGGATCCGTCGGGGGGGGGGGGGGGGCCTCTACGACAGCCAGGCCCGCGATCAGGTGGCCACTGATCGGCGGGCGCGCACGATCTGGGGGGGCGGCTTACTTCTTCGGCACCGGCCTGCTGTGTGGGTCCGCCGTGCCGCGCGGGGCCGTGCGCATGCGCAGACCTGCGGCTGGAAGTGCAGGGCCCACGGCCGGAAGTGCAGGGCCCCGTATCGGCAGCCGCAGCTGCATGGAGCACTCCGGGGCCCTGCTAGCCCTCTTAAAAATGGAGAATCACTCCGGTCTTTCTCGAAAAAAGTCAGTCACTCTTGGCGGGACTGGAAGATTCTGCCGGAGGAAAGAGCTGGAAAATTCCGACCCATGTTTTGGCAGTGCTACTTGAGGGATAAGTATTGGGCAGTGCGCCAGGAGGATTCTCTTCAAATAGTGCCATAGGATCTTTTACATCCAACGAGTAAACAATGGAACAGAAAAAGGCCATTATTGGATTTGAGCCCGTTATGCAATTTAATTCGAATGTGGCTGATTTCAACATTTACCCTTTGCTCCTTATCCTCAATAACCTTAGCATAAACAAAAGTCTATTGCATCACAGTGAAGAAACTTTTAATTGACTCCATCATCCCTATTGGCAGAAAAGGGGTTTGCGATTCCCACAATCCTTTGACTGAAAATATGCCGCTTCACTTCTAACTGGTCTAGTGATAAGAAGCTTCTGCTCCTTTGGGGTGGATTCCTCCAGGGGTGGAAGCAAGTTAGTCTATATGTGTCTAAATCAAATTTCTTCCTTATTTTAAGCACCTCGATTAGACCACACTCCCCCCTTCCAGGCTCAAGGGAATACAAACCGCATTTAACCTAGCCATCTGCACCAATTAACCCTTTAAGTCCTGGTGTCAAGCCTTAGTTTAGCATCTCATCTGGCACCTCCAAAAATGCAGCATTCCCCCCATGCTGCACCAAATTGCTGGATGAGATGATTTGCTCCAGTCTCTGAAGTGGGGGCTTGACTCTCAGGGTAAGATTATGACACAGAGCATTGCCTGACCAGTGAGTTTCAAATTACAAATGCATCACAGAGCATGGTTAATTTAAGGATTATAATGGTACAGCGAACACATTAGCTGCGTGCGTGAGTTTTCACTAGTAGCCAACATGCCTTTAATGTTGATTTTTCTGAACAAAACTCAACAAAAGTTCTCTTCCTTGTCCAAATGCTCTATCCTCCTCTTGCACCATCTCCCACCCCCTTGGATCCACTGTGGCCTGCGCTGTCCTACAGTTCCACATTAACCAGTCACCTTTCAGTCCTCACCCGACTGCCCATACTTAACATGGGAACTGTTTAGTTGAAAGTAAAAGTGCACCGCAGTTGAGCCCAATTCACATTTACCCAGGGACCACTTTCAGGCAGGAGATTGCTTGCAAGGAATTGGAAATTGGGTAAGCTTATCCCCTCTGTAACAAAGAATTGCTGGGGTATGAACCTCACTGCCATGCCAGTGGGCTAGGGTAGAATTTGGAATCTTCCAAGTTTGCATAACTCCATTTCACAATAGACATTCAATTTATTGTCTCAGGCACCAGGAGGAGCTTAAATGTAACAGGGTAATTAAAATTTCTTGTATGAAACCATACAACGGCAGAAATGACAGCTGTTTTCACAATGTATAAAACCTTAACTCCACAATGCACCAAATCCAGCTTTCCTTTCAAACCAGAGAATAAAACAAACCATTTTTAAAACGTTGTGCATTTGGAATCACCAAATAGCTCAACAAGTTACTTGTTTGAAATTGCACTTTGTTACATAACAAAAGGCAGAACCAGAACATTTAAAATTTCCACTTTGATGTCTGTGCGTTAACCTTTCCCTCCCTGGGCCCATGCAATGTTAGGCTTACTTGTGTTCCAATTCTACCACCAACTAAAAGTCTCCATGCTGAAAAATGAAGGTTATTAGCTGGGAGCTGCTCAGCATAGGCAGTCCTCCCTCAGCACAAACACCTCAGCAGTTCATTCTTGAAACAAAAAGTGTTTGTTTTTTTCTCTCCCCAAGGGTCAGCATATTTTAAATCAAATGTGTGCCTGTTTGCACATTGGACCCAGGCTCATTCTAGCTCTTTATGTTCTATGGGTGCTTATAACTCTCCAGACAAGCTCCACATTGTTTTGCGACACCAATAAATGACAACTCCCCACACTGATACACTTTAAATTTGCTTAAATGGGTCTTTTCTTTTTTGATATAAAAAGCTTGTATTCTGCTCGCTTTGTACATTATGAGGGCTGAAACAGAGCATTGTTAGTGAACTATTTCACACAGGAGTGAGATGAAATTACTGCCAAAAAAAATGAGCAGTTAATTCAGCTATAATCTCTTCATACATGCCCTAAAGCTTAGCCGACAGTTTATAATCAAATACAACTCCGAAAAGAGGAATTGTGGCACTTACCCAAATGTATTTAGCAGATGCGGAGTTTAAATGTGCACCTCTACATCACATTTGAGTTATTGTAGATTGTCAAACCAGTTCATGTCGAGAGTCAAAATGTTTAAACGTCCTCTAATTTATAGCACATCCATGTATGTATTCTGGAAAACAATGGGATGGGGAAAGATGGAGACCCATGCCACATAAGATTTGGCCTATCCAGTTCTATTTTAACTGGTTGACTCTTGGAAGTGTTATGCTCACTGCTTAATGTTTGACTATTTATGTGAAATCAAACCCCAAAATACTTGAGCAGAATCAATCCTGGTTCTTGCTCTACTCGGGTCAGCAGCACAAGCCTAACGCTGAATTTCAGACTCATTGGCACAAATAGGGCACAGAATGATTGGTGTGGGAAGTATTAATAACATTGCACATCAAAATAAAAGCAGGAGGGGCTGTCTACATCACACTGCTTATTCAGTGTAAAGGGAGGTTTACTCTGCATCTGACTGCCCGTGACTGACCTCAAATAAATAGGTGACAATGACATGAAATAGGGGTGGCAGGGTGGCGCAGTGGATAACACTGCTGCCTCACAGCTCCAGGGTCCCGGGTGCAATTCCGGCCTCGGGTGACTGTCTGTGTGCCCTGGGTCACTGCCCATGTGGAGTTTGCACATTCTCCCAGTGTCTGCACATTCTCCCGTGCCTGCATGGGTCTCACCCCCACAAGCCAAAACGATGTGCAGGGTAGGTGAATTGGCCACGCTAAATTGCCCCTTAATTGGGAACAAAAGAATTGGGTACTCTAAAGGTATAACAACATGACATGGCCAGAAGTGAAGAACAATGCTCTGCCATCTAACCCTGCGGCTTGGACGCACAAGCACACACAATGAAAATCTTCACAGACGAATTATGCTCACTGGTCAGTTTGTAGCACTGTGCAACCCAAAATTTACAGATTCATTTGGATTCTAGATGGTGCCACCCGAAAAAGAAAGTCTCCATCCGAGTGATGAGAGGTTATCAGAAGTGATGAAAGCCAGTGGCACTTGTAAATTAAGACTGCCAGACAGTGAAAAAAATCCATCCTTTATCCATTGCCAGCTGCAGTACGCCTTCAAATCTTTTGACTGAAGCATTGAAGCAGGCAGATACCATGGCAAGATAACTGTCTTCATATTCCGACTTTTTAAAAAATTGTCATTTAAGGTTTCAAATGAGACGTCAGAGGGGATTTCCTAATGATTGCATTTAAATTTAATTTATAAAATTTGGTGGATCATTTCACTTAAAAGCCGATCCTTGATTTCAAGTTTCAAATTGCTTAAAATTATCGACAAGAATCCAATTTCTACTCAGCCAAGGCGTTGAGTACAGCCCTCGAGAGAAAGCGAACATCTTATTAAGATCTTTTTTTAATAATAGCTTCTCCCGAAGTCATTTCCCCTCCCTCATAGGGCATGTTTCTTGAGTGGATAGTAGCCTCCAGTCCTTTGCTCAAGTGACCATCATTGACATCCAAGCCTCAACAGTTATGGGTGACCGTCTATCTGACTGTTGGAAGGGATCGAAGTGGAAGCCCATCCTGTCCCCACCTGGTTTCTACAATGTCACATTTCAGCTAGGAGGGGGTCACTGCTTAGTTTTCCGGAGGGGATATAAAAGCCACCGTTCCTTCGCCAATCCAGGAAGACAGAGCCAATCGTAGCAGCCATACCACTAGCCCAGGCTGGAGATCAAGCTCAAGAGTTATCCTGGGTTGTACGATCCAGAAATTAAGACTTTACTTAAGCAGCCAAATCTCCTATTTCTATTAGCAAATCCATCTATCAACACAAGCATTGAGAGCTCGGGGTGTTGCACAGAAGAAAACTAACCATCTGCTTAACGTCAGGCTTAAAGAAGGATGATGACGATTAGTATCCTCTATTAAAAGAAAGAGACATGCACGTGTATCTCTACAAAATATGAATGGATAGCAAAGCGTACCATATTTGCAACTCTCATGCACATTACTAACGTTTGGTCTCTGCGATCCTATACAACTTTGGTTCCCTATCTTTTTGGCTCTACAGAGATAAAATTAATGCCACTCCATTGTATGTGAAGAAGAGGCAATCTGCCTTTCACAACCTAACCAGCAGCAGATACAGAAGCACAGGTTACCTAAATCGCTGCTGCTACTGTAACATCACAACCACATGAAAACCAGCTTTTTACTGTATTTAATTCAAAAACTTGAGCCTTTATCTTAGGAATAACTAACATCCATCATTTTTTAATCTTGCATTAGATGCAATTAACCCACTACTTTATGTGATGCATCCCCGTGTCTGCATCAGTCTCACCCCAACATCCCAAAGGTGTGCAGAGTAGATGGATAGATGGATTGGGCACGCTAAATTGCCCCTAATTGGAAAAAAGAAATTGGGTACTTTAAATTAGAGTATAATAATTAGAGTACCCAATTATTTTTTCCAATTAAGGGGCAATTTAGCGTGGCCAATCCACCTGCCCTGTACATCTTTTGGGTTGTGGGGGCGAAACCCATGCAGACACGGGGAGAATGTGCAAACACCACACAGACAGTGACCCAGGGCCGGGATTCGAAGTCAGGTCCTCAGTGCCATAGGCAACAATGCTAACCACTGTGCCACCGTGCTGCCCGAAACCTCCCTAACTTGTCTCTTATTGATAATTTCACATCCACCAGAACTTTCGATTATTGAGAAATAGCTGTAGTTCTATTCATACTAAAATCCCTCAAGACAGCCAATGCATAGTCCAAGACCTTTATTGTATCATGTTCCCATTATTCCGAGCTGGAGTGTGGCACAGGAGTGTGATTTACTGGAAGCAAAATATTTTTAAGAACAACAATACGAACTATACAAATGGAAAGAACAATTGATTATTACAGGCCAATCAGCAGCCTTTTCACAAGAAAATTAACATTTATGTTACACGGACAACTACATTTAGTGTAGCTATTTTATGCGAGACAATTTCTCCAATTCAGGGAGGGAATGGAGGAGGCACCAAGGTACCCAGCAAAATGGAGAAGCAATGTCATACAGCTCCAGATTTCACCAACATTACCAACTTAATCAAACAGAACCTTCCACAAACCACCACGGATAAAGTTGGAAATAGTGTTCTCAACTAGCTTTCGTCCTATTTGCACTATTTGCAATTATTTTAATTATTCTCCATGAAAGGAAAACTGCAATAAACAGTTAATGACATCCTGGTGTCAATCACACATCATGCAGTCAGATTTAATCCCGTAGTATCCCCCACACTTTCCCCCTAACCCCACCTCGGGGCAATTTAGCATAGGCAGTCCACCTAGCCTGCACATCGTTGGACTTTGGAATGAAACCAGAGCACCCGGTGGAAACCGACGCAGACTCGGGAAGAATGTGCAAACTCCACAGAGGCAGTCACCCGAGTTCGGAATCGAACCCGGGTCCCTGGTACTGTGAGGCAGCAGTGCTAACCCCACTGTGCCACCCCTAATCAGTAACAAAACAAACCGTGCAAAAAACAGCCACTTTACAATGTGCTCTTAAATCTACAATCCAAAAAATCTGTAGAATTTGACAGCCTCTTGTTGGGACAAGGATTGGTGGTCAAAAATGTGAAATAGGTTGGACTGGTCTCAAAATCAAGCACTTCAGGCTGCAAGATAATGATGCTTTTGTTTTTTTACGACCAATGACCTTTCGAGGTACTGAACACAGAAGCGAGTGCAATCGTTTTATGCATCAATATTTGGTATTTTCACATCAGATATGGGTTTATTGCCTAAACTCCAGCAGACAATGGAAGGAACATTTGGGGGCAATGCCAGAAGGGAGAACACGAAAGATGTGAACAGTTTAGGGTTCCACAGTAGGGCCTGCAGTTTCTGGAAGTTGAAATGGGTTGCTATTGCAGCTATAACACTAATGCAATTATTGAAATTGTTCTGTTCCTTCCAATTGTGCCAGGATAGTCACTGGCACAGGGCTTGCTTAGGTTTTGTTGGGAGACTTGTTTGGTGGTGGAGGGGGGGATTGAATTTGTTATTAGCAGATTGCTGGAATGTCTCTCCTGCCCTTTGTTCTCCATGGCAACGGAAAAACACCCACTTTGTTCACTCTGGTGTTAAGCCTCTGCATCTTGCGTTGTGAACAACACATTTCTGAAGCAGAGAATCTTATCAGCCAACACAGGCTTGGTACCAGCACTATTACAGCTCCATTGTTCAAATAGGTCAAAATCTATTGAAGGCAAAGGGTTCATTCATTGTTACTCACAGACTAGGCTGTCAGTATGTTTATATGGACTGGATAGTCAAGCTCTTTTTTCAACACCAAAAGTAGCTTCATCGCATAAATGACAGGGGCACATTTAAAGTTTGTTCTTTAACCAACAATGTTTCTCTTCTCTTGATTAACAAAGAATAAAGATTTTTTTAAAGCCATGTCCGTAGATTTGTAGGCAGCCACACAAGAACTTTACAAAATGGTTAGTCTCACCAGACTAATTAAATGTGAATAAACATAATTGAGCACTGAAAATCTACCTTAAAGTTGATGGTTTTTGGTTGTGTAAAACTAGATGCGCATGTTTAACTTACAGTTGTGATTTTTCTTCTTTTCCACAAGACTGTTGTCCTAAATGGGATTAATTTTCTCCCAGTTTCCCCTTGCAGTGGGGATGATGTTAAACTGATGGCAGCTCAAGAGTTTACACAGGGAGGGGCAGCACGGTGGCGCAGTGGTTAGCACTGCTGCCTCACGGCACCGAGGTCCCAGGTTCGAACCCGGCTCTGGGTCACTGTCCATGTGGAGTTTGCACATTCTCCCCGTGTTTGCGTGGGTTTCGCCCCCACAACCCAAAGATGTGCAGGGTCAGTGGATTGGCCACGCTAAATTGCCCCTTAATTGGAAACAATAAATTGGGTACTCTACATTTTTAAAAAAGAATTTTAAAAAAGAGTTTACTCAGGGAGTAACAGAGATCCCAGTTTAATCTGCAGTCTATGTTGATCTAGAACTATAGCAGGGGTGCTACAATTGGTCTCAGATTGTACCAATGGAAGATCAACTTGGACTCCTGTTCTTGATCACCAACCTCCCCGATTCCACCCCCCACCCCGCTGGGGATGCACAAGACCAGGTTTCACTGTGGCTCGTCGAGGAACAAAAATAGCCTGTCAAATCTAGCTGGACCCGCAGACATATACTGTCCGCTCAGCAAGAGCACCCATGGAACAGGATTTTTTTTTAAGTGCTGCAAGGGGTAAATGCCTTTAGAAAAGAACAGGGGACGAGAAAATTAAAAGGCAGAAATGTAAAGGAAAAAGGCAGATAAAATGCTGGTTAAAATAACACAAGTGGGTAGATGGAGATAGGCCAGAAGCACTCAGCTCGAGTAGCGAACCCTCCTCACACTGGACAAGAGCAGCGTGATTTAGAGTGCCCACCATCCCGCGTGAAATGCTGTTTTGTTAGAGCCTGTTCATCGGCACAAAGTCTGCCTTTGTCTCCAGCGGAAAAAGGATTTTTTTTTTCAGGGTCTGACCGAGTTTACATGACACTCCAGTACTCTTTGTAAACTCACATTTTCAGAGTGTCGGACAATGAAAACAATCCAGGTAGTCACTTGGCATTAGACAGTTGCCTCTCTTAAACAGAGAGAAAAAAAGTGCTTGTTGGAAGAAATTTTAATGAGGGGGTCAGTGGAAAGGGGAAGCTGGAGGAATACATTGCATCCTGACAGAGGGTCTCTGTCAGGATGCAAACTGAGAACTCTGAGTCAGTTACAAACGCTTCAATATAGTCTTTTTTTTAATGGAAAAACAGAGCGTCTATGTCTGCTTCGCATGGGAAAGCAAAAATAAAAGAAAGCCTTCCTACAGTCCGAAAATCATGACAGCCAAAGGCATCCTGAGCCGTTATTTATATTTGCCTTCATCTGAGCTTTGCCTTTGAAAACATACTTTTGAGGTATACTTTCACAGCCTTGCGATGGCATCATCTCATGTATGGTATTACAGCACTGTCTCCCAGTTAAGCTCTCTCTAATATGTATTAATCTTCAGTCAAATCCTTCAAGAATTTGGCTGCAGAGAAAAGCATTTTAGACCAAACGAAAATAAAAGCCCCAACGTGAAATTAAGGCAAAAGGCGAAGCTGTCAAAAACGCTGTTTTCCTTCTGCAACGTTACTGAACTGTCGCCTCTTTTATACAGAGACCCAAGTACCTGAGATGATGGCTGGTGTTGTATTTGTACAGGTTATGGGATTTGAGAGTCCAGATTTGAAACCGGAAAGTCTGGTTGTAAGATCCAACAGATGAGGTAATGATTATTTAAATTGAGTGTTAAAAACATTTAACTGGGACAAAATGGGTCTGTTCTATTTCCTTTCATATATAAAAGTTATAAATCTTTTTCATATTCAAAAGCAAAAAGGATTGCACTCGAGCTATCCCACAAGGTGATGATATGTCAGTCTGTTTGCAGATTATAAATCTGTAAATATGCCAGATGCAATGTCAATTTTCTTCTTTATGCTCAAGATTTATGATGGTTCCATGCAGCTGAAATGTATTCATAAAACGATGTGTGTGGAAAAATGTGTTTTTTTAATAAAACGTTTGAGTTCCAATACACGCTCAGTATCCAAGCAGTCAATATGACTGCTTGCCTGTCAACCCCCGCATGCCACAACAGAGCTCCTATTCTACTAGTCTTAGTTAATCTGTTCTATGGACTAAAAGCATCTTTGTGTGATTACTGGCCCTTTATCCATTCTCCCCGTCCAAAAACAGGATCTGTCCACAACCTCCAGACATAGCCACAGCTACCTGCTCAATCTTGTATGAGAGTGTGTTTAAAGGCAGACAGCGGAGAGAGATATGACACAAAAGCCAGAGCATCCTCACACACACAAACATAGAAAGCAAAATCACTGATGGTTCCAGAGTTTAATTTTTGATATATAAGGATTTTTGCGAGCGATAAAATAATTCTGCTTCTCGCCATTTTAAATCCCTGAACTCGTGTCCGATGAAATATATTGGTAGCTGTTCAAGATTATGAATCTCTTTCATGCTTTGTATACTTCAAATGTCACAGTTACCCTTTGCCCCTGATAATTGGGTTTAGAGCTCTTTTTGATCTGATGGATCGTCCTTATACATCAAAATCTGCAGCTGGAAACAAAGCAGCTTCATTTAAAAATGTATCAAATCCTGATCTCCCCAAGACGCAGCCTGAAAAGTTAAGGAACAAAGAGGCGGGAGGGTGGGTGAATCTTGAAATATTTATTTACCAGTAACCCTCTGGTGGTATTGTTCACAGATAAAAACGAAGCAGTCCATTGTTGTAACCTTGTCTCTGGGAGTGTGAGGTAGAGGAAAGGAAAGCTGCTTTTAAAAAAATGATTAAAGTGGGAGAGTGTTATAACCCACTTGAGTCTTAAGGGATTGGGATGAGCTTGCTCGAGCTCCCCGATAAACAGGCGGGGGACCCTTAACATAGTTCAGATGCCCTTGTAGAAATAGAGTCAGCCAGTCAGGCACCAACTAGAGAAGACCCAGGGAACTACTGGAGTTGCGTATAGTTAACGTTTAAATAAAAATAAGTCTTGTTACCCTCTACAAATTCGCTGTAAGGGCAGCACGGTGGCACAGTGGTTAACACTGCTGCCTCACGATGCCGAAGGTTCGATCCCGGCACCTGGGTAACTGTCCGGGTGGATGCTGGCACATCCTCCCAGTGTCTGCATGGGTCTCACCCCCACAGCCCAAAAATGTGCAGCACAGGTAGACTGGCCATGCTAAATTGCCCCTTTATTGGAAAACAAATTTAAACTCGTTGCGGACACTTTCCGTTGCCCCTCACAGACAGATTAATGTCAGACCTTCCTCTCCTGCTCCTTGCTTGACATCAATCTATGGCCTGGGCTACTTCAACTCAAAGGCCTTGGCCGGGATTCTCCGAGCCCAGCGCCGGGCCGGTGAATCGCCGCAACCGCACGTCGCCCCGGCGCCGGCATGCAATTCTCCGAGGAACGGAGAATCGGCTCCATTTGCGCCGGCGCGTTTGGCGTGGCGCCGGTCGCGGGCCGCTGTCAGTGGCCGGGCTGCCGAGTCTCCAGCCTTGATGGGCCGAGCGGCCACGTGGAAACGGCAGAGACCCGCCGGCGCCATCCACACCTGCTCACAGCCGGCGGGAACTCTGCGCTCAGGGTCGGGGGGTGGCCTGTGGGGGGGGGGATGGGGGGCTCCTTCACGGGGGGGGGGCCTCCGATGGGGACTGGCCCGCGATCGGGGCACACCGGCCGGCGGGCCGGCCTCTCCAGCCCCGGCCCTATTTTGTTACGCAGCTGGCCCCTGAACCCCCACGCCATGTTGCGTCGGAGCCGGTGCATTGAGGAAGTCCCCCGCGCATGCGCGCGTTGGTGCGGTGCCACTGCACATGCGCAGGTTGGCGCGGCACCCAGTTGGCGCCGGGGAGGGAGGCTGGAGTCGCCATCAGTAGTGCCCATGCCCGTTTTGCGCTGTCGTGAAATGCGACGGCGTTCACGATGGCGTGGACACTCTGCCGCCATTTCGGAGAATAACGCTCCTTATCTAAATACCGCCAGTTTGTCATACACCTGAAACCAGGTGGAAAGAGGCAGTTAACCAGCAATTAGCTCGGGAATATTGGACAGTCTAGAGGCTGTGGAGCCGAGAATAACACTCCTGCTCCTCTTGTCCCACAAGGGAAACATTTGCCTTACCATGCCCGCCTTCCTCCAGATTAGGTGTCACCAGCTATAGTCACTTCGGTTAGCAGATAAAATGCCCTTAATGACACCAATTTACAAGTACTCATGGGGTTCCAGCTTGAGTCAAACAGGTGCACAGCCCCCTAAAGATCAATGTCCAGTAGTAATCAAGGTGAAAGGATCGTGTGTTTTGTGATGATTTTACCTGCTGAGCACAGGAGATTATAATTACCCCCAGGCCTCTTATCATTAAGTAAGAAACCTACCACGGCAAATCTGTGCACAATGACACGTTCAATTTTAATTTAAGCAGGTTTTTCTGATACTCAATCACAATATTAAATTTAGTCAACAAGCATAGCTCGAACAGGATATATGTTGTGACAGCACTTCTTATTCCCAGCCACAGACATCCAATTCAAACAGGCAGGACAGATGTTAACATAAAAACATTATCTAACCTCTTCCCTAAACCAGGAAAAAGAAAAGAAAAATTCCTTCAAATTGTTATGTACCCGTTTACACTTAGGTGGCAAGGAGGATGGTTTGCAAACACAAGAACCCTCTCCATGTAAACTGGAGTTCCTCTCACATTTTACCAGTATTTTTGGTTCAATATTCAGATGCACATTTTCCAAATGTGCGATCATGGCACAGATCCTTGCCAGGAAATTATGGACAAGCTCCCATGATTTTCCTTCCACTTCAAATGGGAACAAAATATCCCATGGAGTGTGCACCTGTGAATGACTTCCTGAGATGCACAGCCAGCAAGCAAAGCTCTCCACATGGAGTCCACGGTTCCAAAAAAAAAATCAACCCTTACGACTCTAGCTGGTAACACCTTCCAGATTTAACTTTGGTGGACTGGTGAATTCCATTCTGTCGCAAGACAAACCATTGCCCTCCAAAGAGTGCTGCGACTCACTACCAATGCAGCTCTGTAATGGGCCACCGGGAAACCAGGGTTGCCAACCCTCCAGGATTGGCCTGGAGTCTCTTTGGAATTGAAGATCGATCTACAGACACTGCTGTGTACAATCCCGGAGAAAATAAAATCATCGGGGCATTAAAAAAGATAGATTTTCTTTAAATTTACCTTGAAAAATTATCTTTATCAGATATAAAAATATTGAAAATGGGAGGGGGGGGCAATAATTGGCTGACAGTCAAGCATCATCCAATTGGGTAATGAGTCTTTTTGCGTTTAATTAGCATAGGAAGGCAGTACATCACAAGGATGGATGTGTTGGCAACTAACGGTTGGAACATGGGGGCAATTCAAATGATCAAATCACCAGGAATACATTTAATCAGAGCCGGCAACCATATAGGAAGCGTACTGAAAACAATTGGCGTCTTCCCCTGTTCCCCATCTGCGGAAGCTCCTGGTTTCCATGCTGTGCTTCCAGGAAAATTTAATAAAGAGTTCTCCATATTGGGAATCGCAGAAAAACCCATCCCAATAACCTGAGGTAATATACTGATGAACCTTTGTACTAGAATGCTTAGAACAATTGGACTACATAGCATTCTGTTCTAGATTTTCTTCTCCATACTCTAGGCATGGGAATTCTATTATATGCAGCTCAACAGGGTCCACTCATATACATCCATTTTATCTTTCCATACACAAATAAATGTGAATTCGGGGCAGCACGGTAGCCTTGTGGGGGGCAACACGGTAGCCTTGTGGATAGCACAATTGCTTCACAGCTCCAGGGTCCCAGGTTCGATTCTGGCTTGGGTCACTGTCTGTGCGGAGTCTGCACATTCTCCCCGTGTGTGCGTGGGTTTCCTCCGGTTTCCTCCCACAGTCCAAAGATGTGCGGGTTAGGTGGATTGGCCATGATAAATTGCCCTTAGTGTCCAAAATTGCCCTTAGTGTTGGGTGGGGTTACTGGGTTATGGGGATAGGGTGGCGGTGTTGACCTTGGGTAGGGTGCTCTTTCCAAGAGCCGGTGCAGATTCGATGGGCTGAATGGCCTCCTTCTGCACTGTAAATTCTATGAATCTAGTACTAACATCTGTAAACTACATATGAAGTAGACGTGCATTTTATATCCAAAAGAACTGATTTTACTCACGGATGTCATGAGGCAGCATGGAATATCACTATATATTATCAGGCACTCCTATGTGCCTTCTCTGTACATATGCCACTTCCATTGGTCTTTTGCAATCATGTAATGCCTCTTTGATGTGGATTTTATTTGTATTATTTTAAGTAACACTTTAAGAACATCACAGGAGATGCCATCAGATATGAATTGTTTTTCTGGGTGGGTACTTAACCAATACACAGTGGGCTTGCTCTGCCTACAACAGAGGGATATGCAATCCATCAATTAGTAACTGCTTGGTGTCATTAGCTAAATAATTCATTGACATTTCTCACCACTTTTCAAGTGCTGGAAGATGCTATATCAATGTCTGCCTTTCTTCAATGAGGAGCCTCACAACACCAGGTTAAAGTCCAGCAGGTTTATTTGAAATCACAAGCTTTTGGAGCGCTGCGAAAGCTTGTGACTTCAAATAAACCTATTGGACTTTAACCTGGTGTTGTGAGACTTCTTACTGTGCCCACCCCAGTCCAGCATTGGCGTCTCCACATCATGGCTTCTTTAATGAAACAAAAGGATTCTCAGCATAAATGTTTTAACACAAGTAAAGTAAGTACAGTAGCATGCTATGTGTTTCAAATTGTTAATTTTCAACATCCTGAGCTACTAGAGTTTTAAAAATTAGGCCAAAAGGAATAACTACTCAGGCAGATGATACTCACCAGAGGAAGATATTACAAAAGATACAGACAGGTGTGTGCAAGTAGAAATGGCTGGCAATTAACTAGACAACAGCCTTGAAGTTTGTTCTGCCACCACAGGTACAGTGAAATAGAACTCTAGGTCCAAGCCTAAATCCTGGAGTCATTTGAATGATGGGATGGCCTTCCCAGTACCTGCAAGGTCATTTTAATTGTGCCTGCCCCAACCTACCCTTGCAATTCACAGCCACCCTGCTCCAGGTCCCACAAAGTTCAAAACAAATAAAGATTACTTTTCAGTTCCAAAGGTGTGACTTAGTGGCTGGATTTATATTTTCGTGCAGAAGTTCTCTGAGCTTTCTCAGAGTTAAAGAGCACAATTCCAATTAAAATGTTGTCAACCAAATGTTTCTGTGCACACAAGGATTTAAAGTATTGCTCAGTTGTTTCATACCAATGTCTGGTATTAAACATTCCTTTAACAAGCAGTTCTTGTATAATATTCCATTTTCTCGGACTTCCCACCAGAGATCTGGAGGCTTCTTCAAAACATCACTCAATGAACCTCAATCTAAACGCAAATATTATAGGAAAGGAGGCATCTAACAGCCCAATAGGAGACCTTGCCAAGACTGGAGTGGGTGCAGCAATGCCATGCCTGTTAAAAGAATACAATATAAATTCTGTGTAAAATTAGAGATTATCATTGCCTGTGTTGATTTGCCCAAAGACTCGTGACTTCATACAGAACTGGAAAAACAGGTTTATACCATAGTAGATTGAGTGACATTTAAAAATGTTTATTTACCCCGAAAGTGTCAAAATATATTCCCCATTGTTCCAAACATTTAAGTACATTAATCACAACAACTCTTCTTTTAAATAAATGTATATTTGTGACAAAACAAATGTTCTGCTGTAAATAGGTGGCCTCGACCGTTACTTGCTAAAAAAAAACAGGAGCACCTTTAGTTAAGGGTAAACCTGTTGATCTCCAATGTTGCCTGAAGCAAAATTACTGCTTTCAAATTTTGCTGCATTATTATGCCATTTCAAGATACAATTGGAATAATCTTGATTACACCCAAGGTCAGCGGAGGATGGATCATAATCATGAAATGTTAACTATATATTAGGAAATGGTAGCTACTTGATTCTTGCAACTTCTGCCCAACTCCTGGCAGCAAGAGGACCACCCATGCCATATTTATATTGCTAAACTCTCTCCAGTTGAAGAGGTTCCACTATATGCCAAGTTTTGGAACCACTTCATTTGAACTTCAGCACAGATCCGAGCACTCTAGGGAAATAAATGTGGTTGGAAAAATAGTGCGACCGTAACTCAAATTTCTAACTGCAGGCTTTTCCCCCATCATCCAGAAAGCCTGTAAAGAAACAACAACACTAAACCAACTGATCAAACCAGTGTCTCAACAGTCACTTGTTTAACAAAGCTGCTCCTCTGGCAATGCAATGAGAAACAACCTTTGAATTTTGTCTGTCTGCCATTGCAGGCACGAGCACAACTTCAGTTATTTGCTGCTATTGCTGCCAGTGTTGAATGAAGCCTGCTCTCGCTCAACACTTACATACAAAAGGAAGGCTTACAATCGCTTGTATTGGTCAGTATGGACCTTCTGTGTTCAGTAGGGCAATACTATGTTCAGTAGAGCAATACTATGTTCCACATTTACCTTGTGCATCAGTTTTTTTTTTAACTATTTCGATTTCAAGAAATTCTATCGAGTTTGTCACAAAGTTACCTGCGGAAAATCACCAGCCAGACAAAAGTGCCAGCTTCCGTGTGAGCATACATCATTAACCCATTAAAGTGCTAAGTTAAATTATGTCAGTGGCCCAGAGGGCACCAATCTTTTCTTTGGTTAGTCTCGGTCAGCACTCATGAGGACAGATGACTGCTAAATGCATTATCCATATAGAATAGCCAATATCAAAAAGTAGATTAGTTACCCTTAGGAATGATCAAGATTTCACGCCAAAGTTTAGAACACAATTCATTCATGCATGCAGGGGCTGTGTTTTAGACAAAGCTTTGTTGGTCCATGGCAGGAAACTGCTCCCCTTAATTCCACAGTCCAGGATATTGTGTGGTCAGTCACTTTATAGGTTACAAGGACACAGGCACTCGAGGATATAACTTAAAACTTACCAATCGTTGCCTGTACTTCTGCATTTAAGCTAGTGGTGCAACTGTAGGTTAATATAGTTCGTATATACACAACACACAAAAAATGTACAGAGACAGTTGACTTAAGATAGCAGCACAATTCTACGAGTGAAAGGGGAAAACATTGTGAACTTTGATGCAATGAAGATGAGGATTCCATTTACTGAAAGAGAAAATGAACTCTCCCACTGCCAAAGTTAGTCCGAAGAGCCCAATGCTATGCGATGTACTTTGTTGCGCAAGGTATTTTAAAGAATAGGTTTCAGGCGTTGTGTTATCAGACCAGAAGAGGAGGAAACTAATCATCCAGAATCTCATTAGTGATCCTGGAAAAGCAGGTGTGAGGCCATTGGATAAGTGATCAATGAAAAAAGGGGGAAAAGCTCACTCATCTACCAACACAGACTCTTTGACAAAGGGTCATCTGGACTGGAAACGTTAGCTCTTTTCTCTCCCTACAGATGCTGCCAGACCTGCTGAGATTTTCCAGTATTTTCTCTTTGGTTTCATCTACCAACACAAACTCTGTAACCTTAGACATGATGCTTAATATCTGGAACTACACTGCAATACAGCAGATAGGATTAAAAAGGGCCAGTTGAAAGGGGGGGGGGGGGGCACATTTTATGACACTCATCATTCACCCGTTGGCAACTAAAGTAGTGACAGAGCAGAAGGCACGTCAGAATCATATTTCAGAATTAGAGTCTTAGATCTTGAGGGTATTATTTTCATTATGCGCATTGCTAAACTAAAACACCAACAATAGACAAGAGTCTAGAACACATCCCGTTGCAGGAGAAAACCATAGATATTCATGAAATCTGCATTAGATATTCATGAAATCTGCATTTGGGGGGGGGGGGCGTCAAATAGCATTTTCAGCCACGATTTAAATTTGAGAGGAAAGTGTATATTTCCAACAACCTTGCTAAACATTTTTTTTTAATGTGTGAAGTTCAACAAAGCTGAGTTGGGGAGGGCTCAAGCGATGCGGCGTCCTTTTGAGCACTCCGAGTTCAAAAGGTGCTGAATCAGATTAAGAAGCGTTTGAAGCTGTTTTGCCTGGGTTCATTCAGCCCCCGAATGGTGAGGAGACAGGAGCACCTCCCCAGCTGTCGCTCCATTGGCTCTGGTTTCCGCAAATGGACCGGCAGGAGTTTGAGAAGCGGCTGCACGGTGCGCAATGACAGGTGCATGTGTGTGTGTGTCCCAGTCCAGAGGAGGCAGTGTTCAACATGCAGACAAAACGCTATTTCACACTTCACATTACAATGGGTGCAATTGGCTTTAGTTGGGGGGGGGGGGGGGGGGGAATGAGAGAAAGCAGCTCGTATGGTACAAGTACCATAATAGACATCATTCAAAAAAATAGTCATCCGATCTTTTATCTAGCAAGCGATGAGAAACTTCAATGAGTGACACCAGCTCGTGTTAAAATCATTAATTAACACATTTTTAAAAAAAAATAAGATTTGTAAACAAGACAAAGAAGCTCTTGTTTTAAATGCATGTTCTCATCGCTAAGAAATGCTAACCTTAGCCCATATACAGCAAGGAAGGGCTTTTAATTGCATTCAAACTAAGCCTGGAAAGAAATGTTGAAATTACCACTATTTAAAAAAATAACGTGTGAAAATGCCACTGTTTTAAAATGGGTCAGTATCAAAGGATGCAATTGTTAAACTAATTTGTAGCAAATGGAAAGGGCAAAGTGGAGCAGCTGATCGAGGACATTGTTTTTATCTTTTGGTCTGCTACACAGGGGACCCGGGACAGGTCCAGCTGATCCACGTGCACTGGCTGTTCGCGGAACCGAGAGGAAACGGGGGTTAATTCTGCGCCGCCAGTGACAGAATCTGGCGAGGAACTAGTTAAAAGCCGGGAAGCCGCTAAAAAAGCCCAGTTCGAATAATGTCAGCAAAACACAGCACAATGTAACATATTGTATGCGCATGGAGCCATAGACTGTCACAATACCCCACTGTAGCATTCACCATTGCAATTAAGCAGTACTTCATCAAAGGGCCTTTGTGATTCATTAATCTTGAAAGGCAGCAGATAAGGGGTTATTTTAATAAGATATTGACCACCTCAGTGATCAGCTCAGACAGCTTTTTGGCTGGTTGGTTGGTAATCATCTCATTCATTAAATTGCCAATTCATTTTCTTTTGTACTGAAGCACACCTACCTCTGTCCGAACTCCGTACCAAAATGTAGTTTTGTTTTAAAAATCCACACCACCAGAGTGTGATTAAATCCACATCGCATCCTCTATACATCCCAGGCTTTTCAATACATCATCTGGATATAATATCCTCTGAATTCCATGTATCCCATTCAGCGGCGATGTTAACCCAAATGACAGGAACATTCCAAAAGCTTGTAACCTATTCCAGGGTTTATTTTGTTGGTTGAGAGGGGAAGAAAACTTGCCATCTTCACATATCCAGCTAGTAACCACACTGCACATCCCCACGGCCCATAATCGTGGCATTTTCATTTCCTTCAAGCAAACACACGCTCCCCCCCCCCCCCCCAACACAAACCCCCTCCCTTCCAAAGGAAAACGGTCCAATTCCAATAATCCAAGGAAATAACGAGTGAGGCATTTTTCCGTCAATAGAGCCAATATTTCCTGCGGCTGAACCACATTGACTCAGTGAATCCGACAGTCCCCGAGCTGTGTCAATGTGTGTCCCCCACACAACACTGCACAAGGGAGGGATTGGTCAAGTGGGCACAAGAGCAAACACAAAAAGGTCCAAATAATCTGCCAGCTTCGGGGGGGGGGGGGGATCCACATGTCCGGCAGAGCCGGTGAAAATCCCACAGATCCAATCATTCTGGATAAATTAGAAACGTCCAAGTCGGAGTAATCCTGGCTGTTTTCATGCTTGGTGTCCAACAGCAGCTGGGAGGCAATCGGCAGATGTTGCATTGTCCTTATGTGTGTGTGTGTGTCTCTCTCACTCTTGCTGCCACGATGAGAAGAAATCCTTTGGATTGAGCACCATCCCCAATGTTGCTTGTACCTTGACCAGAGCACAGCACCATCCTGCACTCTGTACTATCCTGCCTGCCTGGATACTATGCGTGACAGTCAACCACACCCCGACTATAAAGCCAGCGCTCAACCTAACCTGATGGCTTTCTGCGCGAGTGGCCACTCAGCGCTCGCTTTGCCGGCTCCCCCAGCTCGCCACCAATGGGAAACAAACGAGGGGCGGGGCTCCGGCTGGCCGCTGGGCTGGGGGGAGGGGATAGGGAGAGAAGGGGGCCCCGGGGGTGGGGGGGGAGAAGGAGCCGCGAAGCCTATCGGGAGATGTAGTGCCCTCCCCTCCCCACATCCCAGTCAGGCAGCGCTGGAGGGGAGGCGGAGCGGAGAACTACAAAGACCGGCAGGCACCGCGCGCGCAAGCCTACCCCAGCCCGGCTTTCTTTTTAAAGCGCTCCCCAAACCCCGGTTCAAGGTGGCTTCTTACTCCGGCGGCGCCGACCAGTGAAGATTCCCCCTCCCCTCCCCCACTACAATGGCAACACCATCACTTGCAAACTGGACAATTCCTCCTCGTCCCAAGGCCTCACTGCAGTGGTGATTGCACCAGTCTGGGGAAAGGCTGGCATTCCTCTCATTCCCTCGAATTCCCCAATTTGGATCAATTCAGTCATCAGAAGGAAAACGAAGAGGAAGGAAGGTTTGCGCGGGGGGGGGGGGGGCAGAAGGAAGGAAGAAAAGGTTCATCGTTTAAAAAAATAACAAAAGTACTAGGAAGAGTGAAAGGAAGCAAAAATCGGTTTCCAAACAAGGACCATCAAAAGGGGGCACCGAGTGGGAATAAACAGCAGTGACAGACATCCACCCATTGAGCTGTGACCAGAATTTCCCGGAAGATTTGAGATCCCCATGCGAAATGCGTCTCACTCAAATGAACTGACAGCACAGCACAACATGCCATCTGCAAATCTAGACAATACATGGATAAATATGGTAAAACTGGGCCAGGAGCCATCAATCAGTTCTGCGTTGCAACCACAAAGCTGACGCTGCCCATGACCACTTTACACTGTCATGTTCTACACGCTGCTGATTTCCCAGAAATTTAAACAAAAATCTTCAACTGAGCAGCTCAAAGTACCGAATATTTCCAGAGCGTCTAATCCAGATTAATGCAGCAACAAAAAAGAAATGCAGAGCGTCGATGAATGAGCATGGCTTCCAATTACATAGAACATAGAATATACAGTGCAGAAGGAAATTCGGGTTAAAGCGACATTTATGTGACACTTTGTGACAAGAAAGTCAACTTACTCTCCTGAAATGCAGTGCGTGCTACAACTCAGAATCAGGCGTTAACAATTTGTTCTGCAATACAGATTTCATTTTTTTTGTTGAAATCCCATAAAACAATTTCGAGGAACATATCCCCAGCATGAAAAGGATTAGACACCGAGAGCACCGTGTAAAACAAGACTGTCTGAATACAACAGCCCCTCCCCCCACCCAAAAAAACCTTCAATCTACACGATGTAAAGGTTAAGGGAAATTAATGAGATTTCGTTCACAAAATAGAAAGCCTTTAGTCAAAAAAGCACACGCCTTTTAACCCAGCAATAAAATTCTGGCTCATTTTCAGTCCATGTGGATTGGAAATATTTATCCCCCACTAAATTTCTTCAAACGTATTTGCAAAGTCCACGGCTTTTAATAGATTCAGAAAATAAAATCACTTTCTTACAACGTTGGGCTGTAAAATGAAAGCTCCAGTGCTCCGTGTTACATGTGAACATTAAATATTATTGTTTGGCAAGTAGTCTTTTATCGTGTTGCCCTAGGCAGTGCCTTAATAGTTTGAATAACACATGCACTAATCAGTATTATTCCTGTGGATCACCTTAGAATGAATGAACTTCTTGTTCAGCTACCTTACGTTCAATTCCTATTTGGCCCGGGGCTTCCATTTCTTTTCGGTATCTTTAAAGTGTTTAGCACGCAAAAATATCAGCTCGGAAAACACGGGCTGGATTCTTGGAGCAGAAGAGCTGGTTGTGGTCATTATTAAGCCACCCTCTCCGGCTAAAACCCAGAAAAAAAGTTACTTTGCAACTACGCTGCAGGGAGCTCGGGGTTTTCAATAAAGGCGGCACGCTGTCCTGACTCCCAATAGGAGGGGAAAAAAGATTGGCAAAATCCGAGAATGTGGAAATCCAGTCCCGGTGTTGCGAATGGCATTGGCCGAATGCCATTTCGTCTAGTACCTGAGCTGCACGCGATGCTGTCAAATACCTGTATTCGATCATTTTATTGTCTGGTTACTTAAAAGTTTGTACACACAAGCTTGCGTGACTGGAGCTGGCTGCGAACACAAAGCAATTGTGTTCAGAGTTTTCTCGCGTGCGTTGCAGAGCGAACTCTCCTCGAATTCTTCCACCTCTCCCCCACCACTTCATAACAAACTTTAGAAAATAGATTTGTATTTAATAATTGCCTCAATCCCAAAACATTTTTTTTAATGCAACAAACCTCAAAGTGTTTACCAGTGAAATCTCATCACTCAACATATCAGGCCGAATTGTGGCAAATATTCAAGAGATTGGAACACCTTCTACATGAAACCGCCTTTGAACTTCAAAAACCTGTGAAAGCTGGAAAATGCCCTTAAGTTCTATACATTCTGAAAGGAACGTTGTAAATGTCTTGGAAGTGCCTGATTTATATATCAGACCTTTAGGCACATGTAGCTTTTTTTTAAAAAAGGTTAAGCAAATCTGGGGGCCACAATTATGCAAGGGACAATTTTTTGATTTTCAAGAAGGGAACCCTATTTGGTGACTCCACAACGCTTCATTCACATTCTGCCGAACAAGTGTGCCCTTATGCTGCATAAAATACTCACGGAGATCAAAATGAAAGGCTGTTATAGTTACTCATTAACTGGGTCCGCGCCAGAGATCGCCAAGGGCAGCAGCAAGAAAAACGTTATTGCTTTTGCAAAAGAAAAACCCTCTTGAGGTCAGCTGGTGTTTTTTCAAGAGAGGTACATTCATAATTAGATTTTTCTTACTATTGAACATCTGGACAATTTGCCCCATGAAATGCAGCTGAGATTCCAGAGTGAGGGAATGATGATTTACGTCCACGTCAGGGCGGCAGGTACCCTGGTGTGTAGCTTTGAGATGATGGGGTTTCCAGCCTCCTGCCCTTCAATGGAGGTCACGTGGTGGGGGAGTGCAGCAGAACAAGTCGTTGCAGCCTGATGCGGTGTATCCTGTAGCCAGCACACAGGGGTGGAGGAGGCATTATGCAGGTGGACAGGGTAGGATCATAAGGGTAAGGCTATGCAGTCCTTCCAGCCTGCTTCAGCATCCAATAAGATCATGGTCGACCAGGTTGTGGTCCCAACTCCATTTTGCCCGTAGCCTCCACTGTCAATCCCCCCCCCCCCCCCCCCCCACTCCCTTGTCTACCAAAAATCTGTCTAACCCTACCTTGAATAAATTCAACGACCCAACCTCCACTGCTCTCTTCCTCATACCTCATACGCTGCAGGAAAGGATGTCCCGAAGCGTGGTACATTGGCGAGACCATGCAGACGCTGCGACAATGAATGAATGGACATCGCGCGACAATCACCAGGCAGCAATGTTCCCTTCCAGTCGGGGAACACTTCAGCAGTCAAGGGCATTCAGCCTCTGATCTCCTGGTAAGCATTCTCCAAGGCGACCTTCAGGACGCGCGACAACGCAGAATCGCCGAGCAGAAGCTTATAGCCAAGTTCCGCACACATGAGTGCGGCCTCAACCGGGACCTGGGATTCATGTTGCATTACATTCATCCCCCACCATCTGGCCTGCAAAATCCTACCAACTGCCCTGGCTTGACACAATTCACACCTCTTTAACCTGGGGTTACCCCATCTCTGGATCTGTAAAGATTTAATCACCGAGATGAATGCTCACATTCCAAGCATTGTCTGGCATCTTTGAATCTGTCTATATATATGTTTCTGGAACATACCTCTTCATTCACCTGAGGAAGGAGCAGCGTTCCGAAAGCTAGTGACATCGAAACAAACCTGTTGGACTTTAACCTGGTGTTGTAAGACTTCCTACTGTGCTCTTCCACAGAGTGACGATCCTTTGAGAGAAATAAATTCTCCTCATCTCCATCTTAAATGGGAGACCTCTTATTCTTAAACTGTGTCTCCTGGTTCTAGCCCCTCCCACAAGTGAAAACATCTTTGTGGTCTCTACCCTATTAAGTCCCTTCAGGATTTTGTATGTTTCGATAAGATCACCTCTCATTCTTCTAACCTTCAATGGGTACAGGCCCAACCTGTTCAATCTTTCTCCATAAGATAAGCCCTTCATCCCAGGAAAGAATCAAAGGATTGGATGAAGAGGAGTTGAAAGGATACACGAACAGAGCAAATATGATGAGAGATAATTGCCCATGCAGAGAGTAAGGGTAGGCATAGACCATTCCCTGTTCTAACTTGGAGTTATTTCTTTTTTTTAAATTTAGAGTATCCAATTATTTTTTTCCCAATTAAGGGGCAATTTAGCGTGGCCAATCCACCTACTCTGCACATCTTTTGGGTTGTGAGGGTGAGACCCACGCAGAGATGGGGAGAATGTGCAAACTCCACACGGACAGTGACGCAGGGCCGGGATTAAACCCAAGACCTCAGCGCGTGAGGCAGTAGTGCTAACCACTGTGCCACCGTGCCACCCTAACTTGTAACTGTTTCCATATATCTACTTCAACAAATGTGAAATAATTGTGAACGATTTGCTCCCAATCATTTTGCAGCCAATACATTCAAGATGTGGGAGTCAAAATTGCAAATTGATGGTGGAAGTCGCCAACGCAATGGACTGTAGTACTTCTCAAAATAAAAATAATATTTTATTGACTTTGTGTAAGTTTGATCTCGGAGAAAAGAATTATTTGGAAAGGATCTGTCACTGATTATTGTGCATGGTTTTATATGCTGCGATTGATCATTCGCAGCCAATCAAGAGAAATGCAAGCTATTGTAGGTAAGAATTTTGTTGCTGAGCCGCATAGTACCAATACTTGCATTGTGACTCTTAGCTTTTTAAAAATAAATTTAGAGTACCCAATTCATTTTTTCCAATTAAGGGGCAATTTAGCATGTTCAATCCACCTACCCTGCACATCTTTGGGTTGTGGGGGTGAAACCCACGCAAACACGGGGAGAATGTGCAAACTCCACACGGACAGTGACCCAGAATCAAACCTGGGACCTCGGCGCCGTGGGACCGCAGTGCTACCACTGCGCCACCGTGCTGCCCCGTGACTCTTAGCTAACAGCAAGTTGTACAAAACATTTGTCACAAGGCTTCCATTTGTGAAAAATGAAACCACGATAGGAATTTTGAAACAGATGAATGTAGATGCAGATTGTGTCACACTGCCAATGTGCTGTTGGCGGACAGTAAAAATAGGATATAAAGTAGATAAATATGTTTTAGATCTTTCCTTTTTACAGGAATTTGATTCCCCTACATGAAGATATTTATTACCTAAGAGTTTCCCACAAGAGATAAAGGAAGCAATCGCCCCCTGTAACTGGTGCTCACAACCGTCTCTCTAATTTTCTGATTTTCTCTTTAGATTACAATAAATCACTGTCTTCAGGAAAGTTCCAGAAGACACTAGATATCCCTTGTTCACTTACCTGGTAAGTAGTTTGTCTTTTCATTTGTATATTTATGTTTTCTTTCGTTTTTTGGAATTGTAGTTGTATAAGTTAACCTAAGGTTTAAGACATGGCAGGAGATCCCAGACCCGTGTCATGCTCCTCGTATGCGATGGGGGAGCTCAGGGACACGTCCACTGTCTCTGGCTCCTTCACATGCAAGAAGTGTGTCCAGTTGCAGCTCCTGTTAGACCGTTTGACGGCTCTGGAGCTGCGGATGGACTCACTTTGGAGCATCCGCGATGCTGAGGACGTCGTGGATAGCACGTTTAGCAAGTTGGTCACACCACAGGTGAAAGCTACTGAGGGAGATAGAAAATGGGTGACCAAAAGACAGAGCAAGAATAGGAAGGCAGTGCAGGTGTCCCCTGCGGTCATCTCCCTGCAAAACAGATATACCGCTTTGGATACTGTTGAGGGAGATGGCTCACCAGGGAAAGGCAGCAGCATCCAGGTTCATGGCACCATGGCTGTCTCTGCTGCGCAGCAGGGCAGGAAGAAGAATGGCAAGGCTATAGTGATAGGGGGCTCAGTCGTAAGGGGAATAGGCAGGTGGTTCTGCGGATGCAATCGAGACTCCAAGATGGTATGTTGCCTCCCTGGTGCAAGCGTCAAGGATGTCTTGGAGATGCTGCAGGACATTCTGGGGGGGGGGGGGGGGGGTGAACAGCCAGCTGTCATGGTGCACATAGGCACCAACGGTACAGGTAAAAAAACGGGATGAGGTCCTACAAGCTGAATTCAGGGAGTTAGGAGTTAAACTAAAAAGTAGGACCTCAAAGGTAGTAATCTCAGGACTGCTACCAGTGCCACAAGCTAGTCAGAGTAGGAATGTCAGGATAGATAGGATGAATGCGTGGCTCGAGAGATGGTGCAAGAGAGAAGAATTCAAATTCCTGGGGCATTGGAACCGGTTCTGGGGGAGGTGGGACCAGTACAAACCGGACGGTCTGCACCTGGGCAGGACTGGAACCAATGTCGTTGGGGGGGTGTTTGCTAGAGCTGTTGGGGAGGGTTTAAACTAATGTGGCAGGGGGATGGGATCCAATGTAGGAAGTCGGAGGGAAGTAAAACGGGGCCAGAAACAAAAGGCAGTAAGGGGGAAAGTGTAAGGCAGAGAAGCCACAGTCAAAAATCAAAAAGGGCCACAAGACAGGGTACAATGACTGAGGAGAGTGTGAAAAGGGAGGTGGCCAATGCAGGATTGAGGGTGTTGTACCTAAATGCGCGCAATATACGTAACAAGGTAAATTAACTTGTTCTGTACATTGAAATTGGCCGGTACGATGTTGTAGGCATCACAGATACATGGCTGCAAGGGGATCAGGGCTGGGATCTAAATATCCAAGGATACATGTCCTATCGAAAGGACAGGCAGATGGGCAAAGGGGGCGGGGTTGCATTGTTAGTGAGGAATGAAGTTAAATCGATAGCAAGGAGCAATATAGGATCAGAAGACATAGAATCTCTGTGGGTAGAGTTGAGGCAATAAGACCCTGATGGGAGTTATGTACAGGCCCCCTAGCAGTAGTCAGGATGTGGGGCAGAAAATAAATCAGGAGATGGAAAAGGCATGTAAAAAAGGCAATATTACAATAATCGTGGGGGACTTCAATATACAGGTGGACTGGGAAAATGAGGTTGGCAGTGGATCCCAAGAAATGGAATGTGTGGAATGTCGAAGAGATTTTTTTTTTGAGCAGCTTGTGACAGAGCCTACTAAGGAACAGGCAATTCTGGATTTGGTGATGTGTAATGAGGCAGACTTGATTAGTGAACTTAAGGTGAAGGAACCCTGAGGGAGCAGTGACCACAATATGATAGAATTTACCCTGCAGTTTGAGAGGGAGATGCTGCAATCAGATGTAACAGTATTACAATTAAATAAGGGTAACTACAAAGAGTAGCTGGCCAGAGTTGTTTGGAGAAGGAGCCTAGCAGGGAAGACAGTGGAACAGCAATGGTAGGAGTTTTGGGGTGTTATTAGGGAGGCACAACAGAAATTCATCCCAAGGAGGAGGAACATGCTAAGGGGAGGACAAGGCATCCATGGCTGACGAGGGATGTCAAGGACAGCATAAAGGCTCAGGAAAAAGCATACAAAGTGGCAAGCATTAGTGGGAAACTAGAGGATTGGGAAGCCAAGCAAGCAGAGGACAACTAAAAAAGCAATAAGGGGGGAGAAGATGAAGTACGAGTGCAAGCTAGCTAGTAATATAAAGGAAGATGGGAAGAGATTTTTTTCAATATATAAAAGGTAAGAGAAAGGCAAAAATAGACATTGGACCATCAGAAAATATGGGTGGAGAAGTAATAATAGGAAACAGAGAAATGGCAGACAAACTCAATAGTTACTTTGCATCAGTCTTCACGGTGGAAGACACCAGTGGGATGCCAGAGCTCCAGCAGAACCAGGGGACAGAGGTGAGTGCAGTGACCACTACTAAAGAGAAGGTTATGGAGAAACTGAAAGGTCTGAAGGTGGATAAGTCACCTGGACCGGATGGACTACACCCCAAGGTCCTAAAAGAGATAGCTGAGGAAATTGTGGAGGCATTAGTGCTGATCTTTCAGGAATCACTGGAGGCAGGAAGGGTCCCAGAGGACTGGAAGGTGGCTAATGTATCACCACTGTTTAAGAAGGGAGGGAGGCAGAAGATGGGAAATTATAGGCTGGTTAGCCTGACTTTGGTCATTGGTAAGATTTTGAGTCTGTTATTAAAGATGAGATCGCGAAGCACTTGGAAGTGCATGGTAAAATAGGACTGAGTCATCACGGCTTTGTCAAAGGGAGGCCGTGTCTGACAAATCTGTTAGAGTTCTTTGAGGAGAGAGGAGCTGGGGGAGGAGATTGAGGAGGGTCTGTGGGCTGATGCCCTAAGTAGGGTTAATTCCTCTTCCTCGTGTGCCAGGCTTAGCCTGATACAATTTAAGGTTGTTCACAGAGCGCATATGAGGGGGCGAGGTTGAGTAGGTTCTTTGGGGTGGAGGACAGATGTGGGAGGTGCTCAGGAAGCCCGGCGAACCATGCCCATATGTTTTGGTCGTGCCCGGCACTGGATGAGTTCTGGAGGGAAGTTGCGAGAACTATATCTAAGGTGGTGAAAGTCCAGGTCAAGCCAAGTTGTGGGCTAGCATTATTTGGAGTAGCGGATGAGCCGGGAGTGCAGGAGGCGAAAGAGGCCGGCATTCTGGCCTTTGCGTCCCTGGTAGCCCGGCGGAGGACCTTGTTAGTGTGGAAAGATGCGAAGCCCCCCAGTGTGGAAGCCTGGATAAATGACATGGCAGGGTTTATCAAGTTGGAGAGGATAAAGTTTGCCCTGAGAGGGTCTGTGCAGGGGTTCTCCAGGCGGTGGCAACCGTTCCTAGACTATCTCGCAGAGTGTTAGATGAAGTTCGGTCGACAGCAGCAGCAACCCGGGGGGGGGGGGGGGGGCGGAGAGGAGGGGGGGGACATCTCTTTTTGGGGGTGGGTGGGAGAGGGAGGGACGGGGAAGGGGGTTTCTCTGGGGGGCATCTGAGCAAGAAAATACATAAATGATCCGGAAAACTGATATGTACGGGAGGAATCCAATGTACAAAGTTCTGTATCATATTGATTTGACATGTTTATGTCTTGCTATGCGAGTTTTCTTTTCTTTTTGTTACGGGGGGGGGGGGGGGGGGGGGGGGGGGGGGGGGTTTGTTTGTATGGTTGAAAATTTTGTTGGAAAAACTCTGAATAAACATTTTTTTTTTAAAAAGTGTTCTTTGAGGAGGTAACAAGCAAATTAGACAAAGGAGAATCAGTAAATGTGATTTATTTAGATTTCCAGAAGGCCTTTGACAAGATGCCGCATAGGAGATTGTGAAATAAGTTAAAAGCCCATGGTGTTAAGGGTAAGATCCTGGCATGGATAGTGGATTGGCTGACTGGCAGAAGGCAAAGAGTTGGGATAAAGGGGTCTTTTTCAGGATGGCAGCCGGTGACTAGTGGTATGCCTCAGGGGTCTGTGCTGGGACCACAACCTTTTACAATATACATTAATGATCTGGAAGAAGGTACTAAAGGCACTGTTGCTAAGTTTGCAGATGATACAAAGATCTGTAGAGGGACAGGTAGTATTGAGGAAGCAAGGGGGCTGCAGAAGGACTTGGACAAGCTAGGAGATTGGGCAATGAAGTGGCAAATGAAATACAATGTGGAAAAGTGTGAGGTTATGCACTTTGGAAGGAGGAATGGAGGCATCGACTATATCTGACCTTTTGAATACTGCCAACTGCTGCCAGTACGCAAATTTCTACCTGTTGCTGGGAGGGTCGCATCCAATTATGTATTGTTAAATTCATGTTATTGCTGTTATTCGGAAAATCCATGACAGTATATTCTGATAGATGGTCAACATCCAAAACATTAACTTGTCTGTCCTCTACACAAATGCCACCTGAACCATTGAGAGTTTTCACCATTTCCTGATTTATTCAAGGGCTGGAATTTTGTGGTAGATGTAGGAATTGAGAAGTGGTTTCATCTTTGGGTAGCAAACCAGTCCCTGTTGGGAAGGAGGTACGTCCCGGTATTTTGTTGGAAGTGGGCTGTCAGTTGGGCCAGGGAAGTGTCTGTTAGCCAAATAGTTCAGAGGGCGGGGGTGTGAGAACAAGGGTGAATCACTGGAAATGCAGACCATCTTCTGACTTACTTTGGCCGCCATTGCTGTGACTGCTATTTGAAGTAGGAAAAGTGGAACATGTAGACTTTTCATATTTTGGAGGGAAGATGGAGACACAGAATCTGGGATAAGGTAGGAATATGAGTTTGTAAAAAAAAACCTTGAAATGATCATGTGATGAACTAGGCCCCTTACTGTTTCACTGTGATTTATAAATTGGTATTTCACGTTCAGAAAACAACCAACTTTATTCACACCACCCTAGAGCTGGTCTGTAGGTGACAGCTCCCAAAGGTCACTGCTCTTTGGAAAGAAACTAAAGGCGCGTTCCTTGTGAACTTCCTACGTGTCCAAATGGGCCTGATCATTGCTGAAGGCAAATTCGCTGTACGCCCTCCTCCTGCCTTCACGAAAATTGCCTGACCTGGGAAGGGAGGTGGCAGACCCGCACGTAGGCCGTTTGCACCATTTTTAATCTGGTCGCTCGCTCCTGCTCTGACCCAGCTTGGCCCATGCAAATTCTGCCTCAAGTCTGTAAGTAAACAATTACGCGTTGAGGTATTGTCCTGATAAAAGATCCACACCAAAATACAAAGCTATTCTTCACAGTTGGTGATGGATGTGCCATGCATGTCCAGCATTTTCTTTGAACTCAAACAGTCTTCTTTTTAGCAAGCAGTAATTACTGATAGCAAAATATGTCCGTGCAATGCAAGAGTCAGTAGAGTCACTGCTTGTCAAACACCCAGCACTGCAATCAAATAAAACAATTAATTTAAAGTTAATGCAAATCTTTTTTGCCGACTTGTTATTTGCTAAGCATGATAATGGCCAGTCAATGAGCAGAGTGTTTATTCTGTGGTAGGAACCCAACTTGAGAATTGGATGCCAGCCCTATAATTTGGGAAATGAAAGTTTAATTTATACAACCTTCATGTTTCAGACAGGAGGAGTAGTACGGTGGCACAGTGGTTAGAACTGCTGCCTCACGGCGCCAAGCACCCGGGTTCGAACCCAGTCACTGTTCGTGTGAAGTTTGCACATTCTCCCCGTGTCTGTGTGGGTCTCAAGATGTGCTGGGTAGGTGGATTGGCCACGCTAAATTGCCCCTGAATTGGAAAAAAATAATTGGATACTCTAAATATATAAAAGAAAAAAAAGTGTTTCAAACAAGAGATACAACTCAATACAATATGTGCATTCTTTGGTAGACTAAGATGTTACATCACAAAACAACTCAGCCTTCCACTCAATGGGGAATAACAACTTGTTCTTTTGCTGGAAGTTATTAGGACATTTGCATTATCGAATCTTGCTTAGATGGTAAACATTATCTCCCAAATTAAATATAACACTTAAATATTGTCCTGATCGTAATTATGTGGTGATGCAGTCTAGGAATGTATAGTACGTAAACAAGTCACGGACATGAGGAGCTCTTTTGTGTCAGTCACAGACAGTTACACCATAGATGACTTCACAAATCTGAGGTACCAGTCTGGAGCAACCATTATAAACAAAATTTACCGGAACCACTCCCGAGCACTCCCTTCGCTGCCTCGCTCACACAAATCTAGCTTTTCTTCAATGAGGAATAAACCACATTGAGCAGGTTCAATTCGCGTTCTGTGTTGAATACACTGATCTCATCCAGGGCAAGAGAGTTAGGTAATTAAAAATTAATTTCAATGTCCTTGGGCTAAGGAAATGGAAAGTAATCCTTCCAAACCTGATGATTACCTCGTTATGCCACATGGATAGTACATGTGCAGATGCCAGAGATGAGAACAGCTCCAGGCTTAGCTGTGATGCCTCACAGATAACTAGTATGTCAACTCTCTATGCATTGGTACAGGTACAATAAATATTCATGTACAGAGGAAAATATGAACAAGGAGCTGGAGTCGGCTAGTCAGACCTCAAACCTGCTCCGCCAATTAATAAGATTAAGGCTGATCTGGTAGCAAACCCAAATCTGCATCCCGCCAACTCCCGATAACTTGGGGCTGGTTTAGCACACTGGCTTTTAAAGCAGACCAAGGCAGGCCAGCAGCATGGTTCAATTCCCGGACCAGCCTCCCTGAACAGGCGCCGGAATGTGGCGACTCGGGGCTTTTCACAGTAACTTCATTTGAAGCCTACTTGTGACAATAAGCGATTTTCATTTCATTTCATTTCACTTATCACCCCCTTGCTCACCAAAAATCTATCCACCTCTGGCTTAAACATATTCAAAGTCTCTGCTTCCACCGCGTTTTCAGGAAAAGTTCCAAAGACTCACAACCATTTGAAAGAAAATAAATTTCCCCTCTTTGTCATTTTAAATGGATGACCTCTTATATTTAAACAGTGACCCCCCTAGTTCTCGATTCTCCCACAAGAGGAAACATCCTTGGGGGAGGGTTGGGCTTGGTCGGGGGTTGGGCTTGGTCGGGGGCTGAAGTGTTCCAGGTCGGGGGCCGCCCCTGGGCTGGGAGGGTAGGAGGTGGAGTCAGGGGCTTTGCGTCTGGGAGATCTTCAAGTCGTCTTTAAATATTGTGCAGACCCGTATCAGGGGCAACTACAGCTGCAGCCTATCTGTCCTGCCAAACATTTGTGCCTTGCTGTGGCTTCAAAGCTGAAAGTCAATTTAAGTCCCCTTGACTGTGACCAGCCTCTAGCTGCACAGCTGAAGGTTATTGCAAATGAAGAATTAGCCTTTTTAGTTGTGAAAAAACTTCGCAGCTGCAGGTTGTGTTTGCTGCTTGCTCCTGCTGGTGGCTGCAAATACCCTGAGGCTGCTGTTGCTGTTTCCTTCCTTTTCTGTAGCTGGAAAGAAGGACCATTTTTTCTAAGGTACCTGGGTCCTGGAACACCGAGCTCAGGGGGGGCATATGAGTTCAGAAGGCAATCTGATTTGAAGCAATAAGACACTGCGGGACCTGGTGCGCAATATTGATGCAAATGGGCCACCTGATGATGCCGTTGAAGAAATGCTTTCACAGATTGCTGATGCTTTTGCTGCTGTTGTGGTGAGTGCTGCATGTAACTGGCAGGTCATCGTGGAAGTCAAGGATGATCAACTGCTCCTCGAGCGCCAGTGGAAGATGTGGATGCCAGGATTTGGTTCCGGTGAGATTGGGCCGCGTGGGAAGGGGCCTGCACAGCTGCGGCTACTGGACGAGAATGGCACTGATATGTGGAACAAGTAACACATTGATGGGCAGATAATTTCCAGACAAAGTTCTGGACATGATAACACATTCTCAAGCTTATCCTCAATTTCTTTTGAGGAACTGCGGGGGGTGATACCGTATGGGGTTTTTTGTGCTACGCTAAATTAACTGGGAAAAATGAATTGGGTACTCTAAATTTATTTTATTTAAACTCTCAAGTGCCTCCTCCAGGGTACACAGGCCATGCCTCAGAAGATGATTAGTGCATAGCATTTCAAGCAACCTTTGATGCCTGAACACTGTGCCTGAGCGTCAGCACCATAGCGACAGCTGCCAACAATCAAACACTAAAGATTGTGAATCCTCTCGTAGGCAAAGGGTAATCAGGAGAGGGCACCTGAGCACGGTTTCCCTAATGTTCCATGGAGTCTGGGGTCTAGGGGCTCCTGATGTGGCTAGGGGTGAGTGGCAAAGCAAGGTTTGCCAGCGCAACTGGATCGCTGGATGGCACTCTGAGAGAAGGCGGGACACATAAGAGTGGGGGTGACTTGGAGGAGTTGAGGGTCGCGGGATGGAAGCCATAACTGATTGTCGGTCAATCCCCTTCTCCAATTCCTTACACATACCAAAATGGTTGTTGGTCTCTGTCCCGAAGTAGCTGCCCTCGCGTTGCAGGTGGCAGTCCAGGCAGCCAGGCGCCAGAGATGGTAGCAGTGACAATGCAGGCTGGAGGTAACACCCCATGTGCAGGGAGCAGCTGCGCACACTGAAGACCCCGCCGCCCATCAGGTTGAGGAGGAACCCAGAGGGTGTGGCCAGTGACAACCCAAGGTGCACAGCATCGTTGGTCTTTCTTGCAATGATGGACAGCATGTGCTGCAGAAGACTCCGTCTCAGGAGAGAGACAGTGCAGCACCTGTACCATGTCCTCCTGGAGTTGACACCTCATGGAGGAGCAGGGTACCTGTTCCCAGTGGACGTGAAGGTCACCGCTGCCCTCAACTTTTATGCCACCAGTTCCTTCCAGGGTATGTGGTCAGTGAGAGGGAAAGGTCATTTTGTCTGACATGAACTACTCGCTTGAGACAGATAATCTGGGTAAAGGGGGCAGCGGATCTCACCTCTGTGGCACTGGCCAACCTCGCTGTCGGTGACTGTTTTCTCCTCGGTCAACCCCGCGATCTCCAGCACCCGTTCCTCATAAGGGGTGAGGACTTATGTCTCTGGCATCCTGCCCATGTCTTGGCCCTTTCCCACTTATTATAGGCTATCTTCTGCGGGGACAAAGAGAGGGCATTGTGAGCCGCATGCTTGATGGGTCAGAGGGACCTATAGCAGGTGACATGTGTGGGCACCGCATCTGGACATGAAAGGGTCGTGCAGGTGGGTGCCAGGGAGTTCTGAGGTACAAGCACTAAGATCGGATGTGGGGAGGGTGCGAGGTGTCAGCCAGTGATTTGTTAGGGGTTTGGGAATTTGAGGGGTGGCAGGCGGAACTGATGCCAGGAGGGAGGTGATAGCTTACCTTTGCAGCTTGCAGGAGGAGGCCATTGGTCTTCTTCCAACATTGGACGGCGGTCCTCCTTGTCATGCTACATGCACTGACAGTCGCTGCCACTGCCTCCCAGGTGGCATTGCTGACCCTGCTGCTGGTCCTCCGACCCCCTCAGGAGAATAGGATGCTCCGCCTCTTATTCACAGCGTCAAGAAGCCTGGCCAGGCTGGCATCCCCATAGCGAGGAGCAGGTTTGCGCGATGCAATGTCTGTGTGTTGACTGGGAGTGAGTGGTCAGGGAGCGTTTAAAAACAGCTCCCCCTTGTTAGTGGCAAGAAGCTGAGGCGCGAGTCCAGCGAAGCAGACGTCGAGATAGCCAATAATGGCAAGAAGCTCGTGGAGGCTCATTTCTAATACTAAGTGCCACTGAATAGAGACTGCAATCTTGCCAATGCATCTGTTGAGGAACACCCTGCCAAACATGCCCAAAATAACAGAGATTTTTCCATTGAATCGTTTTGTAGCCTGCTTATATCAAGATATTGGAGACCTGTGGGCCAATGCTCCATCAAGAGTCAGCACTGTCAGGAAAACAGAAGGAATGTTTACATAAAACTTCCAACATGGAAGGAGATCGATCAGCCTGGCCAGTCCGCATTGAGGTTTATCCTGCACACAAGCGATAGTGTTAATATCAGTTGACTGCCCTTTCCCCCCATCCCTGTTTTCCCCTTGCCTTCAAACAGCACTCTGAACTATTCCTGAAGGTCAGCATGGTCTCTGATTCATGAAGCAATTCCAGTAATGCAGTCCACATCCTCACAACCCTCTGTGTACAACATTCTTCTTATTGTTTGTGCTAAATCTCTTGAATTTAACTGCGAGGAAAGGATAGCTCGCTCCAGAAGTGATTTCACTCAAAATCGGGGTATGGTATTGAAGAGGGGGCCCTGAACCTTGCAGGTGGACCCCTGGGCCGGGAGGTTGCGGATGCAGAGGTCAGGGGCGCACCACCAAGTGAGACCCCCCACTGCCTGCCCCCATTTCCCCCTTCCCCCTTCCCCATCCCCCCTTTCCCCCTTCCCCATCCCCATCCCCCCTTCCCCATCCCCCTTCCCCATCCCCCCTTCCCCATCCCCCCTTTCCCTATCTCCCTTCCCCCCATCCCCCCTTCCCCCCATTCTCGTCTGCGTTTCCAACCATGCATGCTGTATTTTTCTTGCAGGACCAAACGTCGATCCACCCGTCCCTGCGGATGCCGACTGCCTCCAGGACGTGCCAGGGCGCCCACGAGACAGGGACAGACCCGGCCTGTCGGGCATACGACGCCCCAACCAGTGCCAGGGCGCCCACGAGACAGGGACAGACCCGGCCCGTCAGGCATACGACGCCCCACCCAGTGCCAGGGCACCCACGAGCCAGGGATAGACCCGGAGCGTCAGGTGTACGACGTCCCCACCCAGTGCCAGGGTGCCCACAAGCCAGGGATAGACCCGGAGCGTCAGGCATACGGCGCTCCCACCCAGTGCCAGGGCGCCTTCGAGCCAGGGATAGATCCGGAGCGTCAGGCATACGGCGCTCCCACCCAGTGCCAGGGTGCCTTCGAGCCAGGGATAGATCTGGAGCGTCAGGCATACGGCGCTCCCAACCAGTGCCAGGGTGCCTTCGAGCCAGGGATAGATCCGGAGCGTCAGGCATACGGCGCTCCCAACCAGTGCCAGGGTGCCTGCGAGCCAGGGATAGACCCGGAGCATCAGGCATACGCTGCCCCCACCCAGTGCCAGGGCGCCCGCGAGCCAGGGACAGACCCGGAGCGTCAGGCATACGCCGCCCCCAACTCGTGCCAGTGCGGCGACGCCGGAGGGCCACACCCAGCGACGAGGAGGGCAGCCACAGCAAGAGGCCCCCATCCCAGTCGACTCGGGACACTGAAACACACGACACAAGCACCCAGGAGACCCACATACAGGACAGACCCACCCAGGACACACCCACCCAGGACACTGACACACAGGACACTGACACACAGGACACAACCCCCCAGCACACCCACACACAGGGGACAGAGAGACAGTAAACACCACTCCAGGGGACCCTGGACTTCGGGTCGGATGAGGAGCAGGACATTACGCATCTGCTATCTCCTACGCCCTCCACCATCGCAGAGACACTCACCTCAATTGGGCACTTTAGCGATGAGGCATCTGGGACACTAACTGGTGCGGACAATACAGCCGTCCCGGTAAAGCAGGTGGAGGTAGGAGCAGCCGAGGGGCCGGACGGTCGGAGGGCAGCCCAGCGCAAGCAACTATCTGCCGCCCAGACAGGTCCCGGGTTCCTGGAATTACCACACCCACCCATAGACCCGATGCAGTCACGGGCCCAGGGACGATCGAAGAGGGTGACGGCCAGCTTGCGGCAGTTGCAGACACAGATGGAGGAGTCCACTCGCGTGCAGGAGCTGGGAGTGGTGCCGGTCATGCGTGCCACCCAGGCCGACACCGCACGGGTGGCATCCGCGGTGGAGGCAGTGGGGGCGACAGTGTCAGACATGGGGAGCAGTATGCAAGGCCTGGGGTTTTCCGTGTAGGTGGCGTCTGTGGCCCAGGACATGGCTGCCCTCTCACAGGAAGCCATGAGCCAGAGCCAGCAGCAGATCGCAGAGGCGCTCAATGCCGTGGCCCAGTCTCCGCAGGCCATCGCTCAGGGCATCGCCGCCATTGCCCAGGTGCTGGCCAGCATCGCCCAGGCACAGACGGGGTGGCCAACTCCCTGAGCTCCATGGCTGCAAACTTGCAGACCCTTGTTGATACCAGGGCGGGCTCCAGGACTGGCAGCGCCAGGTGCCGAGGGTGCGTCGGATGCTGGATCCGTTCGCACACCTGTCCCCTGGAGAGGCCCGGGGGCCATCGGGCAACCCGAGGGAGGAGGTGCTGGGGCCCGCTCAGGGTCCCCCTGCAGGGGTGGTCCCAGAACACTGCGACACCTCGGACTCCCCCCCTTCCGTCCCAGGTGCATCTGGTGGGCAACGGGCAGGACAGGCTGGCAGCTCGCCATCCCACTCGCCCGAGCGGCAGCCTGGCCCATCCAGGCCAGGCCGCCCCAGGAAATGGCCTGCGAAGGGGACTTGAGTCACAGGGCAGGAATCAAAGGAGTCCACCTCCAGTTCTGCTGTACCGTCTGGGGAACCACCTGAACATAGTCATAGGGCCCGTAAGCCAGAAAATTAGACACTGAGTAAGTTGGCATGGGTGCAGGGCACAGATTAGTTATAGGCGCTAGCGCACATGTATGAACTGTTTGTCATTAAAATCACTTTCACAACTACAGAATCTGCCTCTGTGCTCTGTCCGATGCGTGCGGGGGTGTGGTGTGAGGTGAGTGCCAGTGTGTGTGAGGGGTGATAGGACGTCGGCCTCAGATGAGTGTGCCCCCCTCCCACCGGGTGGCCCTCGCCATTCCCCCGGGCAGACGACGGGACCATGCGCTGCAGTGTCAAGGCCGCATGCCGGGATGGTCCGGGTGGAGGGTGGTACTGTGGCCATGAGTGTAACAATGTAGAGCCCGGAGCTCATCGCAGAGCGGGTTGTCATCATCCTCCATGGCATGCAATAGACACGCTTCCACTGGCGACCGTGTGAGCCCGGCCCAGTGTGCCGCAGGTGGATGTGCAATGGAGGGGTGGTGTGCATGCGGGTGGGGTGAGGGTGGTTGGTGGTGGGTGGGGCGAGGGTGGTTGGTGGTGGGTGGGTGGGGGGAGAGTGGTTGGTGGTGGGTGGGGCGGGGGTGGTAGGCTGGTGCCATACTGTGCTGTCTGTGCCCATACCGTGCGATTCCCACACACCCCTAGTCTGTGAACCGGGCGGCTATCGGTCACGGTGGGCAGCCTCCCGTCCACGTCCAGCCCATCCGTCCTGTACATTGCCCCCATCCTCCTCATCTGGGAGGCCTGCCCTTCGTCGTGTTGCTCCTCCCCCTCCCCCTCCATCTCCCCTTCCCCCTCCCCCTCTCCCTCCGTCTCCTCTGCCTCAAGCACATCGCCCCTCTGCTGGGCTATGTTGTGCAGGACGCAGCAGACCACAAGGATGTGGCCGACCCTATTCGACAGGTACTGAAGGGCCCCTCCAGAGCAGTCCAGGCACCTGAAGCGCACATTCAGAACCCCACAGCACCTCTCTGTCATACCTCTGGTCGCTGTATGAGCATCGTTGTAGCGGTTCTCCGCGTCAGTCTGTGTCCTCCGTAGAGGCGTCATCAGCCACGACTGCAACGGGTAACCCTTGTCACCCAGCACCCAGTCCCTCAGCCGAGGGTGGCGTCCCTCGAACATTGCGGGGATGAACAACTGCGCCAATACGAATGAGTCATGGACACTTCCCAGGTACCAGGCTCATACGTGCAGGATTCTCATGCGGTGGTCGCAGACCACCTGAATGTTCATGGAGTAGGTCCCGTTCCTATTCGTGAACACAGCCCTGTTATCAGCTGGTGGCCGCACGGCGACGTTCATCCCATCGATCGCCCCCTGGACCATGGGCATCCTGGCCACGGCAGCGAAGCCCGCTGCCCGGGCATCCAGGTTGGCCCAATCCACAGGGAACTGGATGTAGTGGTCCCCGGTGGCAGACAGGGCGTCCGTCACTGCACGAATGCACCGGTGCACCGGTGCCTGTGAGGTGCCGGACAGGTCCCCACTCGGTGCCTGGAATGAACCCGTCACATAGACGTTCAGGGCCACCATAACCTTGACGGCCACCAGGTGAGGGTGTCCTCCCCCAGTGCCACGCTGTGCCAGGTGTGCCATGAGATGGCAGATATGGGCGACGGTTTCCCGGCTCATCCTGAGTCTCCTCCTGCATGCCTGGTCCATGAGGTCCTGGTACGACGTGCGGCACCGGTACACACGTGGCCTCATCGGGCGTCTCCGTCGCCGTGGCACCACCACCTCCTCCTCCTCCTCCTCGTCCTGTCGGGCGGGCGGGCCTCCAGCCTGGGCGGCTGCCACCTGCCTCCCTGCGGCACGCTCTTATGCGGCAGCCTCCGCTGCCTCCCTGGCGCACTCCTGCTCCAGGACCCCCAGGGCAACATGTAGAAGGGCAGCTCCCACCACGGCGGCCAACATCGCTGGGTGATGCCCAAACATTACTGTCTGCAGAGGGTGAGGGGTGGGGGTAGACGACATATCATCATTCTACATACCCCCCTCCACAGCCAGGTGCCAGAGGCTGCTTGGTCGCGACTGTTGCCACCTGGCACCTGGCCACGCAACACCCACTCCCCGGCATTCACCCTCCCAACACCCCCCCCCCCCACCGCCCCCTCCCTCCCCAGCACTCATGCTTCCCGGCACATCCTCCCCGGCACTCACCCTCCCCGGAACTCACCCTCCACGGAACTCACCCTCCCAGGCACTCCCCCTCTCCGGCACTCCCCCTCCCCAGCCACGCCTCCCATTCCCCGGCACTCACCCTCCCCGACACTCACACTTCCCAGCCACCCCCCTCCCCAGCCACCCCCTCCCCAGCCCCTCCCCCTCTCCAGCCCCCCCAACCCCTCCCCGGTACTCACCCTCCACGACATTCACCCTCCCCGGCAATCACCCTCCCCAGCCCCCCCGTCCCTGTCAGTCAAACTCCCCAGCCCCCCCCCCCCTCCCCAGCACTCACCCTCCCCGCACCCCCCCCCCCCCCTCCCCGGCACTCACCCTCCCTGGCACTCACCCTCCCCGGCACTCACCCTCCACTGCACTCCCTCCCCGGCCCCCCCCTCCCCTGCACTCACCCTTCTCTCCCCGTGGTCACGTCGGCAGGACTTCGGCCCTCTGGCCCGGAGAATTGGAGCAGCCCCGGGGCCCATAGTGTTGCTCCGGTCCTCGCTATTCTGCGAGGCGCGCGGCGCGATTCCCGTCGATGCAAATGTTTGGCTGCCGGAGAATATCGCAGGCAGCGTCAGAACGGCGAGGCGGAATTCACACCGCCCCCGGCGATACTCCGACCCGGCGGGGGTTCGGAGAATCCCGCCCAATATACCTAATTAACTCAAGAGATCCACCTTGATTAGGGTCAGCATGGTAGCATTGTGGATAGCACAAGTGCATCACAGCTCCAGGGTCCCAGGTTCGATTCCAACTTGGATCACTGTCTGTGCGGAGTCTGCGCATCCTCCCCATGAGTCCGTGGGTTTCCTCCGGGTGCTCCGGTTTCCTCCCACAATCCAAAGATGTGCAGGTTAGGTGGATTGGCCATGATAAATTGCCCTTAGTGTCCAAAATTGCCATTAGTGTTGGGTGGGGTTACTGGGTTATGGGGTTAGGGTGGAGGTGTTGACCTTGGGTAGGGTGCTCTTTCCAAGAGCCGGTGCAGACTCGATGGGTCGAATGGCCTCCTTCTGCACTGTAGATTCTATGAGACTCTATGATTCAAACAAAAATCCATTAGCCCAAGCTTTTACAATGCTTTAATTGCACCTCTACCTCCCAACAACACAGTTGCCTTTTAAAGCAGGATTTTAAAAAACCTGACTGCAGCAGTCACACACACTACCCCAGGTGCTTAACCCTTACTGCACCAAATACATATAATACAATGGGCGGGATTCTCCGACCCCCGCCGTAGACATGGTCCATACCGGCGGGACCTGGCTTGGAGGGCGGTTAGCGGGACCTCGGGGGGGGGGGGGTGAGGTGGTATTCGGCCCCGGGGGAGGGGCCCACGTGGCATGGCCACGCCGTGGGAGTGCTCTTTCCCTCCACGCCGGCCGCTGTAAGGCTCTGAGATAGCCAGCGGGAAGAAGAAACCCCCTGTGCATGCACAGGAAACATGGCAGCGGTTCTGCGCATCCGCCAACTCGCGCCAGCTGGCGGAGGCACTTCGGCACCGGTTGGCACGGCGCCAACCCCTCCAGTGCCAGCCTAGCCCCCGGAAGTGCGGAGGACTCCGCAACTTCCAAGTTCTTCGACGCCGGAGTGGTTCATGCCGCTCTTTGGCGCCGGTACGGGCCGCCCCGCCAATTCCGGGAGAATCCCGGCCAATATCTCTGAAATTCCTGCATTCATTACAATGGTGTCTTCTGCTGGGGAGCATGGGTGTGAAATTCAATGTCACGTCACATACACTTGATTAGATACAAACTCTAATTTTCACCATGTTACATATTTTGAAGTAGGAGTTCCTTTGGCAAGGTAGCCCGCAGGAGTGCTGCATGATTTAAATCAAGAAGCCTACAACAAGTACATGTATAAACACAACCAAGATATTGTGTCTGTGCCCATCAGTACTCTGAGACCTACACTTACAGGTCCCTGCGAGTATACTAGAACATGCTACAGGAAATCAGTCTTTGCTGTCTATATAAGACATTGTCACAGAGATGTAACATCTGATGCAGGATGACCGACAGACAGCAACCAGAACAAGAGTGGATCGTTTTCTAGAAATATAGGTGAACAAAGTGTCATGAAAATGTCGCTTTAAGAAATGTTTGGCTGCTCATGTTACTGCAGTGATGTCAGAGTGTGGGTCGAGCTGAGCTCTGGGGTGAAATTCTCCATACTCGGCGCGATGTCCGCTGACCGACGCCCAAAACGGCGCAAATCAGTCCGGCATCGCGCCGCCCCAAAGGTGCGGAATCCTCTGCACCTTGGGGGGCCGAGCCCTAACCTCGAGGGGCTAGGCTCGCGCCGGACTGATTTCCGCCCCGCCAGCTGGCGGGAAAGGCCTTTGGTGCCCCGCCAGCTGGCGCGGAAATGACATTGCCGGGCGGCGCATGCACGGGAACGTCAGTGGCCGCTCACGGTATCCCCGTGCATGCGCAGTGGAGGGGGTCTCTTCCGCCTCCGCCATGGTGGAGACCATGGCGAAGGCGGAAGGAAAAGAGTGCCCCCACGGCACAGGCCCGCCCGCGGATCGGTGGGCCCCGATCGCGGGCCAGGCCACCGTGGTGGCACCCCCCGGGGCCAGATCACCCCGTGCCCCTCCCATCACCCCGGAGCCCGCCCGCGCCGCCTTGTCCCGCCGGTAAGAGAAGTTGTTTAATCCACGCCGGCGGGACAGGCATTTCAGCAGCGGGACTTCGGCCCATCCGGGCCGGAAAATCGCTGGGGGGGGGGCCCGCCAACCGGCGCGGCGCGATTCCCGCCCCTGCCGAATCTCCGGTGCTGGAGAATTCGGCAACCGGCGGGGGCGGGATTCACGCCAGCCCCCGGCGATTCTCCGACCCGGCGGGGGGGTCGGAGAATCTCGCCCCTGGTTCTGCTTTTTAGTTTCACTTTGAGGAAAGCTTGGTTGTGTCTGTCTTTTTGTTTTGGTTTTTCACTGTGTTGCAGCTGAAGTCAGCCAAAGCAGCTGTACTGTTGAGCTCTCTGCCGTGAAGGACTATCTCTTGATAATTTGGTGAACTCAGAACTATAAATATTTTCCGTATTGAATGTAAACCCTGATGTGCTTCTGTTTAAAGGTTTGTTCAGTCGTCTGGGTGAAAAGGAAGCATGCAGGTTACTTAGTGCTGTATTCTTTGGGGGGTGTATTTGATTTACTGGTTGCTAAGATGTTCACTGTTTGTTTTAGAAAGGTTAACTTGAGTTCATAGAATAAACATTGTTTTGCTTAAAAGAATACTTTTCATTTCACCTGTAGAGTGGGCCGTGTGCTCCCCATACCACAATCTATTAAAAGTTGTGGGTCAGGTGAACTCCATGATACACTTTGGGATTCTCTAAACCCTGACCCTGACCTATAACAAAAGGCCAAACCTTCATGGTACTTAATTGTTCCTTTTTTAAAAATTCAGAGTTCGCAATTCTTTTTTTCTAATTAAGCTGCAATTTAGCGTGGCCAATCCACCTACCCGGCACATCTTTGGGTTGTAGGGGTGAGACCCACGCAGACAAGGGGAGAATGTGCAAACTCCACACAGACAGCGACCCGGGACTGGGATAGAACCCATGTCCTCGGTGCCGCGAGGCAGCAGTGCTAACCATTGCGCCAGCATGCCACCCCCAAGTACTTAATTATTCCAAGTCCCTGCATGGAACATCTGCTGCATTATGCAGATCACACATGTATTAAACAAATGACCAACATTATATTTGCAAAGGGCAACAGCTTCATTGTTCCTCCTCTGGTCAAAGAGACATTCGTTAAGGGGAAGCGCGGTGTTCAGGCACAGAGTTCTCAGCCAGTTGTACGCATCCTCGAGTGTAGGGTGTAGCATCTGTGTTGCACACATCCTTTCTATGGCAGACACAAGCAGAAAGTGATTGTATTACTTTCCAATGATATCTGACTACAGAATCATCGTTAAATAAGTCAAAGGCTCTGGGTCAGGAAGCATCCAGGATGCCTTCAATGTGTTGTAACCCATGGTCAGTACATTGTTTGAAGGGTATGGATTTTAGGAGGGCAAGTGTTAATCTCTACATCCATGGCTGCTGACCTCAATGAGAACACTCCCATCAGCAGTAGAGAACCTTGGGATGGAAGCCTGAGCTTCTGTTTGTTATTCCTTGGGCAGCAACCTCACCCGGAAGAAAAGTGTTCTGTGCAGTTTTGGTACAATGTCAGATATGTGCGAAGTGATTCGGGTCTGATCGCACTGCCTGGCAGTATAGTGGAGGCAGGTTCAATTGAGGAATTCAAGTGGGCATTACATAATTATTTGAATAGAAACAATGTGCAAGGGTACAGGAAAAAGGCAGGAGAATGGCACAAAGCCATAATGTTGATTTGGAGAGCCGGTGTGTACACGATGGGCCGAATGGCCCCCTTCTGCGCTGTAACACTTCTGTAAATCTCAAAGAGCGCGTGGCTTTTTCGAATTTAGATCGGCGGCATGTTTGAAAGACCATACAAAAACTTTGCGCAAGTAAGTCAATGCCTACTTTTCCTTTCCATCTGGTAGGCATCTGCAAAATAGCCATTGTTGCCCGTATCCCTTCATGCCCAAACTTCACCAGGCTGTCTTGCCAGATTTTATGCGCCTTCGGTGAAATGTGTGAAGGGACCAGATCTGCATGTGACGGTCCAATTCCATTCCAATTCTCACCCCGTGGTGCACTAAGGCAGACATTCATATGTTTCCATAGCTAGTAATTCCTGGAACAGGGCACTAGTCTGTCGCCAGGGGCTTATAGCTTTTGTCATGCGAGAGTCCCTTTAAGAAAAGTGTGTTTTATCAAATGGCTGCAGCGATGTCATCACTGGGCGGAGCTGGAATGTGATTCTGCTTTTTACTTTCGTTTTGAGCTGGACACTCTTTTTGGCTCTGTGTTTTAGTTTCGCTTTCAGTTGAAGAGCTGCATTCAAACCAAGCAGATGCATACTGGTCCCTCTCTCTGTATGTTAAACAAGGTGTTTAGATCACTTGATAATTTAAAAGTAATAACTGTTTTCTGTAGAGAATTCAAACCGACTGTCTTTGTTAAAAAGTGTTTTGGCTTATGGATGTTGTTCGGAAAGTTACTAAGTGTTACCTACAGCGTACTGTATCTTTTTGGGGGGTTATCAGTGTTGGCAGTTGGTGAAATGTTTACTGTGGGTTTATAAAATGTTAACTGGATTCATAGAACAAACATTGTTTTATTTTTAAAATACTTTAGATCTCTGTTGCATCACACCTGTAAAGTGGGCCTTTGTGCTCCCCATAACCAAAATCTATGAAAAGTTGTGGGTCAGGTGAACTCCATGATATACTTTGGTGTTCTCTAAACCCTGGCCCATAACAAATGAGATGCACCACTCTACATCAAGCCTGGCTGAACAGGAGTCTCTCCCGCTCTTACCGCCAGCCACTGGCATGTTGGAAGGATTTGCACTCAACCTGTTTGGCCGTGTTTGGCCTTGGTCTTCAAGTCGTGGGGTGGTCTCAAACCCAGAACTTCTGGCACAGAGGCAGTGACATTACCCATTGTGCCAGAAGACCTCCTGAATATGACTGTAGTCCTGCTCAAAGTCTGACACAGCCCTTTGGCCGAACTGGTTAATCCCATTTCTGTCATTTTCACAAAACCAGAGCTTCGATGTATATTCGGCTGAACAGTCTGAAAGTGGCGAGAAATAGACGAGGTTAACACTATTATCACGGTGATTCTAATGATTTACTTTTGAGACATTTATAGAGGATGTATGCACTTGCACCAAAACATTCTTTATATAATTAGTTTATGCCCAAGGGTACCTGACTAACATAATATAGCACATGATACTTTAAAAGTCAAGATTGATAGAATGCCATTGCAAATCATTTGATTTATAGCTGCCTTTGTTTCACTGCGAACTTTAATAATTGCCCTACTTAAATGCAACTGGATTCATTTACTGCCAGAGATTTTGATGGTGCTTCCACAGAACTCCAAGAAATGGATGAAGACTGCTGAAGGGAACCTCCTAGCAGTCCCTCAGGATCACGGTTGACTTGCTTCCTCTCCGGTTCGATGAGTTCTGAGAGGGTTGAAGTTCAATGTGCAATCTGCAGACTATGCAGAATGTAGAACATGAAGTGCCTGAAGGGTTACGTAAATGAGGTGTTTGGTGGTTTGTGCACTCTCTCTAACACCTTGAGATCATCACTGTGTGCCCCCAACAGAGTGTTTCAATGTGCTCGGTGCCTTCCCAAATAAACCTCCATTTTGGCCGCCCGCAAGCCAGGGAACTCCCATGAGCTGGTGTGAATGTTTGATCTCTTCAGGTACGCTTTGAAGACAACCCTAAAGCTTTTCCATTGTCCTCCTGGGAATCTCCTGCCATAGCCAAGTTCCAAGCAGAGGAAAGCAAAGGTCCTCTTCCAACCAGCTCCCCTGTCGATTCAGATTGACCACAAGATCCTCAATAATGTGGACCATTTCCGTATCTTGGAGCCTTCTCTCTACAAAGGCAGAAATGGATGACAAAATTCAGCCTCCAATGTGCTAGCTCAGTATTCAGGCTGACTGAGGAGAAAACTATTGGTAGACCAGGGTCTCAAACCTGAGACTAAGGTTATGTGTAAGGCAACAAGGTTAATAGAATTTACAGTGCAGAAGGAGGCCATTTGGCCCATCGAGTCTGCACCGGCTCTTTGAAAGAGCACCCTACCCAAGCCCAAACCTCCACCCTATCCCCATTACCCAGTAACCCAATCAACACTAAGGGCAATTTTAGACACTAAGGGCAATTTAGCATGGCCAATTCACCTAACCTGCACATCTTTGGACTGTGGGAGGAAACCGGAGCACCCGGAGGAAACCCACACAGACACGGGGAGAACGTGCAGACTCCACACAGACAGTGACCCAAGCCGGGAATCGAACCTGGGACCCTGGAGCTGTGAAGCAATTGTGCTAACTACCATGCTACCCTGCTGCCCTAAATGCATCGAATTGTGTGTGTTTAAGGATTTAAAGGCAATTAACTGAGCAAGTACACTATTTGACTTAAATTCATATCTGGTAAAATAGTGGAATAATTCATTGGAAAGAACTTTAAGATCATCAAATTGACTAATGTTGCTCAAATGAAGACGTCTATTGGAGGTCGGTGAACTCAGTGCGGTTTGGAGATCAATGTGAGAGAATTTTGGTCAGTATGACTCAGTTGTTCACTCTATCAAGAAATCTGTAATGCTCTGAGAGAGGGGGGTGGGGAGAAGATCGAGGGTGCCAGACAAAATGGCACCCATCAGCAGGAAATCCCTCTAATTTTAAATTATAGTTAACCATTGCGCATCTAGTTGAATAGAAAAACACACTTATTCTAAAAAAAACATGAATTAAGTTCAGTGCTGAGTGGGTTAAATTCCATTGCCAATGGCTGAATTCTATCATCTCAAATCACAGCTCTGTGGGGAAGTATCTGGCATCTGATTGCTGATACCTTGAGGATGGATGTGTATTGTACACACACTATTCACTCAGACTTACTGGAAACAATGACTGCACATTGTGAACATTCTAACACCTGTATACATACACATAGCTTCATGGTCTCCAACAGGCTGAGCAACATATCTCCAATTCTCAAACCAGCCTACCCTTTCTGAGCTTCCACTTAGCCCCGTGATAGACACTGGGTGTTATAAAGCCATATCAGTAAAGAAGATAACAGTCTCTCTCGAGATTACATATAATGATATTTCACATTCCTGATAGGGATTCAGTTTATGTTGTACATTGTACAGAGCTGCATTTAAACTTAAATGGGGTCACTATTGATTTTTTTTTTAATAAGCACTTGCCCAAATAGTGAAACTTCAGTCACAAAGGTAAGATTTGACTAGTTCACAAGTTGGGTTGAAGCTGAGAGATTGGTTGAACGGTTGTTTAATTCTGTTGCGGCAATAATTTAGTACAATCTCTTCAAACTGGTTACAATCAACACTTCGCAATGGTGTTTGTAACTGATCCTGGCTTCGATCAGCAGAGAGGGCTCGTTAGGCCAAAATAATAAACAAGTGAACCATTCCTGCCACAAGGCCATGGTGCCAAATATCAGGGGCGAAATTCTCCGTTATCGGCGGAAAGTCCGCCGATCGGCGCAAAAAACGGCGCAAATCCGACTTGCGTCACGTCGGAAAAATGGGTCGATAGTCTCCGGCCCGAAATGGGCTAGCAGCGACGTAACGGGATCCGCACTTGCGCAGTGGTTCACGCCGTGCAGCGTCATACGCGCCGCACGGCGTGACGGCTCATAAGGCCGCGCTGCTCCCCCCCACCCGACCGCAACACCCGACCGCAACACCCGACTGGATGGCTGGCCGTCGCTCAGCCCCGAGGTTCGAGTCACGAGATGTGGAGGCGCTCCTGGACGCGGTGGAGCAGAGGAGGGACGTCCTGTATCCCGGGCACGGCCGCAGAGTTGCCCCACGCCACAGCCGGCGTCTGTGGAGGGAAGTGGCAGAGGCCGTCACCGCTGTGGCCCTGACACCACGGACAGGCACCCAGTGCCACAAGAAGGTGAACGACCTCGTCAGAGCAGGCAGGGTGAGCCTCCCCCCCTGCCCAATATCCATATCCGCCCTCCCCCATATCCCCCATATCCCCCCTCCCCCATATCCCCCCCCTCCCCCATATCCCCCCTCCCCCATATCCCCCCTCCCCCATATCCCCCTCCCCATATCCCGCCTCCCCCATATCCCCCCTCCCCCATATCCCCCCTCCCCCATATCCCCCCTTCCCCATATCCCCCCTCCCCCATATCCCCCCTCCCCCATATCCCCCATGTCCCCCCTCCCCATATCCCCCCTCCCCCATATCCCCCCTCCCCCATATCCCCCATATCCCCCCTCCCCCATAACCCCCCTCCCCATATCCCCCATATCCCCCCTCCCCCATATCCCCCTCCCCCATATCCCCCCTCCCCCATATCCCCCCTCCCCCATATCCCCCCTCCCTCATATCCCTATATCCCCCCTCCCCCATATCCCCCTCCCCCATATCCCCCATATCCCCCCTCCCCCATATCCCCCTCCCCCATATCCCCCCTCCCCCATATCCCCCCTCCCCCATATCCCCCCCTCCCCCATCTCCCCAAGTGAATCCAGCCCTAACCTTAACCTCTGCAATGCACGCGCAACCGATGGCGTGCATTCATATACCTGCCGAACACTGTTGCCTTTTACCCCTGCCCCCCCCCCCCCCACAGGAGAAGCGCACACACAACAATAGGGAGCATGTGAGGACTGGAGGAGGGCCCGCTGATGAGAGGCCACTGACCGTACACGAGGAAAGGGCCCTGGAACTGGTTGGCGGACCTGAGGACCGGGAGGTTGCTGATGCAGAGGTCGGGGGCGTACTAGCAAGTGAGCCACCGACAGCCCGTCCCCATATCCCCCCTCCCCTATATCTCCCTCCCACGTATCACCTGATCACTGCCTGATGTCTAACCATGCATGCTTCATTGTGTATCACAGGACCAAACGTCCAGGCACCCATCCCCGCAGATGCAGACCGCCCGCAGGATGCCCCTCGGAGACCACAGGAGACGGAGAGACCTGCACCCTCCAGCATGCGACGCCCGCAGGATGCCCCTCGGAGACCACAGGAGACGGAGAGACCCGCACCCTCCAGCATGCGACGCCTGCAGGATGCCCCTCGGAGACCACGGGAGACGGAGAGACCCGGACCCTCCAGCATGCGACGCCCGCAGGATGCCCCTCGGAGACCACGGAGACGGAGAGACCCGGACCCTCCAGCATGCGACGCCCGCAGGATGCCCCTCGCACACCACGGGAGACGGAGAGACCTGGAGCAACAGGGAGACGACACCCCCGTCACGTGCGGGAGCGACCACCCAGCGACGAGGGGGGCAGCCACAGGCCCCCGTCACATCCGAGCCAGGACACCACTACCCAGGACACCACTACCCAGGACACCACTACCCAGGACACCACTACCCAGGACACCACTACCCAGGACACCCCTACCCGGGACAGCACTACCCAGGAAGACAAAATACCGGACAGTGACTCAGAGTGGATGGGTGGAGACGAACCCCCACCCCAAAGTGCCATGGACTCAGAGTGGGACGAAGAGCACGACACAACGCCACTGCTGTCACCAACACCCTCCACCATCGCAGAAACACTCACCACGGTTGGGCACTTTAGTGATGAGGCATCTGGTACACTCACTGGTGCGCACAACACAGCCGTCCCGGTACAGCAGGTGGAGGTAGGAGCAGCAAAGGGACCGGGCGGTCGGAGGGCAGCCCAGCCCAAGCGAACATCTGCCGCCCAGATGGATCCCGGGTTCCTGCAGTTACCACACCCACACATAGATCCGATGCAACCACCGATCCGGAGACGAGCGAAGAGGGTGACGGGCGGCTTGCGGCGGCTGCGGTCGCAGGTGGAGGAGTCCACCCACGTCCAGGAGCTGGGAGTGGTGCCGGTCATGCGTGCCACCCAGGCCGACACCGCACGGGTGGCGTCCGCGGTGGAGGCAATGGTTGCGACGGTGTCAGACATGGGGAACGGTTTGCGAGGCCTGGGGCCTTCCGTGCAGGCGGCGTCTGTGGCCCAGGAAATGGCTGCCCTCTCACAGGAGGCCATGAGCCAGTGCCAGCGCCAGATGGCAGAGGCGTTCAACGCCATAGCCCAGTATCAGCAGGCCATGGCCCAGTCTCTGCAGGCCATGGCCCAGTCTCAGCAGGCCATGGCCCAGTCTCTGCAGGCCATCGCTGAGGGCATCGGCGCCAGTGGCCATGTGCGAGCCGGCGTCGCACTGTCACAGACAGGGTTTGCCAACCCCCTGGGCTCCATGGCTGCAAACCTGCAGACCCCTGTCGATACCAGCACGGGCCTCCAGGACTGGCAGCGCCAGATGTCGGGGGGGCGTCGGGTGGCCAGTCCGTTCGCATCCCCCACCCATGTAGAGGCCTGGGGGCCATCGGGCACCCCGAGGGAGGAGGAGGTGGTGTGGTCCGTCCCGGCTCCCTCTGTAGGGGAGGTCCCGGTACACCGCGACACCTCGGACTCCCCCCCCCTTCCGTCCCAGGTGCATCGGGTGGGCAACGGGCAGGACAGGCTGGCAGCTCGCCATCCCAGTCGCCCGGGCCGCAGCCTGGCCCATCTAGGCAAGGACGCCCCAGGAAACGGCCGCCAAAGGGATCCAGTGTCAGAGGGCAGGAATCACAGGAGTCCACCTCCAGTTCTGCTGTACCGTCTGGGGAACCACGTAGACGTAGTCAAAGAGCCCGTAAGGCCAAACAATTAGACACTGAGTAAGTTGGCACGGGTGCAGGGCACAGATGAGTTTTAGGGGCTAGGGCACGTGCATGAACTCCTTTGGTTATTAAAGTCAATGTTACACCTACCGAAGCTGCCTTTGTGCTCTGTCCAAAGTGTGCGGGCGTGTCATGTACGTTGAGCGCAAGTGTGTGTGTGAGGGGTGGTCTTACCTCAGCCCCAGGTGAGTCTGCCCCCTTCCCCCTGGGCCGCCATCAACATCCCCCGGGCAGAGGACGGGACCGTGCGCTGCAGTGTCACAGCCGCACGCAGGGATGGTCCGGGTGGATGGTGGTACTGTGGCCATGGGTCAGACATAGTCCAACGATGTAGAGCCAGGAGCTCATCGCAGGGCGGGTTGTCATCATCCTCCATGGCCTGCGATAGACACGCGTCCACCCGCAACTGTGTGAGCCCGGCCCGTTGTGCCGCAGGTGGATCGGCAATGGGGGGGGGGGTGGTGTGCATGCGGGTGGGGTGGGTGGGGTTGGGGAGGGGGGTGAGGGTGCTGGGTGGGTGGATGGGTGGGGGGGTGGGTGGTCGGCTGTTGCCATGGTGTGCGGTCTGTGGCCATACTACCCGATTCCCACGCCCATCTAGTCAGTGAAGCAGGCGTCTATCAGTCTGTCCCGTGCCCGCTGGGCCAGCCGGTAATGGTGGACAGCCACCCGCCTGTGTCTACCCCGTCTGCCCTGACCATTGCCCCCATCCCCCTCATCTGGGGAGGACTGGGCCTCTTCCTGCTGCTCCTCCACTCCGCCCTCCTCTGCCTGCGGCACATCGCCCCTCTGCTGGGCTATGTTGTGCAGGACGCAGCACGCCACAATGATGCGGCCGACCCTACCTGACCGATACTGGAGGGCGCCCCCAGAGAGGTCCAGGCACCTGAAACGCATCTTCAGCACGCCAAAGCACCTCTCGATCACTCCCCTTGTCACTACATGGGCATCATTGTAGCGGTTCTCCGCCTCATTGCGTGGCCTCCGTATAGGCGTCATCAGCCACGATCGCAATGTGTAGCACTTGTCGCCCAGCAATCAGCCCCTCAGCCGGGGATGGCGTCCCTCGTACATGCCGGGGATGGATGACCGCGACAACACAAATGAGTCGTGTACACTGCCTGGGTGACGGGCGCAGACGTGCAAGATCATCATGCGGTGGTCGCAGACCACCTGTACGTTCATCGAATAGGTCCCCTTCCTATTAGTGAACACGGCCCTGTTATCTGCAGGTGGCCGCACGGCGACGTGCATCCCATCGATCGCGCCCTGGACCATGGGGAACCCGGCCACGGCAGAGAAGCCACGGCCCGGGCATCTTGGCTGGCCCGGTCCACGGGGAAGCGGATGTAGGGATGCGCCATGGCATATAGGGCATCTGTCACTGCCCGGATGCACCGGTGCACCGAAGTCTGCGATATGCCGGACAGGTCCCCACTCGGTGCCTGGAATGACCCCGTTGCATAAAAGTTCAGGGCCACCGTAACCTTGACGGACACGGGGAGAGGGTGTCCCCCGCCAGTGCCACGCGGTGACAGGTGTGCCAGCAGGTGGCAGATGTGTGCCACGGTTTCCCGGCTCATCCGGAGTCTCCTCCTGCATTCCCGGTCCGTGAGGTCCTGGTATGACTGCCGGGGCCGGTACACACGGGGCGCCCTCGGGTGCCTCCATTGCCATGGGGCCGCGACGTCCTCCTCCCCCTCCTCGTCCTGTCGGTCAGGTGTCCCTCCAGCCTGGGCGGCTGCCGCCTGCCCCTCTGCGGCAGCCTGCGCCGCCTCTCTGGCACGCTCCTCCACCTCCTCCTCCTCACCCAGGGCAACAAAGACATGAGCGGCTGCCACCACGGCGGCCAACATCGCTGGATGATCTGAAAACATGACGGCCTGGTGGGGGGGAGGGGAACGGCGACATGTCATCATTGCCCATATCCCCTCCTCCCCCCAGCCAGGTGGCATGGACCGCATGGGTCCAACTGTTGGAGGCTGGCACCTGGTCAGGTGGACCAACTCACTTGCCCTCCCATCCCCCTCCTCGGCACGGACCCCCCCCCCCAACCTCCACCCCAGCACGGACCCCCCCCCAACCTCACCCCGGCACGGCACGGACCCCCCCCCAACCTCCACCCCGGCACGGACCCCCCCCCAACCTCCACCCCAGCACGGACCCCCCCTCCAACCTCACCCCGGCACGGCACGGACCCCCCCCAAACCTCCACCCCGGCACGGACCCCCCCCCCAACCTCCACCCCAGCACGGACCCCCCCCCAACCTCCACCCCGGCACGGCACGGACCCCCCACAACCTCCACCCTGGCACGAACCCCCCCCAACTTCCACCCCAGCACGGACCCCCCTCCAACCTCCACCCCGGCACGGACCCCCCCCCCAACCTCCACCCCAGCACGGACCCCCCCCCAACCTCACCCCGGCACGGCACGGACCCCCCCCCAAACCTCCACCCCGGCACGGACCCCCCCCCAACCTCCACCCCAGCACGGACCCCCCCCAACCTCCACCCCGGCACGGCACGGACCCCCCCACAACCTCCACCCTGGCACGGACCCCCCCCCAACTTCCACCCCAGCACGGACCCCCCCCAACCTCCACCCCGGCACGGCATGGACCCCCCCCCAACCTCCACCCCGGCACGGCACGGACCCCCCCAACCTCCACCCCGGCACGCACACCCCCCCCCCAACCTCCACCCCAGCACGGACCCCCCCCCAACCTCCACCCCAGCACGGACCCCCCCCTCAACCTCCACCCCAGCACGGACCCCCCCCCCAACCTCCACCCTAGCACGGACCCCCCCCCAACCTCACCCCGGCACGGCACGGACCCCCCCCCAACCTCCACCCCGGCACGGACCCCCCCCCCCCCAACCTCCACCCCAGCACGGACCCCCCCCCAAACCTCCACCCCGGCACGGCACGGACCCCCCCCCCCCCACCTCCACCCCGGCAGGGACCCCCCATCCACCTCCCCGGCACGGACCCCCTCCCGGCACTCCCCCGGAGCCCAGCCTACTCTAACCACCCCCCCCCCCCCGCCGCACACACACACACACAACCCGAGACACACCTCTCCTCACACATTCAGACTGCGGCCACGCCATTGCCTGCCCAGAGCCAACCCCCCAGGCCGTCACTCACCTCCACGCTGGTCGGCGTGAGCCTGGAGCACCGGGTCACGCCGATGAAAAGGAGGTTTGATTCACGTCGACGTGAACGGTCATCACGTCGACGGGACTTCGGCCCATCCGGGAGAATATCGGCAGGCCGAAAATCGGCTGCCTTGCGCAGACCCGTGACATTCTCCGCGGCAGCGGCTACATTAACGCCCCGCCGACTTTTCTCCCTTCGGAGACTTCGACAACCGGCGGGGGCGGGATTCACGGCGGCCAACGGCCATTCTCCGACCCTCTGGGGGGGTCGGAGAATGACGCCCCAGAGATGTTCCAATGGTTTCCTGTTGTAGTTCTGGCAGAACCCTGACAGAAACGTGTAGCAAAGAGGTCAATGTAGTTGATCTAATTTACCCATTTTAGAAGGGAAAGATCGGGCTTGCATGATCATTTCCTAGAAACTTACGATGGAAACTGTTTTTACGGATGCTCGGTAAGCAGAGAATTCCGACTTGGCTACGATGCTCCTCAAGCCAAATAGGTTGAAAGCACTCAAAAGGAAGGTTTCCGACAACATTATTAACACAGCATCAAGTGACCCATGACAAAAACAAAGCAATAATTCTTACTGCAGTCTCCGACATGCCCAAAACCAAAACTGTTTGTTACATGTACTAAAATGTACACAGTTTCCATATGAAAATTGGCCGATCTGCCTCGACTCCATTTACCCACCTTTGATCCATATCCCTTGGTACTCTTTACTGACTAAAAGTCCGTTGATCGCTGTCTTAAATTTCAATTGGCCACAGCTTTCTGAGAACAGAGTTCCAGATGTCCACCACCTCTTTAATGAAAAAGTGCTTCCTGATTTCACTCCTGACTGGCACAACTCTGATTTTAAGATGTTCCCCCCCCCGATTCTGCATCCCCCACGATGTTGTGTTGAGTGTTCCGATGCACAAATGATCCAACATGGCTGTAGATGGTACAACTCTGTTTTATTGTCTTAACAACGACAACTACTAACTGTTGGCTTGGGTACGTGCTTCACCAGCTAACCTGTGGACCCAGCCCTATCACTATCTTAGTGAGGCACTCAGCACATGGTCTATGTCTGAGTGACACGCTGTGAGCTCTGTGCTCTGAGCTATCTCCTGGTAGAGTGAGCGGGAACTGTGGTGTTCCCTGTTTTATAGTGCGTATGCTCTCACTGGTGATTGGCTACGATGTTATGTGTGCTGGTTGGTCCAACTGCCTGTCCATCAGTGTGTGTGTGTGATTGCACCATGATATGCTAATGTGGATAACATGACACACGATAGGGTAGTGTTTCTGGATATCTACTCTGAAAAACCCTATTCAAATTTTAAGCTCTTCAATTAGATGAATAACTCTCCCTCAATTTTTTAATCATGAAGGCGTCTAACCTAATCTAAACAAGCCATCCGTACGATCCAACAATTTTGATCCTAATATATCCTTCCTGAAGAGCAGTGCCAGCAACTGAACTGAATTTTCGTGCCTGACTCCAATAGAGATTTTGGCACAGATTGGATAGAAGATCTGCAGGCCTGGAAATTTCCTGGCATCTCTTGACCTCGGAAGATATGTGGTGCTGGGAGAAGATATCAGCAAAATAGGAGAACAAAATGAACAACTAACCAAAAAAAACATGTACTGGGACAGTCATTTCTTGTTTCCTGAATACAGTAACGTTCAGGGAGTCAGTGGCAGAGTAATATTGTCACTGGACTTGTGATCCAAAGACTGGAGTAATACTCTAGGGACCTCCATGAATTCAATAAACATCTGGAATTAACAGTCTAATGATTAAATACAAAACAATTGTCGATTGTGGTAAAAAAAAACTGGTGAGGCAGAAGAGCCGGGAGTGCAGGAGGCGAAAGAGGCTGATGTCTTGGCCTTTGCGTCCCTAGTAGCCCGGCGAAGGATATTGCTTATGTGGAAAGAAGCCAAACCCCCGGGCGTGGAGACCTGGATAAATGACATGGCAGGGTTTATAAAACTAGAACGGATAAAGTTCGCACTAAGGGGTTCGGCTCAAGGGTTCACCAGGCGGTGGCAACCGTTCATTGACTACCTCGCAGAACGATAAAGGAAATGGGAAGGTAACAGCAGCAACCCAGGGGGGAGGGGGGGGGGGGGGGAGAGCCCGGGCGGGTCCTCAGGGGTGTTTTTGTATAGATATTTGTATTAGGCTATGTATATTGGATTGTTTGATTTTATTTTTGGAGAGTTATTATTTTTGATATGGCAGTTGCCATTTAGTTTATATATATATTATTTATTTATTTGTTAAAAACGGCCACTGTTATTTATACTGTTTTATTGTTGTAAAAAGGAAAACCTTTGTATTGTTTTGTTTGGCCAAAAAATTTGAATAAAATATATATATTTTTTTAAAACTGGTGAGGATCATGTTATATGATCAGACATAGCAACATTTCCATAGGCTTTGGTGTTACTCATCCTTTAATCCTCTCATTTATCCTGTTTACGCAGCATAGATTTAGCTAATCCAGGAGTGAATACTCCATAGTATGTCCCTAGAAGATTTCTGGCAAGTCTTGGTGACAAAATGCCGAGGAATCCGAAGAAAATGGTCGACCATAGGGAGCAGTCAGATGTACCTGGGGTGGATTTGACTCTTCAATATGGCGATCTCATCCTCGAGAAGACTCTCGAACCGGCACTCTCGATGGCTTTGCAGATGTTGACTGCGAACATCGTTAAAGTCATTGACAAATAACCCGGCTTGTTAGCACAGAATGTCACTGCTCACAAGACTGAACTGCAGAATACTAATCAGAGGCTTGACAAAGGGCGGTGGCGCAGTAGTTAGCGCTGCTGCCTCAGGGCGCCAAGGACCCGGGTTCGATCCCGGCCCTGGGTCACTGTCCGTGTGGAGTTTGCACGTTCTCCCCGTGTCTGCATGGGTCTCACCCTCACAAGCCAATGATTTGCAGGGTAGGTGGATTGGCCACGCCAAATTGCCCCTTAATTGGAAAAAAGAAATGAATTTATTTTTTAAAAAGGGGCTCAATGAAACAGAGGAGAGAATCCTGACTGTCGAGAATGCAACCTCCTCAACTGTAGTCCACCTGCCATCCCTGGAAAACCAACTTTGTGGTGTGTCAGAAACCCTGGAGGATTTGGAGGACCGAGGCCGGAAGGAACATTTCCTGGTTGTCAGTTTGCCAGAAGGAGTGGCGGGTAAGCTCCCTATTAAATTCTTTGAGAGCGAACTTCAACGTTTTGTTATGAAAGTTGGGCGTATTAAGTTGGAGAGGGCACATTGTATCCTGTCTCTCAACCCTGGATACAATCAACATCCCCGGCTCGTAATTATTCATTTTCATAACTTCGGAGATCGCCAAAGAATATTGAAGAGGCATGGTGGGACCTGGCTCTATGAGGGGCGAGTTTCACCTGGGGGTGCCCTGGCCTTAAGAAGTGGGGTGAGGGGGGATGGGGCTCAAGGACTCCCTAAGGGGTAAGATGAAGCAGTGCGATGGGGGCGGGGGGTGTCCGGAGACCACAGCATTTAAAATGGCGCCCCAATCCCTTACTGCACTGACGGGCTGAGCTCCTCAATGCAGGAAATGAGGTAAATGTCGGGGTGTTCCCGACTAAGGCCGGGAAAAACAATTTGAAAGCAGAATGACCCCACTATATGCGCCCAAAACGGGACTCTGTGATTTGCACATTAAATCATTATTGACCCGAGCATGCTTCCAACGCCTCAAGAGGAGAGCTATGCTGTTCGAAGTACTCATATTTAGTCGTCATTCATTTTAATCATGTTCTTATTTCTTTCATTCCCCTGTGATTACATCCACCTGACCATCTACTAGCATTTCAATCTGTTTTGGGGTCAGTTAGCTCAGTTGGCTGAACGGCTGTTTCGTGATATGGAGTGAAGCCAACAGTGCAGGTTCAATTCCCATACCGGCTGAGGTTATTCATGCAGGCCCGTCTTCCCAACCTTGCTCCTTGTCTGAGGAGTGGGGACCCTCAGGATAAACCACCACCAGTCAGCTCTCGGACTTTGGCGACTTTCGTTTCAATTTGTGATTAAAGCTGTCGAAAAGATGTGCTATATGGAATTAATCTGATGTCTCATCAGCTGGTTTCACATATTAATTTATTTTAGGCTGGACATTTCACTGAAATACAAGGACACCACATTAAAATGGCTGCCAATGTGCACTTGTATAACGACTGTCCATTTCAAGGCAATGTAGGACCTTTAGTTCTATGTCTGGAGACAATTGTCGTCCCTGGAGGAAGCTACCTTCCTATCTCATCCAGATGGAAGAATGAACTATTCAGGAGTTAATTTCTGGAACATCAAACCTTAATCACCTTGGCTATCGCAATGGCTCAGAGCAACTGCGCCAGACATAAATTGATTGACTTTCTTTTAGAATATATAACTTACATGAAGAAAGGTCATGTGATGCAATCTTTTGTATGGATGCTTGAATTTTAGTGGAGATATTCCTTAACTTTAAACCAACGACCATTGCCTCACCTCCGGATACAATCCATGCATTTTTAAAAAATCTGCACTTTAACTTGGCCAACTTTAACGCCTGTAAAGTTGCATTGTTTCCTGCACGCCTGGGGTTTGAGTGCCCATTAGTGGAAAGTAGGACTTATTTACATTGTTAATATTTTCTACCTGAGTGGGTTTTGTCCAATAAAGCTAGTAACAAGATAAACAAGTTCTATAACCGAACAGGGGCCAAAATCCACAATCGTGGCTGGGATTTCCAGGTGTTGCTGAGAGTGAATGGAGTTGTGGATGGAACACCCAAGTTACCCGTCCTTCTCACAACGGGTCGTGCCACAGGCGAGACCGGAGAATCCTGCCCAGCGAGTGGGAAAAGACGAAAACCAATTTAATCCTCCTTAACTGATCATAACAAGGGCCTAAAAGTCACTTTGGTACCCAAAGTGAGGGAAACCACAGCAGAATATCACTGCACCATCTAACAGAGACTACAGTGATAGATTGTCCATGCCCAAAGAAATGTGGTTATGGATAGGATAAAAGTAAGATTTACATTTATACAGCGGGTGTGATTCTACCCCTGCTCCCCCATTACACCCGGTGTACCTCCCACTATTCCCAGAGAATAGCGGGAGAGCCCCGAAGCAGAGTTTGCGGCAGGCATCGAAAGGGACACAATGCTTCAGGCACACGGCACCCGATGCAATCTTGTTCGTGCCCTCTCCGGGCAGGAACCCGATGAGTATATTCTTTAAAATCCTTAAACTCCTTAAGATATGTTCAGCTCAGGGCAGCACGGTGACTCAGTGGTTAGCACTGCTGCCTCACGGGGCCGAAGACGTAGGTTCGATCCTGGCTCCGGGTCACTGTCCGTGTGCAGTTTGCACATTCTCCCCGTGTCTGCGTGGGTCTCACCCCCACATCCCAAAAGATGTGCAGGGTAGGTGGATTGGCCACGCTAAATTGTCCCTTAATTTAAAAAAAAAATGCTCAGCCCATTTGAAGCCGGAGTCTCCCAGTTCCCAGGATTCCCGCCGGTGCAGCCACAGGCCGGTGTGAATCGCTACTGGTCTCCATGAACGTGAGTTGAGAGTTAAGCATTGGCCCGCAGTTTGGACAGAATGTCAAGTATCTTCTCCAAATCGTTGCCATGGGATCGTCAGCAACCACCTGAGAGGGTGGCCAAGGTCCTTCCAGTGCAACGCACCTCATTACTCCACTGTAGTGACAGCTGAAGCCTCTCATGTGGGGATTGAACCACAACGTTTTGATTCAGAAACGAAGGGCCACAGCTGACTTCATGTGGTGCAATTAAATTGTCACTATTCACTGTTTACAAAGAACAGGGAATTAAACATTACTAGCTCTACCGATTATAACGTCACCAATATAATGTGCAATGCTTCATGAAATTTGAAACAGTAGTTTGGATTGTCAACACTTTCCAGCAGAAAAATGGTATTTCTCTTTTATGCAGACATCCAGGAGGATATTTAACCCTTTAAGCACTAAGAGACTTTTTTTAAGCTTTCAAAATACAGAAACATCTCAAAGACATAGGGCGGGATTCTCCGGTCAACTAGCCATGTGTTCTTTGGCAGCACATCATTTGCTGGTGGTGGGATTCTATCTTCCCGATGCCTGTCATTGGGATTTCCCATTGAAACCATCCAACGGCAGCGAGAAACCAGGGGGTGAGCTGCCAGTGGGAAGGTGAATCGCAACTGCTGGAAAATTCTATCCCGGGACCCCAAACACCCCCTCCTCCCCGGACCAACCTGGAAGCTGACCACCCATCACTGTGCCCGGTGTCCTCGGCGACCATGCACGTTGTTTTGCCCGCAAACCTCAGCGCTTAGAATTGAGGGAGTCTTTCCCTGACCCAGACTTGGAGAGTGAAACAGCTGAGAGTGGTGAGTCACAATGATGATAGCCAAGACGTTGTAGTGCCCTGACTCGTTGGGTTGTGAGGGGGCAGCACGGTAGCAGAGTGGTGAGCACAGTTGCTTCACAGCTCCAGAGTCCCAGGTTCGACTCCCGGCTGGGTCACTGTCTGTGCGGTGTCTGCACGTCCTCCCCGTGTCTGCGTGGGTTTCCTCCGGGAGCTCCGGTTTCCTCCCACAGTCCAAAGATGTGCAGATGGATTGGCCATGCTAAATTCCCTTAGTGTCCACAAACAAAAGGTAGGGTGGGGGTAACTGGGTTACAGGGATAGAGTGGAAGTCTGGGGTTAAACAGGGTGCTCTTTCTAAGGGCTGGTGCAGACTCGATGGGCCGAATGGCCTCCTTCTGCACTGAAAATCCCATGGCAGAAGATATAACAGAGTCAACGAGGGGAGGTACAGCTATGCATGCCCGACACACAGCCTTGGATAACCCGAGATATTATTGTTGTCATGCTGTCACACTCAATGGGCAGCCAGAGCTTGCACTGTGTCTTTAAGCCCAACGGGAAATCCATGTTGGAACCCTCCCCCACTCTTAACATGATTGTCCTGCCTTCTCTCTCTGAGTGCCATTCAGCGAGCCACTTGCGCTTGAAAGATTTCTCTGCACACTCACTCCCGCCCAGATCAGGGGGCCCGATACCCCAGGCCACTGCCAGCAATATTAGGGAGATCAGCTCCCTTCCGCTCATCCAGATAGTTTTTTTAAAATTTAGTGCACCCAATTCTTTTTTTCCAATTAAGGGGCAATTTAGCATGTTCAATCCACCTACCTCACACATCTTTGGGTTGTGGGGGCGAAACCCACGCAAACACGGGGAGAATGTGCAAACTCCACACGGATAGTGACCCAGAGCCGGGATCGAACCTGGGACCTCGGCGCCGTGAGACTGCAGTGCTGCCACTGCGCCACCGTGCTGCCCTCATCCAGATAGTTAACCTTTGGCCATGAGATGGTCCTCAGTGGTGAACCCCTGCTCTTTAATGTATAGGTGTTGCTAGCCGCCTCTATGGTACTGCACCTACAGTACAGACACGCTGTTCATGCATCAAAGGTTGTAGGACATCAGTCAGGGCACCTGCTCTTTAGAGGAGGCACGTCCGAGTTCATGGGCCGCCAAATGCTAATAATAAAAATCTTTAATGTCACAAGTAGACTTACATTAACACTACAATGAAGTTATTATGAAAAGCCTCTAGTCGCCACATTCCGGCGCCTGTTCGGGGACACGGAGGGAGAATTCAGAATGTCCAAATGACCTAACAACAAGTCTTTCGGGACTTCTGGAAGGAAACCGGAGCACCCGGAGGAAACCCACGCAGACACAGGGAGAACGTGCAGACTTCGGACGGACAGCTATCACAAGTAACAAGTAACAGTCAACGAGGAGTGGAATGGACTTTAAAGAAGAAAGAACAAAGGGGAAAATTCAAGAGGGCTGAAATGGACTTTCAAGAGGCAAGGTGCAGCATGGCTCTGTCCTGTGAGAGTTTTGTCGGACGGACAGGTTTCAGCTGTGGTTTGCCCTGTTATGGATGTTCACAAGTAATAAAGCTGGCTTTGACGATTCACATACCCAACCTCCCCCCCTCCCCCCAATCCGGGTCAGCCCCTGGGCTAGCCCCCCGCCTGCCCCTGGAAGGATACCAAAGAGCACCTAGCCAGCTGCTACTGTGCTCTTGTGGTTCATGGAGGTAAGTGGGAAGAGCTACTCACATCCTTGCTCGCCCTCGGAGTCCGCGGCACCTGGTCCCTGCTTTTGCAGAGCAGTATTTTTTTTTTGTAATTTAGAATACCCAATTAATTTTTTCCAATTAAGGGCCAATTTAGCGTGGCCAATCCACCTACCCTGCACATCTTTGGGTTGTGGGGGCGAAACCCACGCAAACACGGGGAGAATGTGCAAACTCCACATGGACAGTGACCCAAAGCCGGGATCGAACCTGGGACCTCGGCGCCGTGAGGCAGAGGGCTAACCCACTGCGCCACCATGCTGCCTTGCAGAGCAGTATTGAACGACACTCACGTGGCGTCCCGCTAGGGGGTGTGGGGGGGGGGGGGGGGGGGGAGGGGGATTTTCGTGTTCCACCAAAGCTAGTGGACTTTTTGAACAACTCGCCACATTTACCAGCCTTGCCCCTGTAGTGATCTATGTATATCAATGTACATGATCAATGTATGTAAAACTAGTACAGTCAATTCAACACTAGATGTCTCACTATCATGTGGTATAAGAAAGACTTTCCCGCTCTTTCTGAGAGTGTGTTTCAAGAGAGTGAACAGACAAGACATAGAATAGCTAGAGAGAGAGAAGTTATAAGTTATTTCATTATTACATTGTATAGTTTATTAGTTACCTTTACTGTATTTTATTTCTTTTACTAGTTGAGTATTAAGTACAAAGGACTCACAAATATTATTTATATTACTCAATAAATTAGTTCATCTTTACAAGAAGATTATTGTTCATTTCATCAACTCGGCTGGTTCAAAGAGTACTATACTATATTACACAAGATAATATAACAGCCCCCACTGCAACAGGATCGCAAATTTCTGTTCATTAGGACTGGTGACCAAACACTCGATCAGAGAGCTAGGTTTAGGGAGGCAATCCCAGAATCTTAGGCCTGCAATCACTGAAGGCAAAGGTGAATCAAATCATTCTGTGGCAGCGTGCATTAGGATTGAGTTTAAATTAGTTTCTTTCAGACCGAGAAACCAGAATAAAGGATTGCGCCAGGAATGGCTCCATACACTGAAGGAATACCCTTGCATACATACGTCGCAATGTCACTGGAAATCTGCAGTGAATATCGTGATGTCATTCCCATAACAAGCGGACTTTTGCAACAAAATGTCAAACTCGCTTTTATTGGTAGAGGGATTGAGTTTCGGAGCCATGTGGTCATGTTGCAGCTGTACAAAACTCTGGTGCGGCCGCATTTGGAGTATTGCGTGCAATTCTGGTCGCCACATTGTAGGAAGGATGTGGAAGCATTGGAAAGGGTGCAGAGGAGATTTACCAGAATGTTGCCTGGTATGAAGGGAAGATCTTATGAGGAAAGGCTGAGGGACTTGAGGCTGTTTTCGTTAGCGAGAAGAAGGTTAAGAGGTGACTTAATTGAGGCATACAAGATGATCAGAGGATTGGATAGGGTGGACAGTGAGAGCCTTTTTCCTTGGATGGTGATGTCCAGCACGAGGGGACATAGCTTTAAATTGAGGGGAGATAGATATAGGACAGATGTCAGAGGTAGGTTCCTTACTCAGAGAGTAGTAAGGGCGTGGAATGCCCTGCCTGCAACAGTAGTGGACTCGCCAACACTAAGGGCATTCAAATGGTCATTGGATAGACATATGGACGATAAGGGAATAGTGTAGATGGGCTTTAGAGTGGTTTCACAGGTCGGCGCAACATCGAGGGCCGAAGGGCCTGTACTGCGCTGTAATGTTCTATGTTCTAAACTCGGGTCACCCAGAGTAAACTGGGTCATTATCACTTGATGTGTTCCAGCCATTCCTGGGCCAATTTCTGTCTATTGAAACAAGTCAGTTCTAAATGGTGAAGAAATGGTGCCAGAATTGCAACGTATTCATTAAACTTGAATTTTATGGATCAGCTCGCTTGTACAATTATCCACAGAGCCAGTGCAGATTTGGGTGTGTCTCAACAACAGCTGAAAACGAAGGAACTTCAAAGGGATGGAGACAATTAAAGGGAACAATCAAACCACCAAAGCTTACAGAACAAGAAGGAGATCACTGTCTATTTTTTCCCCTCGTGCTTTGCAGCTTTGTCTGCTTCAGATGTTCAACTACTCTTCCCGAAGGAGCACAAAAACATAATGAGGGCAAAAGGGCTGAAAGCCTTTAGAAAGGCTCAAAATGGGGGCATCACATGATGTGAGCACCGGAGCGGCTATCTTATCGTGAGCTCTGGCTCTGGTCATCTTTTAATCCGTCTATTCATCCTTGTGCACGTTTCTTTTTTGTCTCTTCTTGGTTTACATCATGTCCCGGGAATTGTCCCGGGTCGGTCTTTCAGCGTGATGGGGCCGAGTTAGAATGCTTAAATCCTCGCTTGCTCATGGCGGCTGGAAGGAGTTGGGGTGCCCTGCCTTTGGTGGCACCCTTGCTTTTGAGCGGGCACCTGCCCTGACTGTGCGCTGTGCATTGACCGACGATGGCTGCAAACGACAATGCTGTTCTGGCTGAGGGTCTCAGCTCTCAGATACAAGCCATCAAGGCCCAATTCCAAGAGTTGCGGGGTGTTTTAATGGAGGCAATAGAGGAGCACAATGAGATTCTTGCAATAGAGAAATTTGATGGAGCGCATCTAATCCTGTCACCTGGGGTTGTTGTGGCCTTCCGACCACTGGTCCTGTGTTGCCCCGTTCCGGATGGCAATCGTGAGGGGTTAGGAGTGGCCGAACCAGTTGAGTCATTCCCCCTCCCCAGCTTGGGTTCTGGTGAGACGGCATGGTTGAATTAATGGTGTCCCGCGCTTCGGGACAACAGGCAGACCATATGTTACATGTTGGCTGTCTGCTATATCCCGGGCCTGGAAGGGAGTTGGATTGCATTGTGGGCATCGGTGTAATTCTTCCTCGGCTACAGGGTTCTCGGTTTTTTTTATTCCTCTGGGTTTTTTTTTAAGCTATGGGTATGATGTAACTCTGTGCTGTTGACTGTATCCTGTTTTGGTGCAGGCAGAGCTTGTATCCGTGGAAGGAACACATTGGGGATATTGTCATGGACTCAACCATTCTTATTTGTCCCTATGTTTATAAGGTCTTCTGTTATGCGCTGTACTTGTTTTGCATTGATACCCTTGTCTTTTTCTTTCTCTTTTTCCTTTGTTTTGGTGTAATATTTGTAAAAATGTGAAAACTTCAATAAAAATACATTTAAATAAACGTCCCATAAGACATAAAACCCATGAATAAAAGCAAATTACTGCGGATGCTGGAATCTGGAACCAAAGAGAAAATGTTGGAAAATCTCAGCAGGTCTGGCAACATCTGTAGGGAGAGAAAAGAGCTAACGTTTCGAGTCCAGATGACCCTTTGTCAAAGCTCTATGAATAGTCTTTTTCCTGGGCTGAAGGAGAAGGAGACTTATGATGTGGCATTCAAAAATGAATGGAAAAGGTGTTCCAGTGTAGGCAAGTGAGGGACAGCCCTAGGCCTGACCTGCGATTGGAGAAATGGTAGATGTGGTGCTGAATGAGGTGGTTGGAAGGTGGATTGTTCACTACTGAATGGCATGATCCCCATATGTCCACATCGCAACATGGAAGGAGGCATGTTTGAGACAACAGTTGAATGTGCCTTTGCAAAGTTTTCTAACCTCAAGATGCACAGTGACAGCAGTTGTCTTTACTCAGCCCGGCACTGTGGCTATCTCTTGACTCAGACTCTTTGAAGATACTTCCTTACAACGGCAGATTGGTGTGATAATAACTATCGTTGATAGCACCCTGATTGGTATAGAAAATCAGCTTTGCCTGCTGACAATTAACCTGGCACGCTACCCTTTCTGCAGCACCATGTTAAACAGCACATAAGTCAGCCCTTTACATATATCTATGTCATTGGGCCAGATTCCTCAATCTGTTTGGAGATTTGGAGCCTCCATGTGATCACCTGCTATAGTGAGTTATGTTCCCTCCTATCTGTTTAAGTAGGTAAGCAGGTATGAGGTTGTGGACACAGAGCATATCACATTCAGCCCCACCTGGCTGCCACCCACCATTGTTCCCTTTCTTTAAAATGTCACATAGGGAACGCCCAAAGGAAAATCCACTGATCTCCCTAATATTGCTGAGTAAAAGACATAGGAAGAAAAATGGATATAAAGACTCAGGTGCACACAAGTACCAGCAGAGAGGAGAATAATTAACATACCACAAATGGTCACTTCTACTTTTTTTTAATTCATTTTCATGGAATGTGGGTTTTGTTGGATAGGCCAGCATTCATTGCCCGTCCCTTTGTTTTTAATAAATTTAGATTACCCAATTATTTTTTCCAATTAAGGGGCAATTTACTGTGGCAAATCCACCAACTCCGCACATTTTTTTTGGGTTGTGGGGGCAAAACCCACGCAGACACGGGGAGAGTTTGCAAACTCCACACGGACAGTGACCCAGAGCCGGGATCGAACCTGGGACCTCAGCGCCGTGAGGCAGCTGTGCTAACCACTAGGCCACCGTGCTGCCCTTTCATTGCCCATCCCTAATTGCCGTTGGGAAGATGGTGGTGAGCTGCCTTCTTGAGCTGCTGCAGTTCCTCAGGGGTAGGTGTCTTGTCATCTCGGGGGGTGGGATCGCCTGCAGGCCTTAGCAGCCTGAAATGTCTGTGAGCTTTTAGGTTTAAAGGGGTCTGGCGGCCGGTTTGCAGGCAGCGTTTCCCCGTGTCCTCGTTGCTGGGCTTGTGGCGATATCACCGCTGAAGGTTTGTCCTTCGAGAGTGAAAGCTGGAAAATGGGTGGGAGCAGGTGAATCCATAGGGTTTTTAATGGGGTCCCATGAGAGACCAGGCTGCACGGGCAGAGTGCAGGACTCTGAGGAGGGGAACCTTCCAGCCTCATGGGGCCTGAAGGCCCTCACACAGTGGGGAGGACGACTGCAGCGAAAATGAACCACCACACTCAGGCAGCACTGTGAAGCCAGAGGGCATGAACTGTCTGGAAGTCCAAGGCCACTGGTTGTGGAGGCCTGGCTGTCAGGTATCTGCGTGGCTGGCTGTTCACGTCGAAAGGTTTGTTTAATCTGCAGCCCACGTGAGCTGGGAAATGAAGGTGCTGTCTAAGGATGAAGATGACATGCTCACTTCCGGGTGCGGCGATGACCAGCTAAGTCGCACGTTTCGGCAGCTCCCGGTGGAACGGACTTTTGGGCTCTTGATAGGAGCCCCAACGGCAATTTTAACGGCTAAAAACACCGTGCGGTAAACCAGAAGGGTGTTCCCCCTGGACACGGATGGAAAAAGGAGAGGAAAGTGGCCGGATTGCAGCGGATCCTTTGGAACAACGGCAAGGAAGGCAAGCAGAAACCAAGATGGCGTCGGAAGGTGGCAGTTTCATATGGGGCCCTGAACAACAAGAGTTCTTGAAATGCTGCGTGGAGGAGATAAAAAAGGAAATGAAGAAAGAGTTGTTGGCCCCGATATTACAGGCGATTGAAGGGCTGAAAGAGGAACAAAAGACCCAGGAGCAGGAGCTTCGGGTCGTGAAGGCGAAAGCAGCCGAGAATGAGAACGATATACAGGGCCTGGTGGTGAAGTCGGAGATACAGGAGGCACACCAGAAACGATGTGTGGAGAGGTTGGAGGCACTGGAAAACAACGCAAGGAGGAACAACTTGAGGATTCTTGGCCTTCCTGAAGGTGTGGAGGGGGCGGACGTCGGGGCATATGTGAGCACGATGCTGCACTCGTTAATGGGAGCGGAGGCCCCGACGGGTCCGTTGGAGGTGGAGGGAGCATACCGAGTTATGGTGCGAGGATCGAGAGCAGGAGAAACTCCCAGAGCCATAGTGGTGAGATTCCTCCGTTTTAAGGATAGAGAAATGGTCCTTAGATGGGCGAAGAAAACTCGGTGCAGTAAATGGGAGAACGCGGTGATCCGCGTTTATCAAGATTGGAGTGCGGAGGTGGCGAGAAGGAGGGCGAGCTTTAATTGGGCCAAGGCGGTACTTCACAAAAGGAAGATAAAATTTGGAATGCTGCAACCGGCAAGACTGTGGGTCACATATCAAGGGAGGCACCACTACTTTGAGACGGCGGATGAAGCGTGGACTTTTATTGTAGAAGAAAAATTGGAATGAGTGGATTATGAAAATGAACGTTTGGACAAAGTGGTGGGGCGAATGGGGGGGGGGGCGAAGAGGGGTTTTATGTTTTAATCCTGCGGTATGGTAACTTTTCTTTCTCCCACAGGTGGTGATGGGGGGAGGTGGGGAGGGAGAGGAGATGGGGCGTTGGCCATGGGAGGCGGGGCCGAGGGAGAGGCGCGGGCTTGGTTCCCGCGCTATGATAATTATGGCGGGAATAGAGAAGCAGGAAGGAGGGGGCGTTGCACGGTGCGAGCCGTGATCACGGGGGGAAGCCGAGGTCAGCCAGAGTTTGCTGACTTCTGGGAGCAACATGGGGGGAGTAATCACGCTAGCGGGGGGTCTAGCGGGGGGGGTGGGAGGGGGGAATTACTGGGTTGCTGCTGCTGGGGAAAGGAGGGAGTGGGTACGGGAAAGGATGGGCGGGGGGCACCGCCTGGGGGAGATACAGCTGCGTGGGAACTGGGTGAGAAGCTGGAAAAAGATGATGGCTAACCGGCAAGGGGGGGTGGTGGGAAGAGGGCACGAGTACTCGCACACCTTAAGAAACTTAAAGCAGATGTGGTTATGTTACAGGAAACGCACCTGAAACTGATAGACCAGGTGAGGCTGCGCAAAGGATGGGTGGGGCAGGTGTTCCATTCGGGGCTGGATGCGAAAAACAGGGGGGTGGCTATATTAGTGGGGAAGCGGGTAATGTTCGAGGCAAAGACTATAGTGGCGGATAACGGGGGCAGATACGTGATGGTGAGTGGCAAATTACAGGGAGAGATGGTGGTTTTGGTAAACGTGTATGCCCCGAACTGGGACGATGCCAACTTTATGAGGCGAATGCTAGGACGCATCCCGGACCTAGAGACGGGAAAGCTGATAATGGGGGGAGACTTTAACACGGTGTTGGAACCAAGGCTGGATAGGTCGAAGTCCAGGACTGGTAGGAGGCCGGCAGCAGCCAAGGTGCTTAAGGATTTTATGGAGCAGATGGGAGGGGTGGACCCATGGAGATTCAGTAGACCTAGGAGTAAGGAGTTCTCGTTTTTCTCCTATGTCCATAAAGTCTATTCGCGCATAGACTTTTTTGTGTTGGGTAGGGCATTGATCCCGCGGGTGAGGGGAACGGAATATACGGCTATAGCCATTTCGGATCATGCCCCACACTGGGTAGACTTGGAGATAGGGGAGGAAACAAGAGGGCGCCCACCCTGGAGAATGGACATGGGACTAATGGCGGATGAGGGGGTGTGCCTAAGGGTGAGGGGATGCATTGAAAAGTACTTGGAACTCAATGACAATGGGGAGGTTCAGGTGGGAGTGGTCTGGGAGGCGTTGAAGGCGGTGGTGAGGGGGGAGCTGATATCAATAAGGACACATAAAGGGAAGCAGGAGAGTAAGGAACGGGAGCGGTTGCTGCAAGAACTTTTGAGGGTGGACAGACAATATGCGGAAGCACCGGAGGAGGGACTGTACAGGGAAAGGCAAAGGCTGCATGTGGAATTTGACTTGCTGACTACAGGCACTGCAGAGGCACAATGGAGGAAGGCGCAGGGTGTACAGTATGAATATGGAGGGAAGGCGAGCAGATTGCTGGCACACCAATTGAGGAAAAGGGGAGCAGCGAGGGAAATAGGGGGGGTGAGGGACGAGGAAGGAGAGACGGAGCGGGGAGCGGAGAGAGTGAATGAAGTGTTCAAGACATTTTATAAAAAATTGTATGAAGCTCAACCCCCGGATGGGAGGGAGAGAATGATGGATTTTTTGGATCGGCTGGAAATTCCCAAGGTGGAAGAGCAGGAAAGGGTGGGACTGGGAGCACAGATCACGGTAGAAGAAGTGGTGAAAGGAATTAGGAACATGCAGACGGGAAAGGCCCCGGGACCGGACGGATTCCCAGTTGAATTTTACAGAAAATATTTGGACTTGCTCGCCCCGCTACTGACGAGGACCTTTAACGAGGCAAAGGAAAGGGGACAACTGCCCCCGACTATGTCAGAAGCAACGATATCGCTTCTCTTAAAGAAGGAAAAGGATCCGCTACAATGCAGGTCCTACAGACCAATTTCCCTCCTAAATGTGGATGCCAAGGTCCTGGCCAAGGTAATGGCAATGAGAATAGAGGAATGTGTCCCGGGGGTGGTTCATGAGGACCAAACTGGGTTTGTGAAGGGGAGACAGCTGAACACGAATATACGGAGGCTGTTAGGGGTAATGATGATGGCCCCACCAGAGGGTGAAACGGAGATAGTAGTGGCGATGGATGCCGAGAAAGCATTTGATAGAGTGGAATGGGATTATCTGTGGGAGGTGTTGAGGAGATTTGGTTTTGGAGAGGGGTATGTTAGATGGGTGCAGCTGTTGTATAGGGCCCCAGTGGCGAGTGTGGTCACGAATGGACGGGGATCGGCATATTTTCGGCTCCATAGAGGGACAAGGCAGGGATGTCCTCTGTCCCCATTATTGTTTGTACTGGCGATTGAGCCCCTGGCGATAGCGCTGAGAGGTTCCAGGAGATGGAGGGGAATACTTAGGGGAGGAGAAGAACACCGGGTATCTTTATATGCGGATGATCTGCTACTATATGTGGCGGATCCAGCGGAGGGGATGCCAGAAATAATGCGGATACTTGGGGAGTTTGGGGGTTTTTCAGGGTATAAATTGAACATGGGGAAGAGTGAGCTGTTTGTGGTGCATCCAGGGGAGCAGAGTAGAGAAATAGAAGACCTACCGTTGAGGAAGGTAACAAGAGACTTTCGTTACCTGGGGATCCAGATAGCTAAGAATTGGGGCACATTGCACAGGCTAAATTTGACGCGGTTGGTGGAACAGATGGAGGAAGATTTCAAGAGATGGGATATGGTAGCACTGTCAATGGCAGGGAGGGTGCAGGCGGTTAAGATGGTGGTCCTCCCGAGATTCCTCTTTGTGTTTCAGTGCCTCCCGGTGGTGATCACGAAGGCTTTTTTCAAAAGGATAGAAAAGAGTATCATGGGTTTTGTTTGGGCCGGGAAGACTCCGAGAGTGAGGAAGGGATTCTTACAGCGTAGTAGGGATAGGGGGGGGCTGGCACTACCGAGCCTAAGTGAGTATTATTGGGCCGCTAATATTTCAATGGTGAGTAAGTGGATGGGAGAGGAGGAAGGAGCGGCGTGGAAGAGATTAGAGAGGGCGTCCTGTAGGGGGACCAGCCTGCAGGCCATGGTGACAGCCCCATTGCCGTTCTCACCGAGGAACTATACCACGAGTCCGGTGGTGGTAGCTACACTGAAGATTTGGGGACAGTGGAGACGACATAGGGGAAAGACCGGAGCATTGGGGGGGTCCCCGATAAGGAACAACCATAGGTTTGCCCCGGGGGGAATGGATGGGGGATATGGAATGTGGCAAAGAGCAGGAATAATGCAATTGAAAGATGTATTTGTGGATGGGAAGTTCGCGAGTCTGGGAGCGCTGACCGAGAAATATGGGTTGCCCCAAGGGAATGCATTCAGGTACATGCAATTGAGGGCTTTTGCGAGGCAACAGGTGAGGGAATTCCCGCAGCTCCCGACACAAGAGGTGCAGGACAGAGTCATCTCAAAGAAATGGGTGGGGGATGGTAAGGTGTCGGATATATATAGGGAAATGAGGGACGAAGGGGAGACTATGGTGGACGAACTAAAAGGGAAATGGGAAGAAGAGCTAGGGGAGGAGATCGAGGAGGGGCTGTGGGCAGATGCCCTAAACAGGGTAAACTCGTCGTCCTCGTGCGCCAGGCTAAGCCTGATTCAGTTTAAGGTATTACACAGGGCACATATGACTGGAACACGGCTCAGTAAATTTTTTGGGGTGGAGGATAGGTGTGCGAGGTGCTCGAGAAGCCCAGCGAATCATACCCATATGTTCTGGTCATGCCCGGCACTACAGGGGTTTTGGATGGGGGTGACAAAGGTGCTTTCGAAAGTAGTAGGAGTCCGGGTCGAACCAAGCTGGGGGTTGGCTATATTTGGGGTTGCACAAGAGCCGGGAGTGCAGGAGGCGAGAGAGGCCGATGTTTTGGCCTTTGCGTCCCTAGTAGCACGGCGCAGGATATTGCTAATGTGGAAAGAAGCCAAGCCCCCGGGGGTGGAGACCTGGATAAATGATATGGCGGGGTTCATAAAGTTAGAGCGGATTAAGTTCGTCCTAAGGGGGTCGGCTCAAGGGTTCACCAGGCGGTGGCAACCGTTCGTCGAATATCTTGCGGAAAGATAGATGGGGGAAAAAGAAGGCAGCAGCAGCAGCCCAGGACTTGGGGGGGGGGGGGTGGGAGGGATGGGGGGGGGGGGGGTTGGGGGGGGGGGTGGCCTGAGACAAGGCAGTTGCCAATTAGGGCTAGTTTTTATTTTTGTTATTTAATATTTATTTATTTGTTGTTGGTTTTTTTTTTTTTCTTGTTTAAATAAAAAAGGTCATTATTATCTGTATTGTTATAATGTTGTGTAAAGGATGCACAATGTACTGTGTTGGTTGACCAAAAATTTTCAATAAAATATTTATTAAAAAAAAAAGATGACATGCTAATTGCAGTCTTCAGGCAAATCAGGTTTGCCACACGTGCCACAGTTGTCTGAACAGCTTCCTGTCCCTTCCTTGATGGGTCAATTGTGCCGATTAAGTCAGCATTGCAATATATGAGTCTACCACTGATTGGCATGCAATTTGAACCCTTAGTTTACTTGGTTATTTGTGTTGACTTAAAATAGTTGGACGTGTTGCCCCAAGCATTGAACTCCAAGGTTCATACACATGTCTACATAACAGATAGGTGACACAGGTGCGGCCCCCAATGCAAGGCATTATGGTGAAGTCTCTTATCCCTCACCCCATTCAAGGTGGTGACAGGGGGGGCAACATCTAGGTCCCCCTGTGAGGTTAAAATTCATTCGACTGGCCTAACACCATGCGGGGGGAGGGGGAGCAATTAGAAACCGCTGAAGCTCTCAGGGGTTGAAGCGTTTCATTCAGTTGGAGTTGAGAGGGACAACTGTGGGGACTTGGCTATTGTGTGAAAGGGAGGGAGAGAGGCTCATTGGGGAAGTGCTCAGATAGGTTGATGCGCATGGGTCTACGTCCTGGATCCTGAGAGGGCTGTGGGGCAGGACATTGTCAGGAATCCTCTTCGCTCACTTTGATGTTCTCTTTCTTTCAGTCGAATCAGCAAATCTGATGATTGCATTTAAGCAGCAGCACTGACAATGACATGTCGCAGCACGTGGCCAGAAAGAACGCCCCGCAGAGGGGGAAGCTGGGCCCATTGCCCTTCCGGCAGCAGGGCCACAGCTGGCGGAGCCACGGAGGAGACGCTACCAACCAAGGCCAATCTGATATTGAACTTCCCACCTCCAGATGTCAGAGCCCCAGTGCCAGGGAAGTCTGCGTCTGTCCCGGGGGACGGTGGACCACCTGTGCCAGGTGATGCAAGAGTTGGTACCACATGGCTGGGAAGGTCACCCATTGCTGGTGGCCCTGAAAGTCACTGCCACTCTGAATTGTTATGCCAGCAGCACGTGTGACCTGTATGGCATCTCCCAGTCTGCCATGCCCAAGTGCATAAATGGGGTCACAGAGGCGCTGTTTGCAAGGGCCCACATGTACATCAACTTGAACATGTGGAGAAGGAGGAGGAAGGACCTTAGCGATGGCCCGGGCTCACATAGGCCCATAAAGGGCTGGGGACACACTCATGGCACCTCGGGTTGAGACGACCAGGACTGGGGAATCAAGAGCTCACCCACCATGGGGTCTGACATCAACTCTTTAAATGTGGTGCTGGCGGGTGGGCCTTGTGATGATTCCTAAATTCCTGTGCAGGGCAGTAAAGCCATTGGCCGCACGCTGTGGGAGAATGATGATGACTTGCATTGAGGACAGAGCGATGATCCACTCATACTCAGCGATATAGTTGACTCCTGCCTGACAGAGAGCTGAACGTGTCCTGAGCTTATCATGTGGTCCAGAAAAGCTGGATGACAAACCTCAGCTGCTAGGTCAGGGGTCCTGGTATTTTATTCCATCTTATATAAAAGGTGGGTAGGCTCTCAGCATCTTGTCAGCCCCTGGCACCCTCTTCACTAGAGAACAGTGGCTGACATGGGAGGCATGAGCGTTGATGTGGGGGAGGGGAGTTATCTTCCATAGATGAGTTTTTGGGGGGTTGGGAGGCTGGGGTGGGGGGGTGCATGCCAGTAGCAACATGTCTTTACTGCATTGTCAGTGGTTAGAACTGCTGCCTCACAGCACCAGGGACCCGGGTTCGTTCCGGCCTTGGGTCACTGTCTGTGTGGAGTTTGCACTTTCTTCCTGTGTCTGCATGGGTTTCCTCCAGGTGCTCTGGTTCCCTGCCACAGTCCAAAGGTGTGCAGGTAAGGTGGGGTAATGGGGTTACAGGATTAGGGTAGGGGAGCGGGCCTAGGTAGGTGCTCTTTCAGAGGATCGGTACGGACCCGATGGACCTCATGGCCTCCATCAGCAATGTAGGAATTCAATGGTGCTATGGAGAGTTTCTTTGCTTCGGTTTACCAGTGTATTTTGCATTACTAGTTTCTTTTCTTGCTATTTAGGGACTCGCGGTATTCTACTGCCCTTCCAGTTTAGTCTTTGCCACATGTTGAATAATGTTTTGCTTTTGAACAAACGGCACCTTACTTTCGGCACAATAAAGGAGTATTTCAACATTTTACAAAACAAGACAAAAACATTACACTCCAAAATACAATAAACCTTGCACCAACATCCACCCACCCCCTCCCCAGCAGCTGTCGGTAACTAGCTCTACGAAATGCAAAATAAACAAACCCCACCTCTTGGGGAGCCCCTCATCTGCCCCCCTTTGGGCACATTTCACCCTCTCAAGATGGAAGAACTTCATTAGATCCCCCAGCCACACCGAGGCACAGGGTGGAGAAGCTGACCTCCACCCCAACAGAACCTGCCTGCGAGCAATCAACGAGGCTAAAACATCTGTCCCCGCTCCCGTCTGCAACTCCGGCACGTCCGACACCCCGAATATGGCCCCCAGGAGACCCAGCTCCACATGTAGGATCGCTGACATGGTGCTGAAAAATGATCCTCATAGTTTCTCCAACTTCGGGCAGGACCAAAACGTGTGCACATGATTAGTCGGGCCCCTCCCACACAGTTTGCAGGTATCCTCTACTCCCTCAAACAGACGGCTCAACCTTGACTTCATCAAATGCGCCCTGTGCACCACCTTCAACTGCATCAACCCCCGCCTCACGCACAAGGTTGAGACATTCACCTTCCTCAGCACCTCACACCACAGTCCCTCCTCCAGCACCATCCCTAACTCCTCCTCCCACTTGGCCTTAACCCCTTCCATACAGACCTTATCCTCCACCAAAATACTCCCATAAATCGCCAAGGCGACCCCACAGTCCAACCCCATTACTAACAGCCCTATCTCCAACAACGAGGAGGCAGGCGCTATCAGAAAGATCGGAAAAACCTTTCTAGCAAAGCCCCGCACCTGCATATACCGAAACCCCTCCTCACTCGGAAACTCAAACTTCCCCCTCAACTCCTCCAAGCATGCGAACACTCCCTCCAAAAACAAATCCTTCATCTCCTTCACCCTTTTCTCTTTCCATCCCCAAATATTCGCATCCATCATCCCCGGCTTAAATCCATGGTGTTTCCCCAGATGGGCATCAGCCTCGACCCTGCTCCCAACCTACAGTGGTGCTGAAATTGCCTCTGAATCTTCAGCTGTGGCAACCACCACAGGACTTCCCGAATACTTAGCAAGATAGATTAAAAGCAAATTAATTCTGTTGAAGTGGGAGGCGCTTGTGATGCACACATGTCACATATGCTGTTGCCATGTTTGCTGCATGTATTTTATCAGCCTCTGTGTGCTGACAGGATTGCAGAGGATCCAGCAGTCAAGTGTGAGGTCCCAGTGAATGCCAGTGTTGCATGGCGAAATGGCAAAGTGGAGTGGACATTGAAGATTCTCGCCTCGTATCTTCAGGATGATGGTTGTTGTGGTTCAACAAAAATTGGGCCAATGTTAAGATGACCGGCTTGCACGGTCATGGTCATTCTTAGAATAATAGTTTTCTGGGAAATGATCTGGTTTTTTTCGGGTCATAAAATCATCAGACTGGCTCGCCACTTGACCTCCTAATTCCACACGGCCCGATGAACCAACACAAAAACTTTTTTTCAAACTTTAGATCAAGTTCCATAAAAACTCCATAAAGGAACAACCGAGTTGTGCCTGCAGGGGAGGTAGAGGGGGACTGAACTGCATAAAGGGACAGCAGTAGTCATTGCAGTGTAGGTAATCTGCTTCCAGCATTGTAGAGGCATTTTTTTTCACACTGCAGGAACCATGCTAAGACAATAAAAGATTTATTAGGATACAGACTCATCATTGTCGCCAAAGTAGATCTGCTGGGGGAAAAAAAAAGGATTATTCTGGATCTGGTTCTGAATAATAAAATGAAGACATCACACAGATAATGTGCTGAAATTCTTTTTGGTAAGAATAGATTTTGGCACAATAGCAGCAGGCATCAAAAGGATTTACCTTGGCCGTGATGTATTCCATCGTCAAATAGCTTGCCAACACTCACAGTCATGAATCATGCATCCAGTCCACATTGGACTACTTGTCCCAGTTCAAGTCAGCTTCCCACCCAAACAAAAGATTGATGGTGCGTAAAATTGGGCAGGGTGTAAAACAACAGCCCAATGAAAACTGCCCCATTGCCACTGGGACTTAAAGATATACAATGCAGGCATAAAAACATTGAACAACCAGGCTATAAAAGAGTGAAGCTTCATATATTATTTTTTTAGAACATTTGATCCCAAGAATTCGAACAATTAAAAATAAATCACACTCGACTGATACTAGTACAAATAGTTTCCAGTATGATGGAGTTTAGAGTGGTCTGATGTGATGTCGCAGTACTTTCTGCTGCTATTAATTTCATGCACTGAGCTTCCAGTGCAACACACACATCGTTTTCATGTGTGGCAGGGAATGTCGGATTTATATGGTGACCGGTTCCAGTAGATAGATGTAAATCCCTGACTCACTTTAAATTCAGTATCCAGTTTTGAGTTGCTCAATCTGAATTAAAGGTAGGAAAATACGAAACCACAGCTTATTCAGGGGACCATTTTAGATTGCAACTGAGCTGGAAATACACAACATTAATTGCGTGAATATAGCTGAAGACAGTTGTCATGATATTCAGGCAAACATCATAGCACATACATACATACTGATGGACAGATCAACGGACCAATCAACACACACAGCACGACAGCCAATCACAGGCAAGAGCATACATAGTACAAAACAGGAAACACGACACTTCCTGGCACTCGAGCAGGAGACGGCTCAGGGCACAGAGCTCATTACAAGCCACTCAGACATCCACCATGTGCCGAGTGCCACTATAAGATAGAATTAGGAATAGGTCCACAGAATCAAGGGTCATGATCGAACCTCAGTAAACAGTTTACCAGTGTAAATAGATGTTTGAAATAAAACTGCGTTGTACCATTCGCAACCGTGTTTGTTCGTCTGTGTAGCAGAGTACCCAACACTTCAACAGTCAAAGCAGGAGTCAACAGAACTGCAGTCTCCCTTGTGCGAGGAAATACATTGCAAGTGAAAGTGTGAGTTAAGTAAACAGCTAAACAGCAACAGAAAATCCATTGTCTGCCTGCACACCTTGTATTAATTCTTGTTAAATGAACACTTGCAGCTCCAAGCTCCCATTAAAAATGTGTTTTTTACCCTCAGAACCTTATGTCTCGGCCAAGTTCACAGCAGTGATCAGCCACATTCACATTCTCCATCGCCTCCTCCGTGACTACAGTGGTAAAATGTTACAAAAGCCCTGGAATTACTGCTGCTGACATTAGCAGCCAAATGCGCAATAGCCTCAGGTGGCCCTTTTTTACATTTTTAGCGGAGTCACAATTAAAAGAAATGGTTTCAACACTCGTGTGAAAATAGTAGGCCAAGAAATGACTGCATTACTCTCCCACTAATATCGGGAGGGGATAAAGCATATTCTATGCCGAACATAAAACGGGAGTCATTTAAAATAATCAATGAATACTGTTGTTATTCCGCTCACAGACATTCTGCAAATCACTGTGTGCCTTATTTATGTCACTGCACGGCCTTGGGCATGGTTATGTGTCCTCATGGTTGCCTCTTCTTTTGCAATTATCCCTGGATCTCTATGCTATTAAACTACATCCCTACAGTAAAGAAGGAGGCCATTCAGCCCATTAAGTCTGCACCGACCCTCTGAAAGAGCATTCCACCCTATCCCAAAAACCCAATAACCAGCCTAGACATCCCTGGACACTAAGGGGCAATTGATCATGTCCAATCCACCTAACCTGTACATCTTTGGACTGTGGGAGGAAACCGGAGAACCTGGAGGAAACCCTTGCAGATACGAGGAGAATGTACAAACTCCACTCAAGTCACCCAAAGTCGGAATTGAACCCGGGTCTCTGGCGCTGTGAGGCAGCAGTGCTAACAACAGTGCTACTGTGCCATCACGAATTTACATCCCATCTTTTCATGTTATTTTATATGTACATCGGTTTAAGCTCTAAGCAAAACATGGCAAAAAAGGCCTCCCCCTAATAACCTAATAACCTGTTAAACATATCTAGCGAGTAGCTCAGCCACATGCAGACGATGAAGATGCCAGGTTCCATTGTGATCTCTCATTCGTGTTGAGCTACCTGATCCCAACTGGGTGACAGTAGACAGCTCTAAATGTCAGTTTCACCCCAAATTAATGAAAGGAAAAATTGGTCAAAGTGCCAACTCCTGATTCTTAACCAGCGGTCTATACTGTAAGGTGGGTGTGGGGGGGGGGGGGGGGGGGGGGTGAGAGTCCCTTTCACCGTGTCCTTAAGTTCGGAGATATGGGGCGCGATCTTCCCAGAAGGGAAAAATGTCCCTGAGCAAGCGATTTTGGCTGCGTTTTTCCCAGCACTCGCAGTACACATGATTATTCAACACAACTTAATTGAATGGCACACAGCCTCATTTTTTGCAATGAGGAGCTCCGCTCGCCGGTACGCAATATGGATAACCCCAACTTAGCCTGTTCCCCAGCACCGTAAATTGGTACATATGCTACTATCCCCTTGGTACACACCTTGAAATTAAATTAAATGAAAGTTCCCGTAGTCCCTGAGGACCATAGGCAGCTCTCCCCTTTTGGAAAGAGTGCTGACTGGTGGCGATTTAACCTGAGGGTCACCACACCTCAGGCAAGGGGCAAAGTTGAGAAGGTGGGTCCTTTATGGATAGCTTTAGCCAACACGCTCCGTATCATGAACCAACCATCCAGCCAACCGAGCTAACCAACACTGGTACACCCACTTGTAAGTCGCTGAGTAACTTTATGGGTGGGCACGATGGTCAGACACACCATTCCTTTTTTAAAAATAAATTCAGAGTACGCAAATTTATTTTTTCCAATTAAGGGGCAATTTAGCATGACCAATCTACCTAGCCTGCACATCTTTTGTGTTGTGGGGGTGAGACCCACACAAACACGGGGAGAATGTGCAAACTCCACACGGACAGTGACCCAAGGCCGATATCGAACCCATGTCCTCAGCGCTGTGAGGCAGCAGTGCTAACCACTGCGCCACCATGCTGCCAGCCACACCATTCCTGGTCCTTCGTCTCATCTTCAGCCATGGCTATTCCACTACGGCTGCAGCTGAGAGTGTTCGAAGCAGTGTTCCTTTAAGAGAATGTTCTGGCTCCATTCCAGCCGGTCGAGGTCTGGTACAATCCTTTATCAAAACAAGTCTCAGTTCTTATCAATTCTTCTCACAGGCACTGCAAGGCCATGCAGGCTTTGCAATATGCAAGTTGTTTATTCATCTTTTGATAGTGTCTTCCTATCTGCCACCCTTTAAATGTTATGTCCATCAATCAAACTCCACTTTCTGATGCAAAAGTAAAATTACTCAAAGTTCTGGCCCATAGTCCAAGGATCACTGAATGCAATAAGAAAAAGCACTTCTGAAAAACAAAAGACAACTTCTTTTAATATTCCAGCAAAAAAAATGAAAACAAACATGTAGGGATGGATTCTCCATCTCGGGGCGCCCGGATTGCATTCCCCGATGGGATGGAGAATCGGGTGTCGGGGCAAATTCGGGATTGACGCCGGGCACTGACCTGATTGTGACATTCTGACCTCCCGCTGGCAGTGGGAAGGATGTCCACAGCACTCGCCAGTAGGAGCAAGTGCAGTAAACTCACACGTTTAAGTGACTGGAATGCACTTAGTGCTTGGAATGCACTTACCTCCCATTGATCTGGTCAATTGAATGCACTTACCTCCCTTTGATGTGGTCAACATTGGGGTTTCTCCACTTAGGCCACTGAACATCGAAGGGAGATGAACGAATCAAAGCTGCAGATAGTTTGTCGAAGCTGTCAATCAAAGGCCACTACTTGAAAGCTATAAAAATGGCTTGCAGCTAATGAACCGGGCAGCACAGTAGGACAGTGGTTAGCATAGTTGCTTCACAGCGCCAGGGTCCCAGGTTCGATTCCCAGCTTGGGTCACTGTCTGTGTGGAGTCTGCACATGCTCCCCATGTCTGCGTGGGTTTCCTCCGGGTGCCCCGGTTTCCTCCCACAGTCCAAAGATGTGCAGGTTAAGTGGATTGGCCATGCTAAATTGCATTTTTTGGAATCTACCAAAAAGGTTGGGTGGGGTTACTGAGTTATGGGGATTGGGTGGAGGTGTGGGCTTCGGTAGGGTGCTCTTTCCAAGGGCCGGTGCACACTTGATGGGCTGAATTGCCTCCTTCTGCATTGTAAATTCTATGATTCTATGAACCTGTAGGTACCAGGCCAGGTCATAGCTGCTCTCCTTCCAGGGATGATCTTGTGGTCCTGCAAGGTAAGTGTTACAGCTGTAATTTCACTCACTGCCCCTGTCTGAACTGCTGTCTAGTTTCCAGACCGGGCTCTTTTCTGGGGGGATGGTCTGTGTTCGGGGGGGGGTCCATTTAGGTAGGGATGCGTATGTGAGGTCTCCCTATTTCAGGGGACCTTGTAGAGGGTCTCCCTACTACAGAGGTCCCTGGGAGGACCTCCCTATTACAGGAGTCCTGGGGGAGGCGGGACTTGTCAGGCCACTCCCTTACGTGGGAGTAGAGGGGCACCCAGGCAATCCGGGGTGGGGCTTCTATACGGTGTGGGGGGATGGTTCAGGGCTGATTGTGGAGCGGGGAGGGGTGGCCGTGGGACCTCGCTAACGAACCGCATGCTCAAGATGGTGGCCCGATAGCGAGATTTCCTGGGAATCCCTCGTATGCCACACCATGCATAAATCTGCATGACGTGGAACACTGAATTGCTTACAAGTTTGTTCTCCCAGGGGAATGGTAAACCGATTGCAATTCAGCTCCAGCGGGAGAGCATAGTCTCCCAAGTGGGGAATTCCCCCGTAATCTATTCCCAGCCATGCATGGCCAGTATTAAAAAATCCAAGGTTTAGGAAAACACGTCACTACAGATTGCTATTGATTAATTAATCAAAACACGGTGATAGCTGGTTTTAGATCAATGCTTACCAGTTAGGATTTAATACAAAATAACTTTAAATATTCTCTTTGGGTTAAAATTAAGAGCAAAGCAGAAACAAAATGCAAATCAGCAAAATGTAGCCTACAAGACTGGAGGGTGCATGTCTATCTGCCACTTGAGAATAATAATTTGGCTTGGCGCTGGCGTTTACTATAGTTTCTGACAAGCACTGCCAAGTCTCACAAGTGAGCAATGACTATTGGTGTCTGCTCAGAATGGATAAAAGCAGATAGCTGTGGGTCCATGCCTGTGCATATTGAATATACATTGTCCACTGCTAAACCTGCTTGCTTTGTTACACCTCAAAACAGACCCAATACATACAATTTCTTCTTTCTTGCCAATGTCTTGTTTCTTTTTTCTTACCAAAATTTCAACTTTGAGGATCAAATTGACAGCAAACATTGTACAACTTTTGGAGCTTAGGGAACAGAGGATATCTGAAAACTGAAAGTGTGTTGGCATTGTAAGGAACCATAGATCAAAGAACCCATGTACTTCCTCCGGAGTTCAGTGGTAATTCTACTTTCTAGTCAAACAGCCACATAAAAGTTTGTCAGTTGACCTACCAAATAGACATTATTCTTTGAAGCCAAAGTCAGTGATTAAAGCAGTTTATTTTACAGTCTGAGCCCTATCAAATCTCAGGAAATTAATGCTTAGTGAATAGACATTTGGCTGCAGTACCCATAACAGTACATTACTGCTCCCTTTCACAAGTGTGAAAGTCCATAAGACAAAAATGCAACAAGCTTGATGGTGTTTTGAATGGGCCTAAGCTAGTAAAACAGTCTGATCCCCTTTGGCAATATAATTTATTATTTAACACCAGGTTCACTGACAGTGCCATTCAAACATATTATAGCAGTGATTTTGGAGCAAGCCCCTATTGACCAATATTGCCCTGAGCAATTGGTTCATGTCCAGAGAAAGAAGGAAAGACTTACATTTATGTAGCGCCTTTCTTGACCGCAGGATATTCCAGGGCATTTTACAGTCAACAAATTACTTTTGAAGTGTAGATGATATTGCAATGTAGGAAATACTGCAGCCAATGTATACACAGTAAGCTCCTGCAACACCAATATGATAATGTGCAGAAAATCTGTGCTTTTTGTGTGTTGTTGATTGAGGGATAATTATTGGATAGGATACCCATGACAATGCCCCTGCTATCTTCATGAGAGTGCACCGGAATTTTTAGTGTCCACCTGAAAGGGCAGATTAGGGCCTTGGTTTAATGTCTCACCCAAAGGTTGGCACCTAGGACAGTGTTGCACTCTCTCAGTACTACACTGGACTGTCAATCTGGATTTTTGTGCTGAGTTCCTGGAATGGAGAACTATAAAAATAGTATAAGCAGCAAAACAGAAAGCATGTTTTGACGAGGGGAGTAATAGGTCTCATACTGATTGTAGAAGTACTGGCTTGCAAAAACTGGTGACCAGGGGTTAACAACAATAAAGGTTTATTGATAATACTGAATAGCTCTTACAGGCTGTGTTTCTGCCCACGCCCAGGGGAGAACTCCTGTGCTAGTGACATGTGTCTGCTTTTATACCCGCATCACCCCAGGCGACCACCCGGTCTACATCTTACCCTGTCTAAGTTGGAACAACCAGTAGTCCTGAAGTGTAAGAGAATAATCACAAGGTGTAAACTATTCACAACATACACAATTGAACAGGGTTAACAAAACATAACTATTTTCATTGTACAAAACACTAATTGGGCTGCTGCAGCTGGCGCATGTCCCATCACGTCTCCTCCTCTTTAAAAAGAGAGTACATTTGTAGACTACTTCATTACATAGTCCTTGAACCTTGTACCCATGCGCCTTGAGCTTGTGATTGTGCCAGTTGGCTGTACTGGAGATGTACTTGGGTTGGTGTCCTCAATGTGGATGGCATCAAGTGTCCTTGCAATGTACCCAGTGTCTGGAAACTTGCTGTGTTGGCCTCTGGAAGGGTCTCCATTTTGTTGCTGATTTTGCCTTGGTTCAGTTGCTCTGAGGGGAGGGGTTTTCCACCTGCGGAAACAAATCCTCTTGCTTTCCACAGGGGCAGAAATTCCGTGAGGCTGTTGCAGACATAGAGGCTGTCCGAGTATATGTCTGCTGGGCTGGGGAAGGAATCTGGGTGTTCCACTATATATGCGATGGCCGCGAGCTCTGCTGCCTGCGCGCCTAAGTGGCCTGGCAGTTTTATTGATATTTCCTCGAGGGCGCGTCCCTGCGCGTCTCGACATAGATACCGCAACCTGTTATGCGCTTCCCATCCAAGACTGTGGAAGATCCATCCACATAGATCTTTATGGGCTCACACGTGTCTGTGTGCTGGGGGCTCTGGGTGTTCCACTATATATGCGATGGCCGCGAGCTCTGCTGCCTGCGCGCCTAAGTGGCCTGGCAGTTTTATTGATATTTCCTCGAGGGCGCGTCCCTGCGCGTCTCGACATAGATACCGCAACCTGTTATGCGCTTCCCATCCAAGACTGTGGAAGATCCATCCACATAGATCTTTATGGGCTCACACGTGTCTGTGTGCTGGCGGCTCTGGGTTGAACTACCTATCTTTCTGGGGGGTGTCTTAGCGATAAAGGGGCCTGTGTTGTGGTGTGGAGAGATAATTTCACATTCATGGGGGATTCTGGGGTACTGTAAGTTGTCGGCTAAATAGGTATGCGTCTTTGTCCTTTTAACAGTGATGTCCCGTCCCTGCAAGAAAAGGGTCCATCTAGCTGCTCTAATCTGGCTTACTGTACCGTCCTTGAATCGTCCGTCCAGTAAAAGTTGGGTGGGGGTGTGTTCGGTGAGAATTGTAATGGGGTTCAGTCCGGTAATATATGAAAAATACTGCACTGCCCAAAATACTGCGAGCAGGTGCCTCTCACAGGCTGGAACTTCCTGCTCCATAGCATCTAAAATTCTGGAGGCGTAAGCTACGGGCCTTAACTGGTAGTGCCGTTCCTGGAGGAGCACGGCTGAAAGGGTGCTGTCTGTGGTCGCTACCTCTATGGCGTAAGGGGAAAGCGGGTCTGGAACTTGTAGTGCGGGGGCTGCTATGAGTGCCTGTTTTAAAGAGTCCACAGCATCCGTATGCTGCGGAAGCCATTCCCAGGGGGCTCCTTTCTTTAGGAGGTCTGAGAGGGGCGCTGCCTTGCTGGCAAAACCGTCAATGTGGTTTCGGCAGTCGCCAACCAGTCCTAAAAACGACCGGAGGGCTGAAACGTTCTGGGGAAGGGGCAATTTAGCAATCGAGTCAATCCTTTTATGCTCGATCTCGCGTTTACCATGTGTGATAATTGTTCCCAAATATATCACCTTGTCTTCCAGAATCGGGGCATTTTTGGGGTTGACTTTACAACCGATTGAGTGTAAGAGTTCCAGGAGTTCGGACAGAAGTTCAATGTGCTCTTCCTTGGTGCCTGTCTGCAGTAGTAGGTCGTCTACGTACTGGACCAGACATTCGGGGCGAGAGAATTTGGCTAAACCATTTGCCAGCTGGCGGTGGAAAATGGAGGGGGAGTTGTGGAATCCTTGTGGCAGGCATGTCCACGTGTACTGCTGATTTTTAAAGGTGAAGGCAAATTTGTACTGGCACGCCTTTGCCAATGGAATGGACCAGAATCCATTACTGACATCCAAAACCGTAAAGAATCGGGAATTGAGTCCCTGCTTGAGCATGGTCTCGGGACTTGTTGCTACTGTGGGGGCTGCTGCGGGGGTGACTTTGTTGAGTTGCCGGTAATCGATGGTCAGTCGCCATGATCCATCGGGCTTTATCACTGGCCAAGTTGGGGCATTATTAGTGGAGGCTACTGATCTAAGTACGCCCTGCTCTAATAAGCTTTCTATTACCTTGGAGATTTCTTCCTCTGCCTCTTGGGGAAATCCATACTGTTTTTGGGGTCTATGGTCAGGTCCTGTTATTTGTACGGAGCCAGTCATCCGTCCACAGTCGTGCTTGTGGGTCGCGAATGCTGTCCTGTTCTTTTGCATAACTGCCCTAACCTGCTTGTCCGTGCTAAGCGTGGTCGGGTTGAACCAAAATTCGCCTATGGCGGTAATTTTATTCGCGTACTCTCCTATGTTGAGCGTTGCGGGGGCTCCTGCGGATTTTGCCATCTTCCAGACACACTGGTTGACTAGATCGAATGAAAGATTTTGGGAATTCATGAAATCGATTCCCAAAATGTGTTCTGCTGAGTGGGGCAGGCCAACTAAAACTACGGGGTGCTTGGTGGTGATGTTACCGATTTGAATGGGTACAGGGGCTGTGATGTGTCCCTGCTGTGAGTGGCCTGTAAAGCCGCTGAGGGTGATAGTGGCTGTAGTGGGCCACGTGTATTTTTGAAACAGGGTGGAGGAATTTATTGTGGTGCGGGACCCTCCTGTGTCCCAAAGAAATTCGATGGGCTGTCCCCGAATTTTCGCTGCAACTACCGGTCGTCCGGACCTATCCCAAAGGGTGTCGCAGACCCAACTGGGGGAGCCCGTACACCGTCAGTCCGTTCCGGTCAAGTCCGTCTGATCTGAACGAGCGCTAACGCTATGAATGGGCTCTGTCTTTTTCTTACTCAGAGTGCCCGTCTGCTGGGCTCTCTGTGGCTTTTTAGGGGCATTGCACTCTCTTGCGAAGTGTCCCAACTGTCCGCAGTTGTAACACTCCTGTGACTTGGGTGGGGGACTGTTCGTTCCCTCATTCGCCCATGCGGGGTTCTGGTGTGTTTCTACAGCCTGTATATCTGCGGCGGCCTGCTTTTCCTCGGGATTCGTAACTGCGGGTTTACTTTGTATAGATTGCTCCCAAGCGCGGGACAATCTTTTCACTACCCACTTCTCGTTATGGGCCTCCTCTGAGGGATCATAACTTGTGCAAGCTTTCTGTCCTGTTTCTGTGGCATGGGAGATAAGGGTGCGGGTCCATTTGGCCATGTTGTCTGGGGACAAATGGACGCGGTCTAAGTCTCCAAAGACTGCTGCAAAGTGGATCCATAGGCGTCCAGCAAACGCTGTGGGGTGCTCGGATTTCTTTTGCCTACATTTGTTGAGGCCGGTTATACCCGATCGCATCCAGGATCGCGGTATGCATTTCTGCAAGGGTGCCTCCTCCTACATTCTGTGGGTCGGGAAGGGCTGCTGCGACTGAAGGGTCTAAACTTAAGACGGTGAGCTTTACATGCTCTCGCTCATCCAGGCCGTACATGGTCGCCTGATGTTTGACTGTGGCAAAGAAATGGTGGGGGTCTGAGGTGGGGAGGAACGGTGTGCTTTTATCGCACGTGTCCTGTAATTGGGTCACTGTTAAGGGGGTGGAGTATAGAAATTCCGCATCGTCCGATGTGGCTGTGCAGTGGGTGGTTACTGGGTTCATTGGAGCTTGAACTAGTGGAGGCTACTGATCTAAGTACGCCCTGCTCTAATAAGCTTTCTTGGGTGTGGGGGTTTGGGGCGCTTTCCTTTTTTGTGGCTTTCCCTGTGCACATGTTCCCTGAACATATCTCTGTGCTGTTTCGTTCAATTCTTCCCAATCAGGGCCATCTTCCTGATCTAATTTGTCTCCAAAGGTTTCCTGGAAACCTTTCTGAACTGAAAGCAGCGATTGCAGCTCTGCAATCTGCTTCCGGCACTTTGCGTGATCTAGCGTGCTTTGTCTTTGTTCTGTGGTGGCAGCATGGAGTGCTCTTAATGCTGCCTTTTGGTCACTACACTGTGTCTGTAATGCCTCTACCTGCTTTTCTGTTTCTTCACGTACCAGGACTGCACGTTGCGTGTCCTGATAGGCCTTTTCGTATTGAGACTGGAAGCTGCTTAAGTGCGCCAGACAAGACTGGTGTGCCCTTTTGGCATCCTCCACCTCTCTATCGTTTGCTGCCAACTTCCTTCTCAATTCTAAATTCTCGTTTTCTACCTTGCTTACATTGACCTTACTCATTCGATGTATGCCCTCTACTTCTTTCCGGAGCGTCCTGACGACCTCCTCTGTGCCTCGCAATTGTGCCAAGCAGGACACGATTGCCATCGGCTTGCGAGCTTTCCTGAAGCTCTTTTTGTGGATCTCGCTCAGGTCCTCCCACCAAGTATGTCCTATACTCCCGGGACCTGATTCCTCGTTGTCACAGAATTCATTCCAAAGGGGCCATCCTCTCTCTTTGAGATATTTCCTGATCTCTTCCTCCCGAATGGGACATTGTCCCACTCTACTGCTGCTGGTCGCTGCGACCGCAAATTCCTCGGGGTTCATGAGGCGCTGCATTGCCTGCATTGCCATCCTTCCTATCCGAATGCTGCTCTTCAAATTTTGGGACGGGGTATTAATTTGAATGCTGCTCTTCAAATTTGGGACAGGGGTATTAAGGCGGTGCTGTAAATACGGGTACGGCTTTCGCTACTTTCCGAAGTACAAACTTCCGACAGTTTTGTCACAACAAAAAATCTATCAGTTTTACCTTATCGCCCTGTTAGTTACGCATGCATACACACACTTCCGAATTATGAGTATTGATCAGAACTGCTTGAACACTTGTGGTTTTCTGTTTCCAATTGGATCTCTAATTCAAATTCTAGATTCTCCTGGAGTGGTTTTCCACTCCTAGATTGGGTCCCGTCAGGATGTCGCCAAATAATGTTGCTGATTTTGCCTTGGTTCAATTGCTCTGTTTTATTACCTTTGCTCTCGAGTCGTCAGGTATCTTTATGATACCGCCACGAGGTTCAAGTCCGAGTAATGATCAATAATCCAATACACCGATTAGTAAGATTTAAATCAAAGCACATTTATTATACACAGTAATCGCTACTCATGCATAAATTCTACGTCTAAGCTACTTCTACAACTAACAGGCCTATACTTAACTTTGGACTGGCCCACCAGGTCAGGGAAACAAATGGCCTTTCGTTCCAGTTCTGAGCCTGCGGGATTCGAAGTTGGTACGGCTTGGTAGCTAGGAGCGCCTTTCTCGTAGCGAGCGTTGAATTAAGACTTACGATTTCGATCTTCACTGCTCCGGACACGGTCAATGTTGGTTCGTTGTTGCTGGGTGACTTGGGCAGGAAGAAAAGCGTGAAGAGGAGCTGCTGAAGAGTAAAGAGAGCGATTTGAACTTGGGGCTCAATTCCTATAGTCCCCAGGGGCTTCCCGCCTTTCGGGGCAGACCCTGTACCTGGTCCCAAGTGATTGGACTTTGTCCCAATCGCTTGGTTCGATTTTCTCCAATGCTGGAGCGGTTCCCTGATCGATGGGCGGTCTTGAGGTGCTCGTTCACCTCCTTTTGTGTAGGCTCCTGCTGGCGCCGAAGTGTCTGGTTTTGCTTTGTGTGTCTAAATGTTGCTTATTGTTCCCGGGGTTGCTCATTCGTATGCAGATGGCTGTTGTTTTGTTATGCTGATGGTTGCTGGTATCGATATTGTCTGGCCTTTCCAGAGGTAAATACACAGCCAACCTGCAGCTGCTGGTCTTTGTCTTGCTGGCTGACTTTCCCATCAGCCTTTGCTGTTCGCCATTTTGAATCGGGAGTTGGCCATTTTAAGTGGCTACAATTTCCATTGGTGTAGGGGGCCTGGATTTCAGTCTGGATGCATGGGCCACTGTGGTGGTTACTGGTGCTGCTTCAGATACCTGCAGTAAGTGACAGTGGGTTTGTACATCCGAGGACACTACATACTGTTTGGCTGCGGGGCATGGCTGTGTACCACCGCCATTTTGTTGTGGCCACGTGTGGTTTGGATCCTGACCATTTGACTAGGTTCTAAAGGGCAGTGTGGACATTTTGTTCCCACTACCTCTTTCCCCTTCGTTACTGTGACACAAGGGCGCAGCTCACATTGGTTTCGACTTTAGGTTGCAAGAGGGCCTTAGGAATGGGGATCGTGGTGCTGGTGTGCTTGGAGAACAGTCATTGTGCTGATGAAGGCAGACCCTGTCTTGGCACATTTCACAGGGGTGAGGAGGCATCAGAGAAATTTGTGTGATGTCGGGCAAATCTCTCAAATAGGTGCGTGGCTGAGCGTACCATCCATTCTGCCAGGCCACTGGACTATGGGTACAGGGGACTACCCATAATGTGTTCAAAGTCCCATGCGTGTGCAAAGTCCCTGAACTCCCTCGAGTCGAACCCGCAAGCTTTGTTGTGTCATTATCCTCTGAGGGATGCCGTGTGTAGTGAAGTGTCTCTTGAGCTTGCCTATGACCATGTTGCTCTTCATGCAGTTCGTTTCAATCCAACCAGAGTAGGAGTCAACAAGAACCAAGTGCTGTTTATCCTTCCATTCGAAGACGCCAGCCACCATGAGCAACCATCGGTGGTTGGAGACCTCAAGCGGGTGCAATGGTTCTTTGGCCTGATCCGCTTGATCGCGTTGCACTGTGCGCACCTGGACACATCCCTCTCCGTGTCGCATACATCGAGGGCCAGTATAGGGATTCCGTCATCCTGTATCTGGTCGCTTCCACCCCTGGGTACCCTTGGCGGAATTTCTGGGTATAGTACCTCTGCAGAGAGGTGGGGATGGTGAATCACTGACTACCCGGTATCAGTCCATTTTGTAAGGTTATCTTCTGTCTCCTGGAGAAGAATGTGCGGAATTTATGGGGACGCTCCTTTGAGGACTCAGGCCAGCCTTCCATAATGACATAGTAGAGCTGCCAGCATGTGAGATCTGACTGTAGAACATCCTTAAGTTCCTCAATTCGATGGGACGTAGCTATCTGCATGGTCATGATGTCAATGTCCTCCTCATGATTTGCCTGGTCAGTGTAGACCAGGTGGAGACATGGACTCTGCAATGAGGCGGGTTCAAAATGGGTCACAGATCATCAGCACGGGAGCTCTCCCTTGGTCGCGGGCAGAAACACAGCACGCAAGAGCTGTTCAGTATTATCAATAAATCTTTATTATCGTTAGTCCCTGGTCACCACAACTTAATATATCTACATGGTGTCAGGAGTAGGTAGAATGGCACAGGGACTTTGGGACAGCATCACACTGAGGCTAATCCACCTTGGTGCAGATGTACACACTCTGCAACAACAGGCCCCAGAAATGATAGAATGTAAGATCTATTCAACTGCAATGTCATTGGAAAGCTACCTGTAATATCTCATATGAGGCTAGATGGTTTGGTACCAAAGAATAGACATGACTTCATTTTTGGTTGTCCTGTAAGTGTCGAAACTGATCATCAGCAACCTCTAACTTTTCCCGTAACCCCAACTAACCTTTTTCGGCACTAATGGGCAATTGATCATGGCCAATCAACCTAACCTGCACATCGTTGGACTGTGGGAGGAAACTGGGATACCCGGAGGAAACCCACGCCGACAGTGGGAGAACGTGCAAACTCCACACAGTCACCCTAGGCCGGAATTGAACCTGGGACTCCGGCACTGTGAGGCAGCAGTGCTAACAACTGTGCCACCGTGCCGTCCTGTTGTTTAGTGTCTCACCCAAATAACTGTATAAATCCCTCAATCCCGCACTGCAGTGACAGACTGGACTCCACACACAAGTCTCTGGAAAGGGACTTGAAACCAACATCTTTGAGACCAGGCCAGAGCCACAGCCAACACCTAAGCAATTGTAATACATTTTAGACGTGTTTAATATCATTGTTGGCTCAAATGTAGGGCCCCTACCAGGTAAACGACTGGGAAACGGAGGGTTCTTGGTCTTGATCACCAGTTAGTAATGCAGCACACATGGATGAGAACAGGATCCGGTGTGGCTGATTCATGGTCAAATTATTTGAGCGCGCACACATGGAGATTGGATACGTGGTGAACTACCAGGGAGCAGATATCACCCATAGCGCTGAATCCCTGCAAGCTTCAGTACCCTCGTGAGAGGAGGAGACAAATGTTTTTTTTTTAATTCTAAAATTGTAGTTAGAAGTTAGTGGCGTCAGCTTCTTGCGTGGAGTTTTGCGTATTTTCCTCATTTTCTTGAAATATAATCGACAACCTTCATCTGTCCCACGGCCACTGCAGGTGAAAGCATTGCTCTGTACACTTTTGGGCATGCTCAGAAACATGCCCAAATAATCAATGCTGTCCCAAAATATTTGCTTGAATCAAATTCCTTAATTTCAGAACATTTTTAAAAAAGACAAACGGGCTTTTTATATATGCCTCTGTGTCCATTTTCACAGGCATTACTTGAACCCACTTTTCCCCTCTCATCGGACCTCCACCCTGCTTCTTCTCAAATCCCACCGTTTCACTTCGGCTTTCAGTCGCCTCTCCTAATTTCTCCCTCAGTGGCTTGGCATCCATCGCTTGTCTAGTCTGACTGATGTTTTTCCCCCTCGCTCTCTGAAAAGGTACAGGGAAGCTTGAAATAAAAGCAGAAAGTGTGGAAGAAAGAACTCAGCAAGCCTGGCAGCATCTGTGGGGAGAAAAGCAAAGGCAACATTTTGGAACCTAGGGAAAACAGCGGCACGGTAGCACAGTGGTTAGCACTCTTGCTTCACAGCGCCAGGGTCCCAGGTTCGATTCCCGGCTTGGGTCACTGTCTGCGCGGAGTTTGCACGTTCTCCCCGTGTCTGCGTTGGTTTCCTCCGGGTGCTCCGGTTTCCTCCCACAAGTCCCGAAAGACGTGCTTGTTAGGTAATTTGGACATTCTGAATTCTGCCTCCCTGTACCCGAACAGGCGCCGGAATGTGGCGACTAAGGGATCTTCACAGTAACTTCATTGCAGTGTTAATGTAAGCCTACTTGTGACAATAAAGATTATTATTGTAATTTGTCTATGTTAAACGTGCTATACGAGTTCAAGTTGTGTTAGATTGTGATGGCAAAAGTTGTTGCACAGTCCAAATTTGCAGTTAGAAATTTGGACAGGTGGGATTCAGCAGGTTTAGCTCAGTGGGCTAGACAGCTGGTTTGTGATGCAGAATGAGGCAGCAGTGAGGGTTCAATTCCCATTCTGGCTGAAGTTATTAATGAAGGCTCCACCTTCTCAACCTCACCCCTCGCCTGAGGTGTGGCGATCCTCAGGTTAAACCACCACCTGGCTGCTCGCCCCCTCAAAGGGGAAAGTATCGGCCTCTGGTCATCTGGGACTATGGCGACTTTACTTTACCTTGATGCTAACTCCAATAACACTGGGGAGAAAAAAAAAATCAGGTTAAATTTCAGGTACTTTTGATGTGAGAGAATGAACAGAGCAGATCAGCTGGACTGTAGTTGCTTCCAGCACATTAGCGTGACTCATGTAAAATTCACCTGCATCAGCTCCTCACGAAGATCTCCAAGAAATGACTGGGCTTGGAAGGGGAACGAGCTGGAACCTGCAGAGCTAACAATAATCTCTATTGTATCCACCAACAACAGCACCTCCATTCACTGCAATGGCACAAAGTCAATCAGTCACTGAGTGTCAGAACACAATGCAAACCGCAAGCCGCAGGCTAGAGATCAGGCGTAATCACAACTCCAAATCCTCACTGCTCTTTACACGCAATGTGTCAATCACAGCACTGCCACTTGAAGTTTAATGGACAATTCAGTCAACCAAACAAAAGCACATCTGCATCGGCAACACCAATCAGGGTAGTATTGAGGTGGGGCTTTAACTGCAAGTGGCATGAATTGGCTCCTGAATGTTGCATAATTTATTTTAAAAACTATTTTCAGTTCCACTGCATTTTAAAGAAACCTGAACCAGGCTGCCACCGATCTCTTTGCACACAGCAAGATATTTTGGAAATTCACAAATACACAGAACAAAAAGGGGAGAAGGGTACTTGCGTTAAGGTAACTGCACCGTGGGGCTGCACGGTGGCACAGTGGTTAGCACTGCTGCCTCATGGCGCCGAGGTCCCAGGTTCGATCCCGGCTCTGGGTCACTGTCAGTGTGGAGTTTGCACATTCTCCCCGTGTCTGCGTGGGTTTCACCCCCACAACCCAAAGGTGTGTGGGGTAGATAGACTGGCCACGCTGAATTGCCCCTTAATTGGAAAAAGAAAATTGGATACTCTAAATTTATCAGCAGATGCATATTTGCAACTTTGCTTATGAATCCAGGACAATGTTGTGTTTTTTTAACTAAGAAATAAAAGGCAGGGAGGCAACATCACTTAACCCTGCAACCGTTCATCGCTGTACCTATGGTGCAAACATAGGGAATTCCTCTTAATTTGGAAAGTGTGATGTTCTTAATTGTCACATTTGATATTTTTGGAGTCGCCTTAAAGGATTTGATGCCATCTGTCAAAGCTTTGACAAAGAGTCATCGGACTTGAAACGTTAGCTCTTTTCTCTCCCTCCAGATGCTGCCAGATCTGCTGAGATTTTGCAGCATTTTCTCTTTCGTTTCAGGTTCCAGCATCCGCAGTAATTTTCTTTCATCCAGTGGTATAGATTGGGACCCCCTGGGGCCCACGTACTGATCCTTGTTGTACCCTACTAGCCACAGCCTGCCAATGCCTGAATGACCCGTTTGTTCCAACTCTTTTTCTGCTTGTCAGTCAATCCTCAATCCATGACAATGTGTGGTCTCCTATTGCATATGCTTTTATTTTACTAATTAACCTCCTGTGTGTGTGTGGGGGAGGGGGGGGGGGGGCTTTATCAAAAGCCTTCTGAAATTCCAAACATACAACATCCATCGACTTTCCTTTATCAATTTTGTGAGTAACATCTTCAAAGAATTCGAACAAGTTTGTCAAACATAATTTCCCATTCATGAAATCATACTGACTGCCCAATCATATCATGATGGTCCAAGTGTATATATATCATCCTTTATAATAGATCACAGCATCTTCCTTACTACTGATGGAAGGCTAATTGGTCTGTAGTTCCCTGTATTCTCTCTCCCTCCCTTCTTAAATAGTGGAGTGACATTTGCTACCTTCTGGGTTTGTAGAATTTTGGAATATGATCACCGATATCCAATATCTCGATAGCAAACTCTTTTAATACTCTGAGATGCATAATATTAGGCCCCGAGGACTCATCAGCTTTCAGTCCGATTAGTTTCTCTAACACAATCTTTTTACTAATACTTATTTCCTTCAACTCCACATTCTTTCTGGTTCCTTGGATCGCTACATCCGGGAGATTTCCTGTGTCTTCCTTAATGAAAACAAACACAAAGTAATCAATTAGCTGTTCTGTGACTGTGGTGTACTATTCTTCCTCAAGCTTTACAATGTTTCTGTAGCTTTTGACAAAGTTGGCCATGCCAATCTGCTCCAACAATTTATCTCCATTATCCAGCGAAGTGAGAGTGCCTTCACTAGGGTCCACTGCTCTGTATTGCGTTGTAGCCAGAGCATCTCCAGTAAAGGCTTCTCTTCCCACTCCCAACGATCTATCTTTGGCCGTCTTGTTTCCTTGACAGCATGTTGCCCTTTAATTATATCATATGGTGACTTGGGATTACATTCCACATTTATACTGATGATACCCATCTGTCAACTCCTCTACTGCCTTTGTGCAGTCAGACAACTTCTCCAACATTCAATCCCACATAAACAGTAATTTCCTCAAGTTACAAGCAGGGGCGGCCAAAGCCACTGTTTTCAGCATTCAACACAAAATGCTCATCCATGTCAAAGGCACTGTCGTCCTCAATGGTCATTGTTTCTTGCTCAACCAGGCTGCTCAGAACCCTAACCTCCCAGCTCCATATCTCCCATCACAAAGCCAACCTACGTCCACCTCTGTAATATTACCGGCATCTACCTCTGCCATAGTTCATCAGCTGCTGAAACCCTCATCCATGTATGTCCCTGTTATCTCCAGGTTCAATTATTCCAAAGCTCTGCTGGCCAGCTTCCTAGCTCCCCTCCTGTAGAATCCGCCAAAGTAGCATGCATGGAGCAAGCAGGTAGAAAACAAAGGTTAGGTTTATTTACATTATACAAAAATCTCAACTCCCCGAAGGGTCCCCCTATACTAGTGAGCTTGTCCCTTATTAAGGGGAAGCCCCGTTCCCGTTACCAGGAAGGCTCCTACTCCACGGAGGCCAAAGAGAATCAAATAGTTCTTACGTTATGACCTCCGCAGTGATTGTAACACTCCTCCCCTCCAAGTCCCATGGGGGGTTAAGGAACCTCTAATTTTCTTAGCCCAGGAATGGCCTTTGGAGGCCAACATCATGGCATCTGGAGGTGTTTACTGAACTGGGGAGCGGTATTTTCATGTGGAGCATCTGAGCGGTGTTAGCAGCTTGGAGATGACTCCGGTGCCAACACCACAGGCTCCGGTGGTGGCAATATGTCATGTCGGTCTTGGAATAGGAGCTTGGCGGGACTCAACATCCTCGATGTCCGAATCCGTCTTCTCCACGGGTTGGCGCAAGCGGGGTCAATGCTGGCATCTGCAGCGGAGGTAGCAGCACCAGTTGTGGTTGGGTCTAGTCCAGAACCTCTGGAATCGGATCCGGCATATCAGGGATGCACCCACGGAGGTGATCTTTTGCCGATTAGACTCTCCCCTCTGTGCCCTTACTCGATAGAACACTAGGTTTAGACGGGTCAAAGTGGGTCAGGAGATGGGAGGATAGCTGCTTCTTGACCGATGTGAAGGCAGCCCCTTGGGCCTGGGACCACTCCCATGTTGACCTTTTTTTAACAGATGGTGGAGGAGGACCAATAACATATTGAGGTTTGGAATAAACTTGCCATAGTAATTTATGAGGCCCAAAACGAGTGTAGTTCTGTTGAGCTGGTGGGTACCGTGGCCTGACGAATGGCCTTATCTTCTACGGGATGTAACCCATGGTGTTCCATGCGATAACCAGGTAGGTGACCTTGGCTGCTTTGGAAACACATTCCTCCCTGCGGAGGCAGATCCATGCCTCTTCAAAACGCCGGAGGACCTCGGCCAAGATGTCCAGATGGCCTGGGAACATTTGGTAAACCCTTTGCCAGTCCGATCGGAGATGTCACAGCCAGTCATGGCCCAACAAGCTCGGACTGTTGCCATGGATGACCACCAATGGCAGGTGCTACCTGTGCCTATATTTGACTGGAACCATGGAGGTAGCCACAATTGTCAACGGTTCTCCAGTGTACGTAACAAGGTGGGCTTTAATGTCTCGGAGGATAGGAGTCTGGAGGTTGGATCGGATCTGGTTGAAGGTACAGCGGCTGACCACGGATGCCGCCGCATCAGTGTCTAGCTCCATGCAGACTGAGTGCCCATTCACCTGCAACAAAAGATGAATGGGGGCGACCTGAGGTGAGGCCACGCAATGTAGCTGAGATAGGCACCATCATTGTCATCCACATAGTGGGTCTGGTCCCTTGGGACTGCGGTTGTGACTGTGGGGCATCGGGACGGTGGGCCGTCTCTGGAACGGCTGCAATCTAAGGTTCTAAAGCCACCGGCCACCTGCCGGTACCTGCACTTTGGGTCCTTGCAGTCAGGGGAGAACATTTGGCAGTGCTCTGGGCCCCAGTGGCGCCGTCCTGCATCCCTGCAGGGGGGTCCCATTGTCAGGGACCTGCTTCCTGGGCAGGATCCGAGCAGCACACAGGTTGGAGGCTGAGGTACAGCACAGCCATTCCTTGGAGTTCTTGGACCCCTTGCTTTCGCCGGAGATAGCGATTTCCACGGTGCGCTGCAAAGTCAGGTCAGTCAAAGCCAACAGTTTTCTCTGCGTCTCGGTAATACGGATTCTGTCTCGCAACGTCTCGTTGAGCGTAGTATCAAATTTACATGTTTCAGCTAATTTGTGGAGGCGGGCCAGGAAACCACTGGTTGATTCTGACTGGGCCAGAGTGGCAGTATGAACCCAGAAAATGCTCCCCCACCAGGGCATCCAAAGCGGCGAACAACCACGAATCTGGCGCATTTGGGCGGGTGAGGCTTTTTATGAAGCTGTACGTAGGCCCACCGCAGGCCATCAGCAATACCACAAATTGACGTTTGTCCCTGATGATCCCGTTTGATCGAATAAATACTGCATGCAATCCACATACTGCCCCAGTCTGTTTGATACTTGCTTGAAATGGTTTGAGCTTACCGATATGTGGAACTTTGGCGGGTGTTTGAGTGGTCTCATTGGGCCACGATGAAGTGGCTCCAGATGACCTGGTGCCAACGGCAGCTCCACTTCATTCTCATCACCAGTGTAGAATCCACCAAAGTAGCATACATGGACCATGCAGATAGAAAACCGTGTGGGCAGCACGGTAGCACCGTGGTTAGCACAATTGCTTCACAGCTCCAGGGTCCCAGGTTCGATTCCCGGCTTGGGTCACTGTCTGTGCGGAGTCTGCACGTTCTCCCCGTGTGTGCGTGGGTTTCCTCCGGGTGCTCCGGTTTCCTCCCACAGTCCAAAGATGTGTGGGTTAGGTGTATCGGCCATGATAAATTGTCCTTAGTGTCCAAAATTGCCCTTAGTGTTGGGTGGGGTTACTGGGTTATGGGGATAGGGTGGAGGTGTGGGCTTGGGTAGGGTGCTCTTTCAAAGAGCCGCTGCAGACTCGATGGGCCGAATGGCCTCCTTCTGCACTGTAAATTCTATGAAAACAAAAGTAATATTTATTTTCGTTATACAAGAATCTTCACTCCCTGAAGAGTCTCCCTCGGCTTCTCTACTAGTGAGCTAGTCCCTTGTTAAGGGGAAGCCTCCTGTTACCGGGGGAGATTCAGACTCTGTGGATGTCACGGGGAATCAAATAGTTCTTATTTTAAGACCTCCGCGAGGGTTGTGACACCTCCATAAACTTAAGCTCAGCCAAAAATCTAAATCCCCACGTTATCCTACACCAAGTTCTCCTCAAGCATTGACCAGTGTGATCGCTGAACCGCTCAAACATCTTGTGTTAGATCCTTCTGTGGACTTGCACCTCGCCATCTCTGCAGCCTTCTCCAGCCCTAAAGGTCTCACCTGAAATTCGGCTGTACTTTCAGCTGTATACCTCTCAGTCTCTCGAATCCCCAGTGTAAGCCTCTCCGCCCCTCCCTTCTTTCTTTAAGAGTCCTCTTTAATAAAAACACATCTTTAGGCTAAATCTTTAGTCAGTACTTAGGCAAAACAAAATGCAAAGTCATGAAAGAAAGACAATCAGACAATAAACAATTAACAGGTTGTCCTTCCGTTAAGCACTTTAGACCTTTTTTCTCCATTAAGGGTGTTAGATAAATGAAAATAAATAAAATGTTGATTGTTTCCAGCACTTTTCAATACAGCTAAAATAAAGTTCAATATTTGTATATCATAGAATTTACAGATTATCATAGAATTTACAGTGCAGAAGGAGGCCATTTGGCCCATCGAGTCTGCATCGGCTCTTGGAAAGAGCACCCTACCCAAGGTCAACACCTCCATTCTATCCCCATAACCCAGTAACCTCACCCAACACTAAGGGCAATTTTGGACACGAAGGGCAATTTATCATGGCCAATCCACTTAACCTGCCCATCTTTGGACTATGGGAGGAAACCGGAGCACCCGGAGGAAACCCACACACACATGGGGAGGATGTGCAGACTCCACACAGACAGTGACCCAAGCCGAAATCGAACCTGGGACCTTGGAGCTGTGAAGCAATTGTGCTATCCACAATGCTACCGTGCTGCCCCTAGTATAACAGAATGTTTTCATAATGAAGAGAGCAATTACAGAAGCAGTTTATTATAGTGAACAGTGTCTGGCTGTCTTTGGTGCCAGGTGTCTTGGGAATAAATCTGGAGCATGGATGATAACAGAACTTGAAACTGGAAGATTCGGAAGGGATTTTCCGGCCCTTTCCATTGGCGGGATCTTTGGTTCCTCCGACGGTGAACCCCCCCCTCCTTGATCCCGCCACTTGCCAATGGTGGAAGTAAGGCCGGGTAATTCCACCCATCACAAAATATTCAGTCAAAGTCCAAATATTGAGAAATGGTGATGTGTTACCTTTGCCAAACTCATCCATCCAACTGAAGCGGAGATATAATTCAAGAAGGTGCATTTTTTATTGCTTTTAAGATTGGAAAGTTTCAGGTTTTTTTATTTATTTGCCTGGAAGAGATTTTGTTAAATTTATGTTGCAATTAAAATCGCTAGGATAAACTCCTGTTTAAGAGACAAGCTATCTCTAACGGTCGAGGACATATACCAACTGTGTCTTTTCGCCTACCATATCCATTTGAGGCAACCCAAAATCGGTAAGAAAAATTCACACCTTCAGTATTGGAACAGAATCATGAATCACGGAAAAAGGCCACTTGGTCCATCGCGGCGGCACCAGCTGAAAAACGAGCCACCCAACCGAATTCCACTTTCCAGCATTTGCCCCGCAGTCCTGAAGATTATGGCAACTCAGGTGCCTATCCAGACACCTTTTAAATGAGTTGAGATCTTCTGCCTCAACTACCCTTTCAGGCAGTGAGTTCCAGACCTCCACAACCCCCTGGTAAAAAATATTTTCCTAATTTTCCCTCTACTCCTTCGACCAATCAGTTGAAATCTATGCCCCCAGTCACTGACCTCTCTCCTAAATTAAATAAGCCCTTCCCATTCACTCTATCCAGACACCTCCCAATTTTGTACATCTCAATCAAATCTCCCGTCACCCTCCTCTGTTCCAAGGAGAACCACCCCAGCCTATCCAATCATTCCTCATAGCTGCAATTTTTCGATCCTGGCAACATCCTCGTAAATCTTGTTTTGACCCTCTCAAATGCAATGGCATCCTTTCTATAATGAGATGGCCAGAGCTGCACACTGCACTCAAGTTGTGGCCTCACTATATAGTTTTATATATAGTTCCAGCATAACCTCCTTGCCCTTAAATGCCATGCCTCAGCGAAAAAATGAAAGGACTCCATGTGCTTTCAGGGATCTGTGGGCATTCACTCCAAGGTCACTCACTTTCTCTACACCTCTCATTTGCAACTCTTCTGCCCACCTGACCATTCCGTTGGCATCATCTTGCAGTCTGCAGCTTCCCTCCTCACCATCAACCACGCAGCCAATTTTTGCATTGTCTGCAAACTTTCTTGGACATTCTCACTTCATTGATGTCCAAACATCAGTATACATCACAAAAAACAGGGACCTATTACTGAGCCCTGGGGAACCCCAATGAACTCTGCCTTTCAGCCATGAAAATATCCATCAATGATTACCCTGTTTCCTGTCACGAAGCCAATTTTGTATCCAGCTTGCTCCATTCCCCTGGTCCTGCCAGCTTTTTAAAAGAAAAACAGTCTGTCATGTGGGACCTTGTCAAAAGCCTTGCTGAAATCCATGTAGACCACATCAACTGCACTACTTTCATCAATCCTCCTTGTTACTTCCTCAAAAGATTCAATCAGATTGGTCAGAAACAGCTTTACCTCAACTAACAGGCACCATGGCACAGTGACTAGCACTGCCCCCTCAGAGCGCCAGGGACCCAGGTTCAATTCCGGCTTTGGGTGACGGTGTGGAGTTTGCACATTCTCCCCATGTCTGCATGGGTTTCCTCTGGGTGCTCCGGTTTCCTCCCACAGTCCAAAGATGTTCGGGCTAGGTGGACTGGCCATGTGGACTGGCCATGTTAAATTGTCCCTCGGCATCCAAAAGATTAGGTGGGGTTACTGGGTTACGGGGAAAGGGTGGGGGCCTGACCCCAGGTAGGGCACTCTTTCGGAGAGTTGGTACAGACTCAATGGGCCAAATAGCCTCCCTCTGCACTGCAGAGATTCGCTGAAATCCATGCTGACTCTCGATTAATCCGTACCTTTCGAAGTGACAGGGAATGTTTTTCATCAGCAGTGCACAGCTTGGGATATAATTAAACATCACTGTTGCGGCTCTCACTTTAAAGGGAGCATTTTTCCTTTGGAGGCAGTTGGATTGGCAGCTCAGCAAGCCAGTCTACAATATAGTGTTGAAGTAAGGATCAGAAGCAATATACCCTCCAAGCCAGTGGATCCCAAGTCATCGAGTGTGGTTGACTGGTCGATCGCGAAGCAGTTTCGAGAAGACTGCATCAAGTCCTCGGAACAGATTATTGACAGTATAAACTATGGGTGGGATTTGCCGACCACCCAACCGCCTGTTTTTCAGCGGCAGAGGCGGCCCGCCAGCAGGATCTACCTCTCCTGCCATGACTGCATCCTCGGCGCCAGCAAACCCCCCCCCCCCCCCCACCTGCCCCCTGTCATAATATACACCAGTATATCATGGTGCAGACACACACTGATGGACACACAGCAAGACCAATCAACACACACAACACCGCAGCCAATCACCAGTGAGAGCGTACGCACCATAAAGACAGGGGACATCAGAGTTCCCGTTCATTCGCGTAGCAGCTAGCTAGGAGCACAGAGCTCACAGCCTGCAACACAGACATTCACCATGTGCTGAGTGCATCAACTGGTTAGGACAAGGCAAAGGTCTTTAGTTAAAGCTGGTATCGTATTTACCCACAGTCTGAGTATGTTTAAATAGTTAACCTTTTAATAAAATAGTGTTGCATTACTTCAAGTGTTGGTGACCTGTCTGTGATCCAGAACACATCATGATACCAGGAGTGGTTGCATACCAGCACTTCTTAGACCTACCTGCAAGTGACCTGCCTTCCTCCAGCATTCCGTCATCCTGCGACATGGACAACATCAGCCCGCCGCCGCCGCTCCGCATCGCCGGCAACCTCGGGGCCAACTGGAAGATTTTCAAACAGCTCTACCTTGAAGCCACGGACAGGGAGGGCGCCTCGGACACCAGAAAGATTGCTCTTCTCCTCTCCACAGCCAGGGACCATGCCATCCATATTTTCAACTCTCTCACCTTTGCAGATGATGAAGACAAGACGAAGTTCAAGACGGTTCTCCTCAGATTTGACACTCACTGCAGCATAGAGGTGAATGAACGTTTTGAGCGCTACGTGTTCCAGCAGCGTTTGCAGGGTAAGGACGAACCTTTCCAATCTTTTTTAACGCACCTCCACATCCTTGCGCAATCTTGCAGCTACGGGCCCATCTCCGACTCCATGATACGCGACCAGATCGTTTTCGGTGTTCAGTCGGACCCCCTACGTCAGCAGCTCCTCAAAGTAAAGCAACTCACCCTAGCGACCGCCATCGAGACCTGTGACCGACATGAAAATGCCACCAGTCGGTACTCCCATATACAAGTGGCTAAAACGGCGCGGCAAAGTCCCAACGAGGCGGAACGGGTCCAAGTGATTGAACACCTCCAGGGCCTCAGCATGGATGAGGGCGACCATTTCACATGCTTTTCGCAGACTCCCGCGCTTGTACGCACCAAACGAGGGGACGGCGACATGGAGGAACGTAATGCGCAGGCGCACCATGCAGGACCGCATGCGCGGTGGCGCAGCGAACGTGCTGACGGCACAACGTGCGTCAACTGTGGCTCCGCCCATTTAAAGCGGCAATGCCCCGCAAAATCTCGACAATGCCTACGATGTGGAAGACTTGGCCACTATGCTGCCTGCTGTCGAGCAGCTCAGCCTTCCAATTCATATCGCTTCAGCCAGCCTCGCAGGAATGTTCGGGCAATTCAACCCACGGTCACCGAGTCCGATTCCAACCTCCCACCCAGCAGTGACACCGAGGACCCGAAGGCGCCTTTTCGAGTCGGTGTCGTAACGAAAAACAAGCTGTCCCCGAAGCAAAGACACCAGCCGCTGTCGGTATAAAGCATCGATCCAGACGATGAGTGGTGTGCCACCCTGACGGTCAACCGGTCCCAAATACGATTCCGCCTGGACACTGGTGCCTCCGCCAATCTCATGGCGTGGTCTGCTTTCCAAAGCCTTTGTGTCAAACCAACCATTCTCCCATCGGCCTGCCAGCTATTGGACTACAATGGAAACATCATTCCTGCTACCGGCTCATGCCAACTTGAAGTGACGCACAAGTCATGAAAAGCCACCCTTCCTTTCGAGATCGTGGGCTCCTTGAAGGACTCTCTGCTTGGCACACAGGCGTGCAAATTGCTAAACCTTGTTCAAAGAGTTCATTCTCTTTCTCCTGATGACACGTCTGCCTTCCAGGATGCTGACTTCAGGGCGCAACTCAACGCCATCATCGACCAGCACTGCGACGTCTTCGAAGGCATGGGCACGCTCCCATATACTTACAAGATCATATTCAAACAGAACGTCACGCCTGTGGTGCATGCACCTCGCAGAGTACCAGCACCCCTCAAGGACCGCCTCAAGCAGCAGCTGCATGACCTCCAAGACCAAGGAGTGATCTCCAGGGTTATGGAACAAACCGACTGGGTCAGTTCCATGGTGTGCGTAAAGAAGCCTTCCGGCGAGCTCAGAATCTGCATTGATCCAAAGGATCTGAATCGCAACATAATGAGGGAGCATTACCTAATCCCCAAGCGCGAAGAGACCACATGCGAGATGGCTCGGGCCAAGCTCTTCACCAAACTTGACGCCTCGAAAGGATTCTGGCAAATTCAACTAGACAGATCCAGCAGGAAACTGTGTACCTTTAACACCCCTTTTGGCAGATATTGTTACAATAGGATGCTGTTTGGGATCATATCGACGTCAGAAGTATTCCACAGGATCATGGAACAAATTCTGGAAGGCATTGAAGGTGTTCGCGTCTATGTTGACGACATAATCATTTGGTCCGCAGAAGCATATCAGTCGCCTCCAGCGCGTGTTCAAACGCATACGGGAGCAGGGCCTTCGCCTCAACAGAGCCAAATGCTCCTTCGGCCTGACGGAAATCAAGTTCCTAGGGGACCACATCTCCCAGTTGGGTGTGCGGCCGGATGCGGACAAGGTGGCTGCCATCACAGCCATGAAAACGCCAGAGGACAAGAAGGCGGTCCTCCGATTTCTGGGCATGGTCAACTTCCTAGGGAAGTTCATCCCTAACCTCGCCTCTCATACCACAGCTCTCAGGAACCTGGTCAGGAAGACGACAGACTTCCAATGGCTTCCTGCCCACGAGAGCGAATGGGCAGAACTTAAAACCAAACTTACCACGGCCCCGGTATTGGCTTTTTTTGATCCAGCGAAAGAGACAAAAATTTCGACCGATGCCAGCCAATCTGGCATTGGGGCAGTGCTCCTGCAACGCGATGAGGCCTCAGTCATGGGCCCCAGTTGCATATGCGTCATGTGCCATGACCCCCACGGAACAGCGCTACGCGCAGATAGAAAAGGAGTGCCTGAGCCTGTTGACCGGTGTCATCAAATTTCATGATTATGTGTACGGCCTTCTCCAATTCACCGTCGAGACCGGCCATCGCCCGCTGGTCAATATAATACAAAAAGACTTGAACAACATGACGCCTCGCCTCCAGTGCATTCTGCTCAAACTCCGGCGATACGACTTTCAGCTCCTATACACCCTGGGCAAAGAACTGATCATAGCCGACGCTCTGTCCAGGGCAGTCAACACCCCGTGTCACCCAGCGGGATTCGTCTGCCAGGTTGACACCCATGTGGCCTTCGTGGCCTCCAATCTACTGGTCACGGATGAACGCCTCGTCCAAATTCACCGCGAGACTGCGGCTGACCCCCTGCTACAGCATGTCATGCGCCACCTAACAGATGGGTGGCTCAAGGGCCAATGCCCGCAGTTCTACAACATCAGAGACGATCTGGCGGTAGTCGATGGTGTCCTCCTGAAGCTGGACCGCATTGTTATCCCGCACAGCATGCGCCAGCTCGTTTTGGAACAGCTACACGAGAGCCATCTTGGCATGGAGAAGTGCCACCGACGGGCCTGAGAGGCAGTGTACTGGCCCGGCATCAATGACGACATCGTCAACACAGTGCTCAACTGCCCCACCTGTCAGCGGTTCCAGCCGTCCGAACCACGTGAGACCCTACAGCCCCATGAGTTGGTCACGTCCCCTTGGTCCAAGGTCAGCATCGAGCTGTTCCACGCACTGGGCAGAGACCATGTTCTGATTGTGGACTATTTTTCAAACTATCCGGAGGTGGTACGTTTGCACGACATCACATCGTCTGCAGTCATCCGTGCCTGTAAGCACACCGTTGCTCGTCACGGCATCCCACTCACTGTGATGTCGGACAATGGCCCCTGCTTCACAAGCCAGGAATGGTCCAACTTTGCCAGGAGGTACAACTTTGTGCATGTGACATCCAGTCCCCTGTACCCCCAATCCAATGGCAAAGCGGAGAAGGGCGTCCACAAAGTCAAACGGCTCCTCTGCAAGGCTGCCGATGCGTGATCCGACTTCTACATCGCCCTGCTGGCCTATCGCTCGGTCCCACTGTCCACTGGCATGTCACCAGCCCAACTGCTCATGGGTCGCACCCTGAGGACGATGGTGCCGTCCATTCACGTCCCAGACCTCGACCACGTCCGGTCCTTCAACGAATGCAACAGCACAAGGCGGCTCATGACGCCCGTGCAGCTGGTCTCCCTGCTCTGGCTCCAGATGACAACGTCCGCATCCATCTTCCGGATGGTGGCTGGTCTGCAACCGCTGTGGTTCTTCGGCAGGTGGCTCCCCGCTCGTTCCTGGTTCATCTACTGGATGGTTCCATTCTGCGCCGTAATCGGCGTGCCCTTCGTCTCGTTCCACGCTCGCTACGTGATCCTCCGCAAGTACCACGCCCTCCTGTTGTCCCTGACCTGGACTATGCAGAGATTCCGGTTACTCTGCATCCTTCTCATTCTGATGCAGTCCAGCCTGCTCCTCAGCTGGTGGCTCCTGACCCACCCTTGAGGCGGTCAACCAGAATTCGTCGCACACCTCAGAGACTTAATTTGTGAACTTTGCACTAATGGATTCTCTGGTCTGTTCTGTTCTTCCGTTTAATCGTTCAAGTGGTTTGTATATAGTGTTCATCTCGTTATTTGTGTGACACACTGTTTTTTTTCTGCACCAGGCACCTTCCCATGTAAATAGCTTAGTTTTATGTACATTGTCCTGTAAATATTTCGCACACACGTAGTCAGGAACATTCACCACACACTATTTATTGTCACGCAGGCACATTTTTTATATAAAAGGGGGATGTCATAATATACACCAGTATATCATGGTGCAGACACACACTAATGGACACACAGTGGGACCAATCAACATACACAACACCGCAGCCAATCACCAGTGAGAGCACACGCACTATAAAGACAGGGGACATCAGAGTTCCCGTTCATTCGCGTAGCAGCTAGCTAGGAGCACAGAGCTCACAGCCTGCAACACAGACATTCACCATGTGCTGAGTGCATCAGCTGGTTAGGACAAGGCAAAGGTCTTTAGTTAAAGCTGGTATCGTATTTACCCACAGTTCAAGTATGTTTAAATAGTTAACCTTTTAATAAAATTGTGTTGCGCTACTTCAAGTGTTGGTGACCTGTATGTGATCCAGAACACCCAACGCATCACCCCCCACCCCCAAAGCCCCACCCCCACCCCGCCCCACATTGCGAGTCTCCCCTTATTCGGCGATATTCTAGCCCCTGTGCCCTCTTTTTTCCGGAATAAGAATTAGCTTGTCGGACCTGCAGCTGCACAGGTTTGATAGTTATATTGTACATTTGTACAAACTGTTGTTGCTATAGCAACTGCCTGCAGGTCTTTAATGAAGGCGGTAGTTCAGTTGAAGCGGGAGGTTGAATTGACTCAGAGACATACCAGCAATCGTCATGATTAAAATAATCTGATTTACTTTCCCCCAACTATTCTTTTTGTTTTGTTTATTGCGAGGATAGCGTCTTAAAATGAGCCAAGTACCAGGAAACCTAAAACTTACCACTTTCACTGTGAGTGGGTGGAAGGATACACTTTGTACAATACAAATTCAAAATATGTCTGTCAGATCTGCCACACAAGTGTGGCTCTTGCCAAGAAAGGAAACGTGGAGAGGCATTTCAAAACCGGTCGCACGAGGTATGAGAGCAATTTTCCTCCGAAAAGTTAACATCCAAAGAGACAATTTAACAAAGTTTACTGACCACCAGTTGATCTTCACAAGGCCCAACCCAAAAATCTAAGGCAGCAACAAGTGAATTGTTCCGATTGAGTCGCGTGCTTGTAAAACACAAGAATGGGGAATGGAGAAATGGTCAGAAATGTTTTTTTAGAGGCAGCAGTCATTGGCTGCGATTTAATGGCTACGTTGAGCTTAAGCGAGAGTGGGAGAGGCCGAAAACGAGAACAGCGCCGCACGCTGATTGGTTTGCGATCTAACCAGCCCGTTCCCGTTGTTGAAATCAGAAGCACACCAGAATCCAATAATCACCACTTAAGCCCAATCTCCATACAATTAACGGGGGGTGACCCCCTATCTAATGGCCTCCCGTGATATAACTGACTCCCCAGCAAGTGGTCACCGATTAGCACACTTTTTTTAAAACGTGAAGCCGGCGAAAGGGCTGCTGTGGGGATCCGGGGAGGGGACTGGCCATCTTCACTCCCAGGCAATGAGCCTCGGGGCACTGGGATTGTTGGCCCGATGTTCAGAGGGAGGGGAATGGGCAAGCCCCCGGGAGGACACTGGTCTCAGTCGGGGTGTACGGCCATCGGTGGTTGGAGGTGTGCAGAGCTGGGATGGGGGGGGTACCCGCCCATGACCTGGTTGGGGGTGGGGTGGGTTGGTGGGGTGGAGGGGGGGGGGTGAAGATGTGTGTCTCAGCTCCTGCGGGTCCACCATGTCACGCCCCTGCCTGTCTGCCCCACCGGCCACCCATAAACCCATAACCCCCACGGACCGTGCAGGCCTCTGGCCGCGCAGCTGAAAGGAATTGGCAATCATAGTTAGGCGAGCACTTCACAGCTCCGAAGAAGATTCTTGTGGGTAGGTGTGCCGTGTGGCAAGTGGGAGTTATTGGCTAGCTTCCCAATCAGACCATGATGTCTGGACACTGCCGCAGGCAACACCACAGACGCAGCACCCAACATCTGAACACCCAGGGACTGGGCCCCTCAACCGGGACATTGAGGCGACCAAAGGGTGGGTGTGTGCACCGGGGAGGAGACTAGCACCCGGTCCAGGTAATGTTACGTGCAGATGTCTAGGTTACAGGTTGTGGGGTCCAGGAACCAGGGGGCCACCCCTGCGGCCAGAAATGCACAGGCAAGGTGTGTCAGATGGCAGGGCGTGTGGGCGGTGGGGGTGGGGGAAGAGTAATGGGGGAATGGAAGGTTCCGGGATGGAAGGCACCACTGGTTATCAGTCTCAAACCCTCTCCGAATCCTTATAGATATTACACAGGCATTAAACCCCACAACCCGAAGACCCTCATCCTTCACCGTATCCCCCTACCCCTCCCTCCCATTTCCCAATGCCCTCCCCCAGCCCTCAGCCTTCCTCCTCCCACTCTCCGTCCCACCCCCTCCCTGCTTTGCCACTCCCTCGCGCTTTCCATCCCACTCCCCCATCCCTCAGCTTTCCCCCTCCCCTCCTGGGGTGGGGGGAGGCATCCAGGACCTCCATGCCCGAGGAGTCTGGGCGGGGGGTTGGTGTTCGGCCTGCATTGCGGAAGAAATTGCCAGAGGCATCATATTTCCCGAGTGCAACCTTTTTAAATGTTATACATAATTGCCCCTACTACACCTTCCCCACCCCTCACCCCACCCCTTTCACCCCTCATTGCACCCTCCCCCCCTTTCCCCCAACCCCCCTCCCCCCACGCCCTCTTAGTGATTCTCGACCTGCATGGCCTTCCATGCTCTACCACTGCGCCTCGGTGTGACCTCAGGATGCACCGCTGAGTTGTTCTCATGGTTGCAGGGGAAGACCACCCTGGATGGGCCAGCACGGTCCAATGAGGATCCTACAGGAGAATGGATATGTGGTCAGAGGGAGGGATGGGTCAGTCTGCCTGGCATTAACAACCCACTTGTGGCAGATCATCTGTGTGGGGGCCCGTGGAACCTCATCTCTGTGCCGTACGCCAAACTCTACGTCAGTGACAGACATATCCGCAGCCACCCCCACAACCTCCAGGGCCCGTTGCTCGCAGAGCGTGAAGACTCCAATGTCCAGCATCCCGATGCCTGTCTGGACTCTCCCGTCTGTTGTGTCCCAACCTCTCCAGCTGCGACGCAGAGATGGTATCGTGAGCCGTACACGTTGGGCATCGCGGGGCTGGGGGGGGTTTGGTAGTGGAGGGCATGGTAAGTATGGGGGGGAAGGGTCATTGGGGGATAAGGGGAATATGTGGGGGGAGGGCAATTTGGTAGGCATGGGGAGTATAGGGGGGATGGGAGTTTGGGGGGGGTGGCGTATAGGACGTGATGGGAGGTTTTGGACGATGGGAAGTTTGGGCTGGATGAGGAGTTTGGGGGGTGAGGAGTTTGGGGGTTGAGGAGGTTGGGGGGTGAGGAGTTTGGGGGTTGAGGAGTTTGGGGGAGGAGTTTGGGGGGTGAGGGGTTTGGGGGGTGAGGGGTTTGGGGGGTGAGGAGTTTGGGGGGTGAGGAGTTTGGGGGGTGAGGAGTTTGGGGGGTGAGGAGCTTGCGGGTGAGGAGTTTGGGGGTTGAGGAGTTTGGGGGGTGAGGGGTTTGGGGGGTGAGGGGTTTGGGGGGTGAGGAGTTTGGGGGAGGAGTTTGCGGGGTGAGGAGTTTGGGGGTTGAGGAGTTTGTGGGGTGAGGTGTTTGGGGGATGAGGGGTTTGGGGGATGTGGAGTTTGGGGGGTGAGGAGTTTGGGGGGTGAGGAGTTTGGGGGGTGAGGAGTTTGGGGGGTGAGGAGTTTGGGGGGTGAGGAGTTTGGGGGGTGAGGAGTTTGGGGGGTGAGGAGTTTGGGGGGGTGAGGAGTTTGGGGGGTGAGGAGTTTGGGGGGTGAGGAGTTTGGGGGGTGAGGAGTTTGGGGGGTGAGGGGTTTGCGGGGTGAGGAGTTTGGGGGGTGAGGGGTTTGGGGGGTGAGGAGTTTGGGGGAGGAGTTTGCGGGGTGAGGAGTTTGGGGGTTGAGGAGTTTGTGGGGTGAGGTGTTTGGGGGATGAGGAGTTTGGGGGATGTGGAGTTTGGGGGGTGAGGAGTTTGGGGGGTGAGGAGTTTGGGGGTGAGGAGTTTGGGGGGTGAGGAGTTTGGGGGATGAGGAGTTTGGGGGATGAGGAGTTTGGGGGGTGAGGAGTTTGGGGGGTGAGGAGTTTGGGGGGTGAGGAGTTTGGGGGGTGAGGAGTTTGGGGGGTGAGGAGTTTGGGGGGTGAGGAGTTTGGGGGGTGAGGGGTTTGCGGGGTGAGGAGTTTGGGGGGTGAGGGGTTTGGGGGGGTGAGGGGTTTGCGGGGTGAGGAGTTTGGGGGGTGAGGAGTTTGGGGGGTGAGGGGTTTGGGGGGTGAGGAGTTTGCGGGGTGAGGAGTTTAGAGGGTGAGGAGTTTGGGGGGTGAGGAGTTTGGGGGGTGAGGGGTTTGGGGGGTGAGGAGTTTGGGGGGTGAGGGGTTTTGGGGGTGAGGAGTTTGGGGGGTGAGGGGTTTGGGGGGGTGAGGGGTTTGCGGGGTGAGGAGTTTGGGGGGTGAGGAGTTTGGGGGTGAGGAGTTTGGGGGGTGAGGAGTTTGGGGGGTGAGGGGTTTGCGGGGTGAGGAGTTTGGGGGGTGAGGGGTTTGGGGGGTGAGGAGTTTGGGGGTGAGGGGTTTGGGGGGTGAGGAGTTTGCGGGGTGAGGAGTTTAGGGGGTGAGGAGTTTGGGGGGTGAGGAGTTTGGGGGTGAGGGGTTTGGGGGGTGAGGGGTTTGGGGGGGTGAGGGGTTTGCGGGGTGCTGGGGAGTTTGCGGGTCTGCGGCATAAGTGGCACTGCTGGACATGGGTAGGCCGGGGCATGGAATGGTGCTAGGCAGGGGCGGTGCCAGGCGCTGCTCAGGGGGAGGGGGGCAGTGCCAACCCATCCATGCAGCCCGCTTGGAGGTCGTTAACCTTCTTTCGTCTTACGGCGCTGGCTGCCGGCCCTCCTGGTGACGCTCCCCGAGCTGACGGCTGCGGCCACTTCTTCCCCGACGGCACTGCCTGACCCTCCGGCACCCTCAGGGGAACAGGGCATCCCATCTGATTCCCGAATAGTGGGACAGGCTCTCCTCGGTGGCATGGCTGCGAGCTGTGTGGGGTTGACTGTGCAGGAGCGATTTAAGTGTTGCTCTCCCTTGTTAGCAGGGCGGGGGGCTGGCGAGTGCGGTCCTGGCGAATCAGCGAACGGGACAGTCTCTGTGGCGTGAAGCCCATGGGGCCTTGTTAATTGGACACATTAACATTTTATGGCAGTGGCGGTCTCAGCAGGTCGAAAGGAGGAAAGCATGACCCTGAGGTTTCGAAGTGACTATATTATGCATGGATCTTTTTTTTCAGAAAATATTTTATTGAAGTATTTGTAATTTTCACAATTTAACATGTTGACATTTCTAAAATAACCGCACGGGTCAACGCACAAAAAAAACCCTAGAAGAACAACAAACAATAAACCACGTCCCCCACTTCTCCCGCCATGTCCCCAATTACTCGTATACTAAGTTCCCTGTCCTTATCTAACATCACCTCGCCTCCTGTTTTCCTGCCCCCACCTTTTCCCTTTCCCCCCTTACTGCTGACGTTAAATTTTTCTTGAAGAAATCGATGAACGGCCGCCAACTCCAGGCGAATCCCTGTATTGATCCTCTCAGAGCGAACTTGATTTTCTCCAGACTGAGGAACTCTACCATATCGCTGACCCACACTCCTGATTTCGGGGGCACCGAGTCCCTCCATCTCAGCAAGATCCATCTCCGGGCCACCAGGGAGGAGAAAGCCAAGATATTGGCCTCCCTCCCCCCGCCCCCCCCCCCCCTTTGCCCCCGGATCCTCCAACACCCCAAATATTGCCAATTCTGGACTCGGAGTTACCCTACCTTCCAGGACTTCTGACATAACATCCGCAAATCCCTGCCATAATTCGCTCAGTTTCGGACATGCCCAAAACATATGAACATGGTTGGCCGGGCTACCCCACACCGTCCACATCTGTCCTCCATCTCCTCGAAGAACTTACTCATCCAGGCTACCGTTATGTGGGCCCTGTGGACTACCTTGAACTGAATCAAGCTAAGTCTAGTGCAAGACAAGGATGCATTTACCCTTTACAAGGCTTTTTCCCACAGTTCAGTTTTCAGCTCCCCTCCTAGCTCCTCTTCCCACTTCCTCTTCACTTCTCTGATAGGGGCCCCTTCCCACTCTATCAATTCCCTGTGTAAATCCGAAACCCTCCCACTTCCAAACCCTATTTTTGACAGCACTTTATCATGTAGTCCCCTAAGGGGGAGGCGAGGAAAGCTTGCAATCTGTCTCCGTACAAAGTCCCGCATTTGAAGCTCCGAAACCTGTTCCCACACGGCAAATCAAACTCCTCCTCTAATGTCCCCAAAGTCGGAAAGCCCATCCTGGATGAATAGATCCCCAAACCTCTCAATCCCAGGCCGCTGCCATATCTTAAAGCCCCCAAGCAGCCCCACCGGGGCAAACCGGTGACTGTCACAGTTCGGTGACCACACTGATCACACTCCAGTCTCATATGCTGCCTCCATTGCCCCCACACCCTTAGGGCTGCCACCACCACAGGACTTGTAGAGTACCGAGCCGGCAAGAACGGCAGTGGCGCCGTTAGTAAAGCCTCCAGACTCGTACCTTTGCAGGATGCTGCCTCCATCTGCTCCCAGATCGACCCCTCCCTCACCAGTCACTTCCTGACCATTGATATGTTGGCCGCCCAGTAATACTTAATAAAGCTCTGGACAGCCAAGCCCCCCTCTCCGTGGATCCGTTCCAAGAGTGCCCTCTTTATTCTCGGGGTTTTACCCGCCCATATGAACCTCGATACCGCCGCATTCATACTTCTGAAAAAAGCCTTTGAGACAAAAATCGGGAGACATTGAAAAAGGAAAAGCAGTCTCGGAAGGACTGTCATCGTTACCGTCTGAACCATCCCTGCCAGCGTCAGTGGGAACATGTCCCATCTACAAAAATCCCTTCTCATTTGATCCACTGCTTTGCCCAAATTTAACTTATGAAGCTGCCCCCAATCCTTGGCCACTTGAATCCCCAGATATCTAAAACTCCTCCCAACCACTTTAAAAGGTAGCTCCTTCAGCCTCCTTTCCTGTCCCATGCCTGGATCATGAACATCTCGCTCTTTCCCATATTTAACTTATAGCCTGAAAATCGCCCAAATTCTCCAATACCTCCATGATTTTGGCCATTCCCCCCCCCCCCCCCCCCCCCACCGGGTCTGTGACATAAAGCAGCAAATTGTCCGCATAGAGGGAAACCCTGTGTTCCACCCCTTCACTATACCCTGCCAGGCATTCGCTGCCTCTCAGGGCCATTGCTAAGGGCTCTATGGCCAGGGCAAACAGTAATGGGTAGGGTGGGCGACCCTGCCTTATCCCCCGACATAGACTAAAGAATTCCGACCGAACTCGGTTAGTTCTTACGTTTGCCACCGGGGCCTGGTACAATAGCCGGACCCACTCCACAAATCCCTGCCCAAACCCAAACCTGCCTAAAATATCCCATAGGTACTTCCACTCCACCCGGTCGAAAGCCTTCACAGCATCCATGGCAACTACCACCTCACCCTCGCGCCCCTCTGCTGGCATCATTATAACATTGAGAAGCCGTCTAATGTTGGATGTCAGGTGCCTGCCCTTTACAAATCCCGTCTGATCCTCCCCAATTATCTCTGGGACACAATCCTCTATTTGAGTGGCCAGGATCTTTGCCAATAATTTGGCATCTACATTCAAGAGGGAGATTGGCCTGTACGATCCACAGCTCTCCGGATCCTTGTCCCGCTTCAGGATGAGAGAAATTGATGCCTGTGACAACGTTGGGGGGAGTACTCCCAGCTCCCGAGACTCGTTAAAAGCCTTAACCAAGAGCGGCCCCAGTAACCCAGAGAACCTCTTATAAAATTCCACTGGGAATCCGTCAGGTCCCGGGGCTTTACCCGATTGCATCGCCCCCAATCCATCTATCACCTCCTCAAGCCCAATCGGGCCCCCGAGACGTCCACCAGTTCCTCATCTATCTTCGGAAACTCTAGCCTGCCCAGGAATTGGTTCATGTGCTCCTCCCCAACCGGGGGTTCCGACTCATATGGCCATTATGTATGGATCTTTACTGGATGGAGGTGCCCACCGATCTCTCCATCTTCACAGGCTTGGTCCGGTTCCTCCCCTGCTGGCCAGCTGCCCACTCCTCAAACTCGGTGAGGTTCATCAGTTCAGGCAGGTCTATTCCCATCTTCTCTCTCTCTCTCTCCCCTGTTGTGGTGTAACTTTTTCTGCACAAAGTTGAGAGCAGTTGTGTTGCAGCCATCTTTCTCATTCTTTCAACCTTACGAATAACGCACTGGATTGTGTGTCATCTGACTGAAGCACTTTATGTTGTCCACAATGGTTCTGGAGCAGTAGCCTCCAGAGCAATGAGCCCATGCAGGTAAAGGATAGGTTCACAGAGGAACATCATTCGCGGTGCTTGCTGGCACCTTCAATGCCTCATCTCCTCCACCCGCACCTCCCATACAGCATCCTAGCTCTCTGTGTGGACCCACGGTGACTTCTCCACCAACTAACTAGATGGACGGCAGTAGAGTTATAAGGCATCACCTTATCATGTTCAGTAGCTCTTCTATGCTTGGGCCACATGGATAGTGCCGTACTAAGGCCCATGTCCTCACTACCATTCAGTGAGGCAAGTGCGAGCAGTTGAGGGTTCACTTACCCTGGCAGCATGGATGTGGTCATTCATGCATTTCCGGCACTGCAGGGCAGTCCTCTTGTGGCGACCACGGGCACTGACCTCCCTGACGACCTCCTCTCAAGCAGGGTTGGTCACACGGCTCGGCCACTGCCTTCCATCCTCGGGTTGTAGGACTCCCCGCCTGGGCCTCCACTCCTGCATTGAGTTGAACATTGAGGGGTTGTGTCATTGAATCTGGGCTCCCTGGGGTCGCTGGGCCATCTCCTCGGGGTCGCTGGGCCATCTCCTCGGGGTCACTGGGCCATCTCCTCCTCCTGTAGTGGTTTTCTGACAAAGAGGTTGAAGCCCAGGGTCTCTAATTCTGGCACCCAGATATAATAGTGAGGCTCAGGTCATCCACCTTGCTCTGGAGACAAAATGTTGGACTGTATAATTAATGAGCCGTTTCAGGAAACCGTCGCGGTTCCCAACCCCACCGCAGGACTTAGGCCCGGAATGGAAAATTTCAGCCATTAAATTCTTACATAATAAATAATTAAGTCATTTCAGGACCAATCTGTTCATTTGAGAGGAATGTCGACATCCGATAATTCCCATTAATTGCTTCACAGAGTGTAATTACTCAGGCAGAATTATCCTTGCCTCTGTTTTTCCTGTCGTAAACAATGCTTCATTTTGATAAATTGAGCATTGTTTCAACCTGTCATATTTCCAATTTATTTCTACTTGTTTAATCATATTTTCTCACTGATCCATGACCCTCAGCATGTGAAAACCGTGCCAAAAAAAGGATCATTGACATTTCATAGGCAGAATGCCAACAAGTAACAGAGGGCATTCATTTGGGGAACTGCGGAAAATGTCATTTACTCCATGAGAGAAATGCCTCAATAACTCATGAGGTCATTTTCACAAGTGCATTAAATTCTGTGTTTCAATTCCCCTTTACACCACTCATGTGTATATTGATCTTGATTTTTATCAACATTTTTTATTACTTAAGGATGCTGCGCAAGTCTCACTAAAATCATCTCTCCACGCTGGAGGAATGAGTGCTTGCAACTTTGGAAATCCTGATGTGGATGATGAACTAAATTAATTTAAACAGCTTGTGCCAGAGTACGGTGTGCCTTAGCATGAGACATCCAATTAAAGTCGACTTCTAGGGGTTAGTTTGCACCAAATTTGTAATTCCGTTGCCCAATAATGCGCATTGGATCTGCTCATAACTATTTAAGTTGGGGGCCCAAATTAAATTTTCCACAGTTTGGGTCAACCTTATCATTGCAAATGTAAGACTGGTAAAATGGTCATGTGAACAAAATAAATCCTTCACTGGCTTGAGCACACTTCTTTTCATGGCATCTCGTGCCTATGACTTATTCCAATGATATGTATATTTTCTGATTGGTAGTCAATTAGTTTTGGGGAGGGGGGGGGGGAGAAGGAAAATACACAGAATTCAGTGTACATTTTGGAGAGGTAGGAAGGGCTAACATAATTTGCTGCGGCTGGGCAGGTAACAGGGCATTTGCTCGAGCACAATTAAGCATTTACATGTTTGGTGTGGCAAGTTGCTGAAATTGGCGCAGAGAGGGAAAAGGAATCTGGGACCTGAATTGAGCAGGGCCAGCCACTGTGTATCTCCCAAATCAATCAGGTTCCAATAAACAGTGCAAGGATTGAGAAGGAAGTGTAAATTAGAGTGAAGTGAAATCATGTCTAATCAAATACAGGGGAAAAAAGAGAAAGAGGAAAAAATAAAAGAAATAATATTTGACATTTGATAATCATAATCTTTAATATTGTCACAAGTAGGCTTATATTAACACTGCAATGAAATTACTGTGAAAATCCCCTAGTCGCCACAATCCAGCGCCTGTTCGGGTACACTGAGGGAGAAATCAGAATGTCCAATTCGCCTAACGAGCACGTCTTTCGGGACTTATGGGAGGAAACCGGAGCTAACCCATGCAGACACAGGGAGAACGTGCGGACTCCACACAGACAGTGACCCAAGCTGGGAATCGAACCTGGGTCCCTGCCGCTGTGAAGCAACAATGCTAACCACTGTGCTATCATGCCACCCAAAATAATCGTTGAAATTAAAACGTGAGGGAATAAGACTCCACTTATAACGTTTCATTTGCAGCTTCGGGAAAGTTGATTGGCTGTAATTAACATTTAGTGTTGAAATCATAATTACATTCACATGATTCAACTTTCTGGCAGTATGTAACTGCTGCGCAAATACCGTAACTTCCGTGCCATTCAGTGCATTCCAATGGTGAGGCAGACAACTTTTTTTCGTCAAGTTAATGGTGGAATTGGACAGCAACTTTTGAGTACCCACATTTAACCCGTGCATCTGCCCTTTGTCTGAAGCGATGTCCCATTTGCGCATAGCATTAGGCTCACCATTATTTTGACAACAAATGTTGGCCCCTTAAGATGTCAGTTTCCCCAAGGGCCCCAGGGAAGCCCCATAGATGTTTTTGCATTATTGAAATTGGTCTTCTACATAATATTATATTGAAACTCTTCTTTCAGGATATCCTGGAAATCCCGAATACTTATCCAGGCCTGAATTTCATGATCATTTGCAACAAAGCAAGAAGACACATTATCCTCAGAATGTGGTTAATGCAGGAGGGTATTAAACAATGGTCGTTAGCGCTTGTGGAACAAAAGCACTTGTTAATTCCATTGTGGCCGGACTCCAATTTCAAACATTTTAAGTATATTTTCAGCACTCTGCGTGAAGTTAAAAGCCTCATTGATGGAGTTTTTGTCCAACACAGCCAATTCTACCACTCGCAATATTCACCAACCCTGTTTTAATTCAATGCATTTGAAGGATAAATCTCAATGTGAGAGTTATAAAATGAGGCTTTACTGTTCAAATGAAGGTGTAAATTAGTTTCAAGTATAATAGGCAAACAGTGCCATTAAAAGAATAGGCAATTCACCTGATGAAGGAGCTGCACTCTGAAAGCTAGTGATTCGAAACAAACCTGTTGGACTGTAACCTGATTCTCCGACCCCCCGCCGGGTCGGAGAATCGTCGGGGGCTGGCGTGAATCCCGCCCCCGCCGTGTCCCGAATTCTCCGCCACCAGAGATTCGTCGGGGGCGGGAATCGCGCCGCGCCGGTCAGCGGGCCCACCCCTGGCGATTCTCCGGCCCGCGATGGGCCGAAGTCCCGCCACCGTCAACCCTCGCCCGCTGGTGTGGATTAAACCACTTACCTTACCGGCGGAAGCAGGCGGGCTCCAGAGTCCTGGGGGGGGGGGGCACGGGGCGATCTGGCCCCGGGGGGTGCCCCCACGGTGGCCTAGCCCGCGATTGGGGCCCACCGATCCGCGGGCAGGCCTGTGCCATGGGGGCACTCTTTTTCTTCCGCCTTCGCCATGGTCTTCACCATGGCGGAGTCGGAAGAGACCCCCTCCCCTGCGCATGAGCGGGGATGACATCAGCAGCCGCTTACCCCCGCCGCATGCCTGGACTTATGTAGGCCGGCAAAGTCCTTTCAGCCCTGTCTGGCGTGGCGCCAAAGGCCTTCCACGCCCACCTGTGGAGCAGAAACCACTCTGGCGCGGGCCTAGCCCCTCAAGGTGAGGGCTTGGGCCCTAAAGGTACGGAGTCTCCGCACCTTTGGGGCAGCCCGACGCCGGAGTGGTTCCCGCCACTCCATCACGCCGGGACCCCCTGCCCCGCTGGGTAGGGGAGAATCCCGCCCCTGGTGTTATAAGACTTCTTACTGTGCCCACCCCAGTCCAACGCTAGCTTCTCCACATCATTAAAACAATGATCAAAGGGATTTCATACAATCTCACACAGCCTTCGTACCCTGATATCTGCTAGAGCTTAAGTTGACAGCAATAACTGCTTTCACCTCTCTGCTGTTTTAGTGGGGTAGCGCCTCTTCCAAGAGAGTAGCGGTGGAATTTCACATGGAGTGCATGAAGCATCCGTATCAAATTATCAGCCAGCGTTATTTCGGGGCCAAATGTTTCAGTTTACAGTAAACCCACTTCAAATAGTTCTCTGCAACTCGCATTCCAATTAGGTGTATACATTTCGGCTTAAGGAGCATTCTGCCGTGCAGAACAATGCAAAGGTATACTTCAGACTAATGGCCGTCAGAAGGTGCAGTCCCGCCTCAATGCCAAGAAAAACAAATTTAAAACTTGCAAGTTTCTCTCCCCGATCCCCCCCCCCCCCCCCCTTTTTCTCGGTGGAGTTGCGGCTTTAGGAAATCTGCAAAGTGCCTTTCACAGCATTTACGGGCATGTTGAATCGACACCAGGTAGTGTCTTAATTGCCTATTTGTCTATTGAAGTGTTCTCTATTAGCTGGCTGGCCCGGGTTGTGGAAGAAGGGACGTATTGTTTGAAAGGGCCCCTTGTTTGAATGTGCGTGCGAAGCTGGCTGCTCCCTGTGTCCCCCCCGCCCACTCGCTGAAACCGCAGGCCGCTCTGCTGCACCTTTCCCTGGGACAGTAAACAAAGCTCTCTCCGCACGCAATCTCACCTCATGCATTCCCAGCCTGTGACTCAATCCGACCCGGAACACGAGCAACACGCAACAGAAATCACCTTTCTTTCTCTCTCTCTTCCCCTCCCTTTTTAATCTTTCATTTTTCCTTTTGATCTCTGCCTGCTATGTACCAACCCCCTGCCAGTGAGCCAACCTTCCCAGTGCTTGTCACACTGTACGTATGCTGTCCATCTCCTGCTCTCTCAGCATCTTGCTGCTCAGCCCACTTCCTCTCTATCTGATTTATTTCCCCTCAAAAAAAATTACAACAAAGCATTAACAAAGGTCAACATCAATGTATAATAATAAAAATCTGTATTATTGTCACAATTAGGCTTACACTGCAATGAAGTTACTGCAAAAATCCCCTAGTCGACACATTCCGGCGCCTGTTCGGGTACCCAGAGGGAGAATTCAGAATGTCCAATTTACCTAACAAGTACGTCCTTCGGGACTTGCGGGAGGAAACCGGAGCGCCCGGGGGAAACCCACGCAGACATGGGGAGAACGTGCAGACTCTGCACCGACAGTGACCCAAGCTGAGAATCGAACCTGGGACCCTGGAGCAGTGAAGTAACAGTGCTAACCACTGCGCTACCATGCTGGGAGCACTCTGTAGCACTCTGAGTCAGTTTTGGATTTTAAAAAATTACAACAAAGTATTAACAAAGGTCAACATTGATGTATTTAGAATGTCCAAAATATTATCGGTTGATGTATTTATCAATCTGTAGCACTCTGGGTCAGTTTTGGGTTCAAACGCCCATTTAAAGAACAAAGAAATGTACAGCACAGGAACAGGCCCTTCGGCCCTCCAAGCCCGTGCCGACCATGCTGCCCGACTAAACTACAATCTTCTACACTTCCTGGGTCCGTATCCCTCTATTCCCATCCTATTCATGTATTTGTCAAGATGCTCCTTAAATGTCACTATCGTCCCTGCTTCCACCACCTCCTCCGGCAGCGAGTTCCAGGCACCCACTACCCACTAACATTCAAAATGTTATTTATTTTTTTATAAATTTAGAGTACCCAATTATTTTTTTTCCAATTAAGGGGCAATTTAGCGTGGCCAATCCAACTAACCTGCACATCTTTGGGTTGTGTGGATGAGACACACACAGACATGGGGAGAATGTGCAAACTCCACACGGACAGCGACCCAGGGCTGGGATCGAACCCGGGCCATTCAAAATGTTGACAGGTAACCCAGGAATGTTTTCATATTACCTGAAGCAGTTTAAAATTGTGCCCAGTCTCCTTCTTCTTAGGCAGCTCCTCCCGGCTGGAGGGTGACTTGCTTCCGCTCTGGTTCAAAGGGTTCTGAGATGGCTGATAAGTCCAATGTGTGATCCGCAGACGCATTGTACGAGTGTAAATGTGGCTTGAATCTCGTGTTTCGAAACGCTGCGGGTAATTTTGACCGTATCCCAGGGTGCAAAATGGGCAACATTTGATCAGGTGTCTTTTAAATGCCACTCACAACTTTCGTTTCCATGGACTTCGGTCAGAAGGGATGTATATTTGCCGGCTGATCTGAGATTCAACATTTTCCTCGATTGTCGAAAGTCACGAGCTTGCACCGTGTGAATTAGTCTGACGCTGAATTACAATGCTGTAGCACGGAGGGGTGCTGCCATTTGAACATTAAACCAAGCCATATTTACCTGTTCAGGTGGACGTGGAGGAAAGTCTAAAGGCGACAAGGGATTAAATTCTTTAAAATGGGACAGGCAACTGCAAACTACCCAAAGCACACCTATTTTCAGTTTAACCAAAGTGGGTTTGGGATAGGGTAAGCGACCTGCTCTTAAGAGGCAGGTAAGGAATTCTAATATTTTAATGGGACTTTAGGAGCCATTTTAATTTAACAAGCCAGGTTTCCCGGGGGCTGAAATCTGGCAGTTGAAGGGAGACAAGAGCTGCCAGATCGAGCAGTTCGGTTTTTCTCCTGCAGTGCTTGTGGGCCAGGAGGAGCAGGAATGCTTTCCCTCGGACCTCCAAGTTAAGCTGCTGTGATTAGCTTCTTTTCCCTTAATACCCATCAGCTCCCCATGATCCGCACTCCATGCCAAGCACCATGATCTCCCCCCTCACTCTGAGCCCCCAGTTGCTGCCTTGCACAGCAGGATTCTCTTAACCAGCAACCTTTCAATTTGGCTGGCTACCGTGGAAGAAATTGGGTAAAAAGGATTAAAAATGGCAGGCCCTCCTGCCTTTGCCATATTTCCATGTGCGCCAGCAGCTAACAGCCATCCTTTGCCTTCCTGTAAATAATGGAGCTTGAATATGCCCACGCATTATTCAGAGAAGATCAGGGAGTTGGTAACATTGCTCCCTTCACCATTACTACAAAATACAGAGATTGACTCTTTCACAGAGCCAGCACAGACAGGAGTGAGTGGCCTTCTGCACTATATATTTCAAAGATTCCATGACCCCATCCAAGTTGATTTTGATTCCAACAATGAAAGGGTAATTTTAAAATCTATTGTATCTTAACAATCGCCCTACCTAATTACCACTCTCCATGTATTCTTCAACATTGCCTTGAATAGAACCATAGAATCACTACAGTGCAGAAAGAGACCATTTGGCCCTTTAAGTCTGCACCGACCCCCGAAGGAGCACCCCACTCAGGCCTCTGCCACTGCCCCATCCCCGCAACCACAGTAACTCTACCTAACCTTTTTGGACATGAAGAGACAATTTAGCATAATCCACCTAACCTGCACATCTTTGGACTGTGGGAAGAAACCAGAGCATCAGGAGGAAACCCACACAGACACGGGGGAGAACATGCAACTCCACACAGACAGTGACCCAAGGTCAGAATTGAACCCGGGTCTCTGGCACTGTGAGGTAGCAGTGCTAAACCACTGTGTCACCATGCTGTCCATAGAATTATTTATTTCTGTAACCATTCAAAACTCAATTGAGTTGAGAAATAAACAGCACATTTTATAACTCACAGCATTCCACCAGCAGTTTACAAGTTTGGTTTGGTCGTTTTCAAATTTGGCATAGAAATCTTTATACCGTCAACACCTTTTAAATCCAAGCATTAGTAATGCAGCTTAATGCAGCACCAATTTTAATGTACAGGAAAGCAACATGGAGCTTTGAATAAATGCTCTTATGTTATTTGGCCCTGAATATCTGTTTTTACCACATTTCCAGAATGACATGAATGAGTTGCATCAAGAAGCATCTGAGAAATGTCTAAAGGAACAGGGCATTTCTTTATTTGAAGTATTCATTGACTGGATTTAGGTTTAAATGCTTCCATGTCCGCAAAAGGATAGCCTTGTACAAGGAAGCCTGCTTCCAATTATCTTCAAGAGGATAATTTCATCCTGAAAGTTGTCTTTTTTTTTAATGGATGCCCCAAGGTATGGTGCTGTCAGTGCAGTTTCATGCTCAGTAAGATCATTTCCCTTTGGAACGAAGTTGGGGCGGGGCAGGGGGAGAGGCTTCATCATAGAAAAGTAGACGGTCAGTCTCTTGACATTACCCCCCACCCCTCCCACACATCACTAACAGAATGGCTCCTGAATTAAAGAAGGAGACTCTTCTAAAAAATGGCGGAATAACAGTAACAATCAAGCTTTTCTTTATTCTTCTGGGAATGAGTGGAAAATGCGAAACTGTATCCATCACTCGATGCGACTTTCTTTTAAAGATTGTGCCAAATTTTGATAAATGTTTTGAAACAAGTGAACAAATCTTCATTGTCAGTTCGCTCTCCTTTTTGAATGGTGGTCACCATCAAGTCACAAATGTAATTTTGCTTAATTTCAGGTTAACTATGCACACAGTCACACGAAGATTGAAGTTATATTATGAGTATGTTATAACATTTCAAGTATGTATACGTTGCCCACCGTTACTGAAGCACCAAAGCAGGTCAGTTAAATGAGCTGTAAATATGACTGCGCCCGGTGCCCGGGAACTATTGACTTCCCCAGCGAGGTCGTGACCAGGCGCCATTTAGTACTGGTCCTCACAAACATGGACCAGACGTAACGGCTCCGGGGTGTTTTCCCAGGCCAGGGTGGTCGGGACATGGGAGGATGGCCCCCTGGCTCTCCCTCTGGCACCCGGGCACCTTGGCACTGCCAGACAGGCAGGGGCACTTCCAGGTTGCTAGGATAGCAGTGCTGGGGTGCCCATGGGCCAGAGTGGCAAATCCAAGGGTCAGGGCCTGTGGTGGGCCATGGCTATCAAAGTGGGGATGAGGGGGGTTATGAAAGGTGGTGGGGGTGAAGGGCAGGTTTAAAGGGGCCTCATAAAGGTTGGTGGGTTATGGGTTGGAGTTCTGAAAGGGGGGAAAGGGGAGGTCTGAAAAAGGGGGGGCCCTCAGCAACCCCATTTTGAGGTGTCCTCAATTGGGGGAATGTGGAGGGGTTGACATTGCCCATGGGTGGGGGAGTGGAGGTGTGGGGGGGCCCTCAAGGTGATCTTGAGATTGGGGTACCCTTTCAAAATGGCGCCCCGATCTCTAAGGAGCCAATATGGCCAGTGAATTTAGATCGGCAGTGATGAAACAATTTCTAAGGGTGCAATTTAATGGCCGCATTGTACTTAAGTGAGAGTGCAACAATGCCGTTGAATTGCTGGAGAGGCTAAAATCAAGAACCCCGCAGGCTGCTGATCTGTTTGCGATCTAACCAGCCCGCTCCCTTTGGCGAAATTAGGTTCCCGCTTAGCGTGGCGAGAAACCAATAATCACCACTTCAGCCCAATTTCTATACAATTAATGATGTGGAGATGCCGCCGTTGGACTGCGGTGAGCACAGTAAGAAGTCTTACAACACCAGGGACTGGTTTAGCACACTGGGCTAAATCGCTGGCTTTGAAAGCAGACCAAGGCAGGCCAGCAGCATGGTTCAATTCCCGTACCAGCCTCCCCGAACAGGCGTCGGAATGTGGCGACTAGGGGCTTTTCACAGTAACTTCATTTGAAGCCTACTTGTGACAATACGCGATTTTCATTTTCATTTTCATTTAAAGTCCAACAGGTTTGTTTCAAAGCTTTCGGAGCACTGCTCCTTCCTCAGGTGAATGAAGAGGTACGTTCCAGAAACATATATATAGACAATGTCAAAGGTGCAAGACAATGCTTTGATTGCGAGCATTTGCAGGTAATTAAGTCTTTACAGATCCCGAGATAAGGGTAACCCCAGGTTAAAGAGGTGTGAATTGTCTCAAGCCAGGACAGGTGGTAGGATTTCACAAGCCCAGGCCAGATGGTGGGGGATGAATGTAATGCGCTATGAATCCAAGTACGGTTGAGGCCGTACTCATGTGTGCGGAGCTTGGCTATAAGTTTCTGCTTGGCGATTTTGCGTTGTCGCGGGTCCTGAAAGCCGCCTTGGAGAACGCTTATCCTGAGATCAGAGGCTGAATGCCCTTGACTGCTGAAGTGTTCCCCGACTGGAAGGGAACATTCCTGCCTGGCGATTGTCGGGCGATGTCCGTTCATCCGTTGTCGCAGCGTCTGCAATGTACCACGCTTCAGGACATCCTTTCCTGCAACGTATGAGGTAGGCAACGTTGGCCGAGTCGCACGAGTATGTACCGCGTACCTGGTGGGTGGTGTCCTCACGTGTAATGGTGGTACCCCTGTCGATGATCTGGCACGTCTTGCAGAGATTGCTATGGCAGGGTTGTGTGGTGTCGTGGTCGCTGTTCTGAAGGCTGGGTAGTTTGCTGCAAACAATGGCTTGTTTGAGGTTGTACGGTTGTTTGAAGGCAAGTCGTCTGGGGATGACCTTGGCAAGATGTTCATCTTCATCGATGACCTGTTGAAGGCTGAGAAGAAGATGTTGTATTTTCTCCGCTCCAAGGAAGTACTGGACGACGAAGGGTACTCTGTCGGTTGTGCCCCGGGTTTGTCTACGGAGGAGGTCGGTGCGATGTTTTGCTGTGGCGCAATGGAACTGTCGATCGATGAGTCGAGCGCCATATCCCGTTCATACAAGGGCATCTTTCAGCGCCTGTAGATGTCTGTTACGCTCCTCCTCGTCTGAGCAGATCCTGTGTATACAGAGGGCTTGTCCATAGGGGATGGCTTCTTTAATGTGTTTAGGGTGGAAGCTGGAGAAGTGGAGCATCGTGAGGTTATCCGTGGGTTTGCGGTAAAGCGAAGTGCTGAGGTGACCGTCCTTGATGGAGACGAGTGTGTCCAAGAATGCAACCGATTTTGGAGAGTAGTCCATGGTGAATGTGATGGAACTTGTTGATGTCATCGTGTAGTCGTTTCAGTGAGTCTTCGCCGTGGGTCCAAAGGAAAAAAATGTCATCGATGTATCTGGTGTCTCACGTCGGTTGAAGGTCCTGTGCGGTGAGGAGGTCTTGTTCAAACTTGTGCATGAAGATGTGATCCAGAATGAAGCGGATGAGTTACAGAATTGTGTCTGGAGATTGGCAGTTGTCGGTGTTGAGTACTGAGGTTGTTGCAGCAATGCCATCGTCATGGGGGATGCTGGTGTAGGGGACCAAGACGTCCATTGTGACGAGGATTATTCCTGGTTCAAATGGTCCATGGGTGCTGAGTTGCTGTAGGAAGTCCGTTGTGTCGCGCCAGAAGCTGGGCGTTCCTTGTACGATGGGTTTCCATTGCCTGATACGATAGGACAGTCTGGTGTATTTTCGGGAGGCAGTAGAGATCTTCAACATGGGGAGTACATGGGATGAGAGCACGTAGGGTTCTCTAAAGGTCTGGATCAAAGGTCTTAATCAGTCTGTTGAGTTGGCGGGTGTGTTCCTTGGTCGGACCTGTGGGTAACTGTCTGTAGTGTTCCTAGTTGTTGAGTTGTTGGTACACTTCTTTGCAGTAGTCCGTTCTGTTCAGTATGACGGTGGCCCCTCCTTTGTCTGCTGGTTTGATCATGATGTTGCGATTGGTCTTGAGAGCGCGGCTGGCGTTGCGTTGTGCTTGGGTGACGTTCGGGGCTGTCTTGTGAATGCGGCTGATGAATCTGGTATTGACGCGACTCCTGACGGCTTGAGCATACATGTCAAGTCTAGGGCAGCGGCCTTCCGAAGGGGTCCAATTCGACTCTTTCCTCTTCGGTTGCCACACCGCAGATCTCTCGATCTGCTGTTCCGGTTCATTGGTTGACTCATTGGGTTCACTGTTGGCCTCTTGTGGTCTGTGGAAGAATTCCCGGAGCCTCATTCGCCTGATGAATTCCTCTGTGTCTGCCGCGAGACTGACGGGTCCATTTTGGTGGTGGTGCAGAAATTGAGTCCTCTGCTGAGGACTTTGATTTCGTCTGGTTGAAGCGTGTAGTCCGATAAGTTGACAATAGATTTCCCTGTATTGTTTTCTACTGTGGTACCGGGGAGGCTTGGTTGCTGCTGGTGGTGATGCCGAGTTTCTCCAGCTTCCTGTTCTTGGTGTGCATATAGGTGGTGTAGTATCCGGCTTGCCACACCTCGTGAGATCTAACGGGATCTAATGGGATTTGCGAGACATGGGTGGGACCCAGATCCGGCTAAGCTGCATATTAAAGTGCTGCAGTACGGCACACTTTAATATGCTCTCACCGTAGTTACTCAAGGCGCGGGATCTACCCCCTGTGCTCGGAGACTCCAAGGGAGCGCCAGTTAGTACTGGTCTGCACAAATGGGGCCAGGCATCCTGGCACTTAGGGCGGGGGGGAGGGGGGTGTTGGAGGTCTTCCAGGGGGCGTTTAGGTGGTTGTGCTCTGGGCAGGGTTGTACTCTGGCACCCTTGATGCCACACTGGCACTGCAGCCCGGTACCCTGTCAGTGCCACCTGGGCACCCTGTCAGTGGTGCCTGGGGTGCCCTGCCCTTATAATATGGGGTGTTGGGGTTTCGATGACGCCTTATAGGTGAGTTGGTGTGTTGGGGGGGGGGTTCATGGATTGCGTTAGGGGGGGGCTCAAGATTGAGGCACATTGATTTTGCGTTCCCCGCTGAAGCCCTGATTTTGCGTTCCCCGCTGAAGCCGTTAGATGGCGGGGTCTTCCTCGGCACTACAAGCGCGGGAAACACTCGGCTAAACGTGCTCAACATGAAACTCTGTTTCATTTCCATCAGTGTGGTGGAAAAGCGGTGTAGATCTCACCCAACAAGCTGACGAGGACCACCCCGCTAAACACGCCCAAAATGACACCAAAACCTTTTGGTTGAATTCCACCCATGGTTTTGGATTATTACCTCCTTAAATTTCTGAGTTTTGTAATGATTTATTGAATAAATCAGCATATCTTGTGTTGGTTTAATTCCTGCAGTTTAACCAGATGGGGTTACAGCTCTCTTGAAGTTGGAGAATTAATTAACCCATGAAAAATTTTAAAATCCCATCTTCCCACAAGGGGCACTCTGCATGAAAGTATAAGACCAATTACATGGTATTCGTTTTAGTACCAATTGCCTTCATAAACTTAAGGTTAACTAATGCAAGTAGTATACATTGCAGTAAATCACTACTACCATAACATTCATAAAATTGAAAGTGATATTAAAATCTAGAAACAATACTGGATAACGACTGCAGAATAGGCAGTTCAAACTGACCTGCATTATGTTAGTTGGTGCCTGCTTTATCTGATTGCCAGGAAATCAATGCATGTGTATTTGAATGGGAGGGTTTTAAAGGTATGATGGTCATTGAATTTGCGGTACCTGGCATGGATCCTCACAATCCGTTCCAACTTGTAACTGAAGTCTTTATTTGTTACTGTAAGAACTTTCTCATGTGGAAAAGGTGCAGCTTAAAGGTTCCTCTGGCACCAGGATTTACTTGGGTTGGGGGGGGGGGGGGGGGGGGGGGGGTGCTGGCGGGGAGGGAGGGGGGGGGGTGTTGCAGGGTGGCAAAGTTTTGCAAACTCTTCCGCTGGTGCAAATCTATATCATATTTTGCGGTGAAAGTGATTGGGCCCTGAGAGAGACTAAATCTCATTAAACTTTATGGATGGCATACCTGTGACTACTAACATTAGTCTGTTTATTCAGCTCCTCCCTGCCTACAAGGTGTGTAAGTGTAATGTTGTCAATAACCTGAGGGTCACCACACCTCAGGTGAGGGGCAAGGCTTCATGAATAACCTCAGCCACTACGGGAATTGAACCCGAGCTGTTGGCCTCGCTCTGCCTCACAAACCAGCTGTCCAGCCAACTGAGCTAAACCGGCCCCCAGTACTAGAATCATAGAATTTACAGTTGAGAAGGAGGCCACCCGGCCCATCGAGTCTGCACAGGCTCCCAGAAAAAGCACCCCACCCAAGCCCACACCTCCACCCTATCCCCGCAACCCTGTGACCCCACCTAAACTAACGGCAGTTTAGCACGGCCAATCCACCTAACCTGCACATCTTTGGGGACGTGTGGGAGGAAACAAGAACACCCGGAGGAAACCCACGCAGACACGGGGAGAACGTGCAGACTCCGCACAGACTGTGACCCAAGCCGGGAATCGAACCGGAGACCCTGGAGCTGTGAAGCAACAGTGCTAGCCACCGTGCCGCCCAGACTTGTGTGTCTGACAATACATCAGTGTGTCCTGATGTGCCACAAAGGGCAACCCTTGTTTTTCCCATACCATGCACTGTTACATCCAGCTTCAATGAAAAGCGGCTTCTCTTTATGATTCTTCCCAGATGGTAGATCTTCGTGATGGAATATTTGAGCGGTGCGTTAACCTGTGGCTTTCCCCCTGCTTCAAATCAGTCATTTTAAAGTGAGTCCTGCCTGAGACAGTGCCTTGCTAAACAACTGTACTTAATTCCTTTAGAATTATGTGATTAATTAGTAGAGTACGCTTTTTATCATCTACCATTTATCAATGGCCAATGTCATGACATGAGCAAAATAGCCACACTTTGACATTTGAAAGACGGCAATTGTCATGAGTCGGGATTCAATCTGGTTTCAATAGACGTTAACATTTATTAGTGAGAACGAGCTGTTAAAAATAACACCTTTACTCTTTCCCATAGTGTTGGTGTGTTAAGTAGACATTAATAGGTTGCATGTGAAACTATGGAATTCCTTCCCTAAACCTCTCTGCCTCTCATTTTTTTTAAAACTGCGTAAAATGTACCTCTTTGACCAAATTTTTAATCACCTGCCATGATATCTTCTTTGGCTCAGTGTCAACATTTTGACTGCTAGGTCTCCTGTGAAGCACCTTGGAATGTTTTGAAAAATGTGATGAAAGTTGCCAAAGTCTGCCCCTTTTTTGAGAGAGAGCTGACTGCTGGTGATTTAACCTGAAGGTCCCCACATCTCAAGTGAGGGGGAAAAGGCGGGACCTCCGTAAATAACCCCAGCCGGTATGGGAATTGAACCTGCGCTGTTGGTGTCGCGCTGCATCATGAACCGCTATCCAGCCCACTGAGTTAACCGACCCACTGAGTCAGAGGCGCCACATAAATGCAAATGATTGCTGTTGTGCCCTGAAGCAGGGATGCAGCTAGAAGGAAACATCTTTGTCACAAGCTTCCCTTTGTTGCCCTCCCACTGCTCCACTTTTGTCAGAAAAATGCACAAGGCTGGCAGAGTGTGAGCCTTCTGCTGAAACAATCCATAGCTTTCAGGGTCTGTGCAAAATGTGGCACCAATAATGTCCTGTTAATAATAATATCACTTAATTTAAATGGAGCAGCCATATAAGGACTGTAGTTAAGGAACAGGTCAGAGGCTGGGAAGTCTGCATGGAGTAACTCACTTCCTGACTACTAAAAACTTGTCTGCCATCTACAAGAGTGTGATGGGATATTCTCCATTCGCCTGGCTGAGTGCAGCTCCAACAGCATTCAAGAATCTTGATTTTATCCAGGACAAAGCAGCCTGCTTGATCAGAACCCCTTCCAAACATTCACTTCCTCCACCACCGGAGCACAGTGGGTGCATCGTGTACCATCTATAACAGCGTTTTCCAAACTATTTTTCCTGGGACCCACTTTTGCCACTATCTGGCCTTTGGGACCTACTCCAATTTCGTTGACCTTTAATGTTACAGGTGAGCCTGCTTGGTCCTCACAATCAGGTTCACAGGATGAGATGGCAATGCACATAACAGGTGCAGACTTCAGCCGGTTACTTGGTACAGTCTTCATCTATACTCGATTAGAATGCTGATATAATAAAATATTGTTAAAGCTCATCGCAAGGCCCAACACGGTTGCGAAACGTCAGATACTTGCCAAGATACTTGCCAAGGAGCGGGATGAAAATCTTTATTGTGCAATTTAATGCTTTATTTTATTAATTTTGTGCATATTATTACCTATAATCTTTTGCAGGTGGAGCACTATCATGGCCCAAGCAAGTGAGCATAGAATGCGATTGATCGTGAACCAACCGAATAAAACTCGCAGTGAATAAATGTGGAATAGAGTCACGATTTGTGAAAGGAGTTGTGCTGCCAATTGGTGGCTGTCCTTTAATGAGCCACAAATGCCGCTGAACCATATAGTGGAATAATGTACAGCGCCCAGAAAACGTTATTACTTAGCAAGGGACATGGGATCTGGGTAGACCATTCAATCCCGCAAGCCTGTTCCGCTATTCAGTTGGATCAAGGCTTAACTCTGAGTACACACCTTGGTTGTGCAACTTATCATACATGTGCCAAATAAAAGTTAATCAAACTCAGTTTTTAAGTTTTCCATTAACCTCATCACAACAGCTGTTTGAGAGAAAATGTTTTGGATTTCTACAATCATTTGTGTAAAGGAGAGCTTCCTGAATAACCTATCTCTAATCTTTAGCTTATTTGATTTATTGTCACATGTACCGAAGTACAGTAAAAAGTATTTTCATACGGCCGAGGAATGTACACAGTATGTACATAGTAGACACAAGAATAATCAACAGGGAACATCGACAAAACAGTGATTGGTTACAGTGCGGGACAAGGAGCCAAACAAAGCAAATACATGAGCACGAGCAGCATAGGGCATCGTGAATAGTGTTCTTACAGGGAACAGATCAGTCCGAGGGGGAGTCGTTGAGGAGTCTAGTAGCTGTGGGGAAGAAGCTGTTCCTATGTCTGGATGTGCGAGTCTTCAGGTTTCTGTAGCTTCTGCCTGATGGAAGGGTCTGCAAGAAGGCAATGCCTGGTTGGGAGGGGTCTCTGATAATGCTGTCTGCCTTGAGGCAGCGAGAGGTGTATACATAATCAAGTTTGTGTGATGCGTTGGGCTGAGTCACCACAGACTGCAGTTTCTTGCGATCTTGGGCCGAGCAGTTGGCTGCTGTGATGCAGCGGATAGGATGCTCTCTCTCGCACATCTGTAGACGTTTGTGAGAGTCGATGCAGACATGCCAAATTTCTTTAGCTTCCTCAGGAAGTAGAGACGTTGTTGGGCTTTCTTGACTGTTGCATCAATGTGAGTGGACCAAGACAGACTGTTGGTTATGGTGACCCCCAGGAATTTAAAGTATCGACCATCTCCACTTCGGAGCCATTGATGCAGACGGGAGTGTGTGTGGTGCCTACGCTTCCTAAAGTCGATGATAAGTTCCTTGGTCTTTCCAACATTTAGAGAAAGGTTGTTTTTGGTACACCATGCAACCAAGTGATTTATCTCCCTCCGGTAGTCTGATTCGTCGTTGTTTGAGATGCGGCCCACCACAGTCGTATCATCTGCAAACGTAAAGATTGAGTTGGAGTTAAATCTTGCCACACTGTCATAGGTGTGTAGGGAGTACAGTAGAGGACTGAGCACACATCCTTGCGGGGGCCCCCGGCGTTGAGGACTATTGTGGAGGAGGTGCTGTTGCCTATCCTGACAGATTGCAGTCTATTGGTGAGGATCCAGCTGCACAGGAATGTGCCCCCTTGTTCTGGACTCCTTGACAAGGGAAAATAGTTATTCCCTGTCCACCATATCAAATTCTTTAAACATCCAAAATACCCCAATTAGGCATGACCATTTAAATGCCCTTAATGTTGGCGAGTCACTACTGTTGCAGGCAGGGCATTCCATGCCCCTGCTACTCTCTGAGTAAAGAACCTACCTCTGACATTTGTCCTATATCTATCTCCCCTCAATTTAAAGCTATGTCCCCTTGTGCTAGCCATCACCATCCGAGGAAAAAGGCTCTCACTGTCCACCCTATTTAATCTTCTGATCATCTTGTATTCCTCTATTAAGTCACCTCTTAACCTTCTTCTCTCTAACGAAAACAGCCTCACGTCCCTCAGCCTTTCCTCATAAGATCTTCCCTCCATACCAGGTAACATCCTGGTAAATCTCCTCTGCACCCCTTTCCAATGCTTTCACATCCTTCCTATAATGCGGCAACCAGAACTGCACGCAATACTCCAAATGCGGCCGCACCAGAGTTTTGTACAGTTGCAACATGACCTCATGCTCCGAAACTCAATCCCTCTACCAATACAAGCTAACACACCGTACGCCTTCTCAACAACAATATCAACCTGGGTGGCAACTTTCAGGGATCTATGTACATGGACACCGAGATCTCTCTCCTTATCCACACTGCCAAGAATTTTACCATTACCATGTCACTCAGACTTCCAGAGGCTCGTTCTCTCTGCAAGGATCCCACTGTTTTCTTGACCTGATGGACAGACTGTTATTTTCCAGACTGCTCCGACAACTTCTTTAATGCTTTTTATGGACTAATTGTTCAAGCTAACTGCTTTCTGCCAAACGGTCACTATCTTTCCCTGTGAGGGTCAATGACGAATATTTCCTCTAGCACCAAACTAGGCAAAACGTCCAGATCATTTCCCCCTCACGAATTACAAGTGAGCTGCAATCTGCATAGGACCAAATCTTCAACTGCCTTCTGTCAGAAACACCCAAATAAATTAAACCAAACATTTTCTAACCCACACGTCCCATCTCCATGGCAAGACGGCATGCTTTGGCATTCCCGTAACAGCCTCCCCGAACAGGCGCCGGAATGTGGCGACTAGGGGCTTTTCACAATAACTTCATTTGAAGCCTACTTGTGACAATAAGCGATTTTCATTTCATGTTCCAAACAGTAATGCAAACTAATTATCTTATCTTTAAAACAACGTCTTTTATTCTGTGAACCATATGAATAATTTAAATTCCTAATGGAGGTCATAACCCTCTTTCCCAGAATTGCTGCAAAATCCAGCAAGGAACTACCATAAGGCAATAAGACATAGGAACAGAAGTAGGCCATTATGCGCATCGAGTCTGCTCCACCATTCAATGAGATAATGTTTGGTTTCACATGGTACCAAACACCAGGGTCTGGTGGCACGGGAGTGGGGAGGGGGGCGGGGGGAAGGGGGTGCGGTTGCGAGATGCGTGGTGGTGCCAAGGTTTGGTGTTGTAAACGAACATTCTCATCATCCAGCCAGAGCTTCAGACCTGAAAGACCCGCAATAACAAAAAAATCAAAATGGTCAGCAGGCAGTTCTGAATCTTTCCGGCCAGTTTCACTAACGGCTGCTCTGTGGCTTCACACATTTGGGCAGCTTTGTGGTTTGGTTTGGTTCTTTAAAAGCCCACCGGAAAATCACCAAGTTACCTGAACAGCAGAAGCAGTGCAGCACTTGTCATGAGGGTGCCCTTTGCTGAAAATCTGGTTAAAAAATGGCAAGTAAAATCCCGTAATCTCATTTTAGAGCTCCTGGCGGCATGGGGGCACAGTGGTTAGCACTGCTGCCTCACGGAGCTGACGACCCGGGATCGATCCCAGCCCCGGGTCACTGTCCATGTCGAGTTTGCACATTCTCCCAGTGTTTACGTGGGCCTCACCCCCATAACCCAAAGATGAGCAGGGTAAGTGGATTGGCCACACTAAATTGCCCCTAATTGGGAAAAGAAAAGAATTGGCTACTCTAAATTTATTTGTTTTCAAATCATTTTAGAACCAATTCAACGCAGAGTGCATTGTGCAAATGTGGAGGAGGTGAGGGGATAGAGTGGGGGTGGGGAATGACTTTTAAGGTTTAGTACCATCACGGTAGCGGGTGGCACGGTAACACAGTGATTAACCGTCCCTTTCACTATTATATACATATTTTAATGGACAAGATTTAAACATGATGCAGGTGGGTCATTGCACAAAAAACTATATTCTTGTATAGAATTACAATCATTCATACGTACAATGTACTGCATAGAAACAGACCATTCAGCCTAAATCGTCTGTCCTGGTGTCTAGGGCAAGTGCCCCCCCCCCCCACTCCCCACCCCGCTCTATTTACTTAATTCACTGGTAGGATTTTGCAGACCCTCTTGATGGTGGAATCTTAGCCCCGCTGTGACAGTACTGTAAAATCCTGCACTATTTATATATCATTCTAATCCTTTCTCCCTCATGTAGTTAGCCTTCTGCTCATTGGTTGTGCCCAACTTCCACATTCTCACCACTCGCTGGCTAAAGAGGCTCCTCCTGAATTTTCTCCTGAATTTATTGATTATGTTACATCGAAGGCGTTTTGTTTTTATCCTCTTTCCACTCCGCCGCCACCACAAGTGGAAACATCTTCTCGCTCAGCAAGTGACTTCAGCAAATTCACATGACTTTGGGAGTTCAATCCCAAACTTTTTTTCTCTCAAATCTTTCTGCTCAAGGAAACATAATTTTTGTTTCCCCAAGACTGCTCACGTCCAATTGTAGAGAGAAATTGTGAGTGTGTTGAAAGGCCGTTTACCCGTGTGGATAGCATTGTGTCCAGCTGTGCAAGAGGGCACCATGGTGTTTGAGGAGCTGGCCAGGTTTACAGCCACTTCTTTGGCAGCAAATACATTTCTCTTTTTTTTTTAATTTTAGCGCTCCTCACCCCTCAATCCCAGTCCAGTCGATCAGCCTTAAGTGCATCTCTTGTATTATTTTACAGTCTTTACTTGAAATCATAGAATCATAGAATTTACAGAGCAGAAGGAGGCTATTGGGCCTATCGAGGCCTGTCAATTGAGCTCACTAGTTGACTGTTTTTGAGTTATTGCAATGCCTTCCAAAATGCCCCAAAAAGTAAAAATCACAGACTTCCTACCAGTAAAACAGAATTAACAACATTCACTCATCATTAGCCAGTTGGCTCTGGACCTAGGGGGGGCGTGGAGGGAAATGCTGAAGGGGAGAGAGGGTAAAGGACATGGAAAGAATAGTCAGCTGATACTTTGTTTGTATCTCTTAACGACTGACTGAAGATTGGCACCGGCAGAAAGCTTGTAACAGTCCACCTGTGTACCATCATTGCCAGTGTGGCACAGTGACTGAACTAAGGAGAAAAATAATATATTTAAATTTCTACACAAAATAAAACATGACAGATTACAAAATGGACTTGTTTTGGGAATAGATCTTTTCCTTGCCCTGAAGCTGAAATTAAGGTGAACTGGAACATGGTCGATGTTTCATGCCAATTTTTGCTGTTGTGATTTTTCCAAGACTGCCAACATCTTGAAACTAGCAAGTTTAAAATTCAGAATTGCTCAGAAGGTCAACTGTTTGATGATAAAATGAACGCTCAATTTTTTAATGACCTAAGCCTACCTCTGTGACAAATAGTTTCAGTCTGAATTCATTGCTGTGAGTAAAGTGAACTGAATTTAACAAATTGAGTGGCTCAATTGGTAGCACTCGCGCTTCGGGGTAAGACGGTCAGGGAGCAAGTCCTACACTGGGGACTTGAGCTCAAAAATCAAGGCCAACACACCAGTGCAATCCGGTGGTTTTAAGAAGATGCCAAGGCAGTGGCGGACTTTAAATGAAACACACAGCTCTGCAGCCGGGGCCTCCTGCCAGTGTGGGGGAGGGGGGTGGGGTTGCAGACGGAGAGGTGACTGTTGTGGTGGGAACACCATGGGAACACCAATCTGAGCCTTGGTTGCTCTAAATTTGCTAATAGGCTCAAGAAATTCGAATGAGCTGATCAGTAGGCAATACAGAACAACATCTGGCCTCTGATTGGCAGACTCCCTTTAGAGTGGGCAAAACCGTTTGCCAGATGTTGAGAGGTGGTCGAGACTTGGAGCAGTTCAGACACGGATCTCCTGAATTGGTGTTAAGTTTCAGAACTTTCAGTCAGTAAAGGTGCAAAGCAGCAGCCAGGTTTCTGGCATTCGGTCAGGCGAGCAGCCTGAGGCAAGAGTGAAGTTGTCGACCTAACATCAGGGTATGAGCCTGTGAAGCCTTCAGTGAGGCGAGGAGGTGGCGCTGGCCAACGGCCGTGGAAGGGAGCAGTGGGGCGACTCTTGGCCTCCATGCCAGGGCTGAGGGCGAGCGGGCAGCCAACCAAAAAGAACAGGGACCGCTAGACCAGATAGCCAGCTCCAGGCTGACAGCCAGGAACACACACCGTCGTCGAGGCTCGAGGCCCGGACGTCCAAGCAATAGCTGGGAGGTGAGCAGAGCAGCAGTTGGGAGGTGCGAAGAAGGCCAGGCAAGTGCCGGCGTTGTGTCTCGGGAAATCGGCGAGCAGCGGCCAGCGGGGCGACTCAACTAGGAGCCAGGCAGCAGGGCTGAGAGTGAGGGCTGGGCAGCAATCGGACTGGGCAGCGAGGGTGGCATTTTGGGTTTCTGTGCCTTGCATTGCGTGAGCTGAGGGTGGGTGGGTCAGGAGGACATTGACGTCATTTGGGGTAGGGCTTGATATCATTGTGGGTGGGACACGTCATTGAGGGCAGAGTGTGACATGGGGCTCCCGCAAAGAGGGAGAGCGATGGCCCCCCAAAAGTGTAATTCTGACTGTACCAAGGCAATATTTTGAAGAGCAGAGGTGTTATCTCCATTGTCCTGGCTAATACCTATTCCTGCACGACACAAAAAAAAAATCACCTGGTCCATATCATACTGCTGTTTGCTGGAACTTGCTGTCATATTTCCTACAGTGAGGGCAGCACGGTGGCATAGTGGTTAACACTGCTGCATCATGGCGCTGAGGTCCCAGGTTCGATCCTGGCTCTGGGTCACTGTCCGTGTGGAGTTTGCACATTCTCCCTGAGTTTGCATGGGTTTCGTCCCCACAACCCAAAGATGTGCAGGTTAGGTGGATTGGCCACGCTAAATTGCCCCTTAATTGGAAAAAATGAATTGGGTACTCTAAATTTATAAAATAAATGTTTCCTACAGTGACTAGAACTTCAAAAGTACTTAATTGGCTGGAAGCCACTTTGGGATATCCTGAGGTTGTGAAAGGCACCATATAAATGCAAATCTTTCTACTCTCATATGTAGTCTGCTATTTCACCGCAGATCAGCCAGGTGAAGATCTTTCAGTGGACCATGTGGAACAAGATATTGGGCAGAATTCTCCGTTTCTGAGACTAAGTGCTGATGCCAATGGCGAATCCGTGGCCTTTTATGACAGAAATATTGGCGGCGCACTTGGACCGATTTGTTGAGGGGCTAGCACCGGCGTCGCATGGAGCTCAGTCGATTCCAATGAAAAAAGGTGCGGGATTGGCCAGGTCCATGATTGACACTCGGGAGACTGACAGACTGCAGCCACACACTCCCCACACACACACTTATCGAAGCCAAAACGATGCCACAGGTTATGCTGGAGCGTGCCCATACAGCTGGGTTGGCTGGGGCCAGAGGGCACCAAGGGGTGAGGAGGGGTGCCCGGGGGGGGGGGGGGGGGGACAACACCTATACAACCCCTGGCACTAGGTTTAAAGTGGGCTTTCAGCGGCGTGCGCAGCTGCTTGGCTGCCTTGCCGGCCGCGGCAATGATGCTCCGTGTCCGTCCACCCCGACCCCACAGCCCACCACCTGGCCACCCAACACTACTCCTCCCAACCCTGGCAGATGCCCCCCCCCCCCCCCCCCCCCCCCGGCCAGCGGCACAACTGTCTCCGGAGTATGGCGGCGTTGGACATTGTTCGTACTCTCTCTTTCTCAGGAGCCACCATGCCAGGTTCACAATATTTGAGAGCACACGTGGACTGCGCCGTGGGGAACTCGGCCCATCGGAGGTGCAGAGTCGCGGGTGGACCCACTAATGATATGCAAACGGTGTTTGAGTACGTGCAGCGTGTATCGCAATCGCGCCGTTTTCGAGGTGACGGAGCATCACGATTCGGCGTCAAACTGGCGCCTGCCTCGATTTTGGCATCGGAAGCTATTCTCCGCCCGTTCGCACACCCCTATTTCGGCGTCGGTTTACGGAGAACCCCACCCATTGTGTGGACATGAAGAACATCTTAAGAACTTCACAAATTAGTAATTCCACATAATGTGCTTATCCAGCATAATTTTGTGAAATAAAATGAACTTGTGTGAAAGTACTGACATTTACGTAGCACTTTCTTACATTTCTTACTTTCTCTGAATACTTCATGCATTAGTTATTGTTGAAGTGTGGTAATTCTGATGTAGGCATTTGAGTCTGCTTAAATATTTAGGTGCAGCCATAGTTAACTCCCTTCAGGTAACAAGAAGTGACCCGTTATTGTTTTAATACATGTTCACATGTTCGTACTTGAATGGTATTATATAAACTGTCTCTTACATCATATTTACTTTGGTAATCAGGAAGTGGTTAGTGTATTTGTGTAAATCCAAGCTGGTTCTGTATCAAGAAACTCAATCGTTAGTACAGATTATTTTGCAGATAGTTAGTAATCGTTCCAATATTTACTGGATTTGTCACTGAATTGATCCTCCCAGTGGCGAGTGCTGTAAAATGTTGAGTAAGTATATGTATCAAAGACCCTGGGCCCGGTTCCCTGTTTCAGAGACTAACTGCTGACGCCGGGACTGAATCGGTGGACGTCTATGACAGCAAAGTTGGCACCGCTCCCAGAGCAACTGAGGAATTGTTAATGGGCTAGCACCGGGTGCACCACGTAGAACACGACCGATTCTTTTTTTTTAAATTTAGAGTACCCAATTCATTTTTTCCAATTAAGGGGCAATTCAACGTGGCCAATCCACCTAGCCTGCACATCTTTGGATTGTGGGGACGAAACCCATGCAAACACGGGGAGAATGTGGAAACTCCACATGGACAGTGACGGGATCGAACCTGGGACCTCGGCGCTGTGAGGCAGCATGGCTAACCCACTGCGCCACCATGCTGCCCCTGAACACGACCGATTCTAATGTAAAACGATGTTGATTTGCCGGGGTTGGGATCGACACTTGAGAGGATGATGAACTGCAGCTCCATTTTAGCATTCCACTCCCCACACACACTCATCCACGCCAACAGGATGGCACTGGTTGCTCTGGAGCGCGCCCATCCCGTTGATGGGTCGGCTGGGGCCAGAGGGTTCCCAGGGTTGGTCTGGGTGGACACCCATATGACACTAAGCTCACAGTAAGCAGTCTGCGGCGTGCGCAGCCGCATGGATGCCTTGCAGGTTGCAGCCATGGTGTTCCCTGCCCGTCGACCCTGACCCCAGGGCCCACTTCCTGGCCATCCCCCCTGTTACTCCCCCCAGCCCTGGCAGAAGCCCCCCTGGCCAGCGGCACAGCTGTCAGTACAGAATGGCGATGTTGGGCACATTCCGTACCCCCTCTCTCTCTCCCTCCCTCAGCAGCCATGGTGCCTGTTTCCCGATTTTTGAAACCTCAAGTGAATCTCGCCGTAATTCCTTCGGGCGGAGGCCCCGGAGAATACCGGGTCAGGCCCGCTAATGATATGCCAACGGCATTTACTGCACGTGCAGAGTAGAATGCATTGACGCTACTGTCAAGGCACCGGAGCACGGCATTCTGTCGTGCGCCTGATGCCAGCCGCAATTTGGGCCTCACGACTGATTCTCCGCCCAATCGCCTTTCCTGAATCCAGCGTCAGCCGGCGGAGATTCCCGCCCACAATGTTTATGCCAGAAAATTGGGTTTCTGATATCATTGGTTACATCACATTCAAGCAAAGACAATCATTTCACAACTCTTACATATATCTCTATCTGTCAAGTTAAAGCATTAACATCCAAACTGGTGAGTTTGTGGATGGCAGAAATTACTCTGTTTTTACAGAGGACATAAAGTTCAAAGTTTACAGACTGAGATTGACCTTGGATTCCAGCAGAAGGCAAGAGTGGAGTAACATGAATCCCTTCATGGATATGAACCAGTGAACTTGCAGTAGACACGGGGTCCTTGGATTGTTCCCTGCTGCTTTCTCCATGGTAACACCTCAGCCAATCAGAGTAGATTTGTCAACCAATCAACACCCCTTTTCTTCTGCGGTATAAATTGTTGTGATCAGCTGAAATTTGGCATTCTCTTTTCAAGATTACTTTGATGCTCCATTACAATGAAATCATGATCTTGTCAACATTTGAGTTGGATAGAGGTGGAGATGGCCTGAGGTAAGTGGATAATCCCATTCCGTTTTCAATACTTACCACAGATTCCCTACAGTGCAGAAGGAGGCCATTCGGTCCACCGAGTCTGCACCAACCCTCTGAAGGCCCCCCCCCCTTTATCCCTGCAACCCTGCGCATTGATCAATCCACCTAAATTGCCCATCTTTGGGCACAAAGGGGCAATTTAGGACTGGGAGGAAACCAACGCCGACACAGGGAGAACATGCAAACTTCACACAGTCACCCAAGACCGGAATCGAACTCAGGTCTCTGGTGCTGGGAGGCAGCAGTGCTAATCGCTGTGCCACCATGGAGGTGGTAGAGTATGTTTTCTTTTGAAGAACACACAGGGCCCAGGACTGCACTAGAATACAGACAGTATGGCCAAGATTCCCTGTTGTAGGCCAACACGATGGCGCAATGGGTTAGTCCTGCAGCCTCACGGCACCGAGGTCCCAGGTTCGATCCCGGCTCTGGGTCATTGTCCGTGTGGAGTTTGCACATTCTCCCCGTGTTTGCCCCCACAACCCAAAGATGTGCAGGGTAGGTGGATTGGCCACGCTAAATTGCCCCTTAATTTGAAAAAATGAATTGGGTACACTAAATTAAAAAAAATAAGATTCCCCGTTGTGAGTATGCCCCGCTATCACTGCTCGCGAGGACGGAGAATTTGGGGACCAGCTAAATCTCCCGTTCACTGCAGCGAGAGCGGAGAATCCCGCTGCCGCCCACCCTATATGTCAAACTGCATAAGTAGTTTCAAAAATAAGACATCCGTATTGCATGGATTTTAATAAATTGATTTATTCCCACAATATGTTCCCAACAACAGTTGTGTTGCAATTAGTACTAAGTTCTCTTAAATCATTAAGGCATTGACTGTACAAAAATATTATTACATTCCCACAAAGGAGGTCGACTGCAATGGATACAAGGCTGACAATTTAGATGTTAAATTTGTTACAGTTAATAATGACCCGTCAATAACTGCTTCAATAAAACGGAAAGTGTGATTATTATCAGTGACCAAATTAGCACATTGGCAATTAAAACTTTAGTTTGGCACATGGACCTGTAGCAGAAGAGCAGGTTTTAATGCTTAGGTTTTGGTACTCTTGGATTTGGGGGAGAAGCAAAACAATTGCACAAGCTTGACATTTTGATCCCCTCTGGGGGATGGTAGGAAGTTAATGGGTACTGGAAGGTTGGACTTCACCTCAACCAAAGATCAAATGCAGTGTTATCTATCTACTCCCAAGTTTCAGGTTTAAATAAGGTTTAATGAAGCAGGCTTGTGTACCCTGCCACAGCATGTTTTAAGAAAAGGGAGAGGCACGAGAAATGCTCCTTCACTTTATTGGGGTTCCTTCATCTAACCCTCTTCTGATCAGCACTGAAGTTGATTGTTAATAATATGGTGTTATGCAGTCAGTAACAAAAAATTGCCATGGAATGAAAATTCACCAGATTTCATGGTGCATTGGCTGAGATCTTCAACTGTGAAAGACAAGTGACGGTTTTACCTGAATTTTTATGTTGAGAAATGGCGAGGTACTTGGACAAGGCAAATGAAAACTTTCTTTCCCTTAACTTTAACAGGAAGATTCAAACAGTGTAGGCAAAAGCACAATACTGCAGATGCTGGAAATCTGAAATAAAAACATGAAATGCCGGAAAACTTCAGCAGGTCTGGCAGCATCTGTGGAGAGAGAAACAGAGTTGATGTTTCGAATCCGTATGACTCTGAGGAAGCTCTGAAGAAGAGCCGTACGGACCCGAAACATTAACTCTGTTTCCCTTTCCACAGATGTTGTTAGACCTGCTGAGTTACTTCAGAAAATGTAGATTTTCATTGTGATGGGGTGGATACGTGGGGGTCTCTTGTTGGTTCAACGATGACACATTTGTTGAGGGGAAATTCATTGCCTCACTCCTCTCTGGCAGACCCCATGGTGCAATGTCAGGTCCACTGAGCTCCAAGGTAGAATCCAAGGTTACCATCATATCCACCCATTGATGGCGGCTAGAGAGTTAGACCTCTCAATGGGGCCTATATAACTGTACAAGACAGTGCCCGAAAGCACAGGGTGTTTCTGACAGGCTAGCAGCAGGAAACTTATCAGTGCTACACAGTGGTAAGCTGCTCATTAAATTCCAGCAGGGACCTGATACACATGTGTGGTGGGGGTGTGTCCCTAAATTAAATACTTCTTTACAAGGAAAGATTGTACGATTCCTATCAGGCAAAAAAAATAATCTCCACTTGTGTGTATTTCTCAGTAGTTTCATTTAGAGATTCCTAAGTATAATGAAGGGATTTATTTGTGTTGTGTCAGATGCCTGGTTGAGAATAGAAAAATGATATCATTATGAACCTGATGTTTACATAAAAATATGTGTTTACAAAAAATAAGTTCACAGCCAATGGTAGAACAGGCTGAATTGTTTGATTGACACAGTCATTTCCATCCAAAGTATTCTGCGCATGGGAATAGTTTAGGCGTAGGTTGAATGAGTTGATTTTCTAAATACATGTTCCTGGCAGAAAGATTCGCCCATTGAGCGCCTGTGTGGGAAAATTGCAGGTGCGTTCCCTATGATTTTCCATCTAAATATACAGAAAATTGTGGGCTTGTGCCAAAGTGCACTCCCAGCTGGTGAAGTCCTCTGCTCGGAGCATACATTTAGAAAATTAGCCCTATTATCCAAATCACTACTCAATGGGAGGAAGATCTCTATCATGGCTCTACCTTGTATCTTTCGCACCCACCATCCTTTGGGTTAACAGTGACCATTTTGGCTCCACAAATCCAACAACAGTAAAAACAATCGGTATTACAGTACTTTTATTCTTTTTGCTCAGAGACCTTTTTTTTTTTTCATTTTGTGTTAGTTTACATAAACCCTCACCTATGGCGTGACAGTTACTCTTTAGTGCATGTCTTTTGGTCTGGCATCTGGCCAGGGCAGCTATCTGTTTACCTTCATATTTGCCTGGAGGAATAAACCTTCAAGCATGGGTTCTTCTGCTGCATTACATATATAATTACTTAAATTTGCCTGTAATAAAATGTATTAACTTGCACCCAGATTTACAATATTTCATCACACACGCGCAAACAACCAAGACAAGCATCAGAAAGCCACTGCAAACCAACGATTGCAAGGTAAACGCTTTTCACATTTGAGGGGTGAGGGACAATTGAGTGGAGAACAGAGATTACTTTCACTGTGGAACACAGATGCAAAAATAGTGCACTCATGAGTCAGAGTACTGGTTTATGGTCAGAAATAAATTAAATTCCATTGTCGCGACAATGAGCGCGATCCCATTTTGATTACATGGGAGTCTAACCAGTGTGTATGTGTGGGGGGGGGGGGGGGAGTTAGTGCATTGCATTCTGTCATCTTGTCTACTTTGTCCATGAAATGTGCATTCCAGTTTCTTTATGCATCAACATTTGGTACTTTCAATATTTCAACACAACCAGTGAATAAGGTTCAGGTCCTGGAAAGTAAAAATGTAATGTAAACACAACTTATCCAATCTGATCGCCAAATCCCTCTTCAAGTTACAGTATTTGATCCTACATTGAATCCGCTGTGAGGGTCTTGCAATTATTTATTTGATGAGTCATCATTTCATTCTAAATGCATGTATCCGGCCATCTTTTACTTAACTTCTCCTACCTTTAAAATGGGAATGACGAGGTCAATCCACAAGGAAAGTGAGGACTTTGGTGGGGTTACGGGGGACTCACTTGATTTTACTTGCTAGAATTAAAATGGCCAATGCTACTGATATTAGCACAACAGCCTTTAAAAAAAAATTCCAGTTAAAGGGCAATTTAGCATGGCCAATTCACCTACCCTGCACATCTTTGGGTTGTGGGAGAGAGACCCACTCAGACACGGGGAGAATGTGCAAATACCACACGGACAGTGACCCAGGGCCGGGATCGAACCTGGGACCTCAGCGCCGTGACTCAGCAGTGCTAACCACTATGCCACCGTGCCCCCCACATAGCATGTCAAAGTCTAGTAATTTGTATGCACAAATAGTATGCATTAGCTCTGAAGCATTTGAGGAAACATCAGTGGAAAGAATAGTTTAACTGGATCATTTCCCTTTTAAGGGTATTTGCTACTTTGATTGCTGATGAGTGTGTTCAGGTCAGACTTTCGCACAACTTCAATGGCATCTGTACATCATTCAGCTGGCTGAACGGGTAATCCTCCCTCGCCACCGCTCAAAAAGGTGTACATCTTGCATTTTGCAGCACACTTGTAACAGCGCAGAAGGGAACGCATGAGGGAGACCAACTTTGCCAATTTTCCATCAATCTCACTTGGCTTCCACTTGGTAACTTGTCCAACAAGGTGAGGTCAAAACTAATTTTGTCAGAAATAATGAAAAGAAGTCTGTGTTCGTTCAGCTGCCTTGCGGAATAATGTGTTGGAACATCACCAGCCAAACTCTCGGGAAGTCACCCAAAACAAGCTTACACTAACTGATCTAAAAGTGGTTTTCCTTCAGGATGGTAGGGGGATTCAAAAAACTAGGAAAGTTTAATTTATCTTTGTAGTTTTGTGCACTCTTTAATTTCCCCACACCCTTTACAAATTTGCAGGGGAGGTTGGGCTGAGGGGAATGAGGGAGCTGGCAGCATTTACTTTCTCCAACCACGATGTCCAAAATAATGGGGCAATTAGAAATTATCTTGATGTTAAATCATGCGAGATGAGGATACCTGATTAATAGAATTTCATAGAATTTACAGTGCAGAAGGAGGCCATTCGGCCCATCGAGTCTGCACCGGCTCTTGGAAAGAGCACCCTACCCAAGGTCAACACCTACACCCAATCCCCATAACCCAGCAACCCCACTAAGGGCAATTTTGGACACTAAGGGCAATTTATCATGGCCAATCCACCTAACCTGCACATCTTTGGACTGTGGGAGGAAACCGGAGCACCCGGAGGAAACCCACGCACACACGGGGAGGACGTGCAGACTCCGCACAGACAGTGACCCAAGCCGGAATCGAACCTGGGACCCTGGAGCTGTGAAGCAATTATGCTAACCACAATGCTACCGTGCTGCCCATACTGCAAACGATGATCAGATTTCCACCTTACATTTACTGAATCCAATGTCTGTTTGAAATACTGAACACAACTCAATTTCTGAGCTTGTCTGTGCTTGACAATGATTGGAGCCCATGCTCTCGTGGTCACTTCCCGCCTCTGCCAGACCTTTTTTCCTTTATTTACCAAGTCACTGAATAAGGACCAGAAGTTTTTTTTTTAAGTATTTAAAAACAGGAGCTAATAAAAGTATACTGTGCACACAAAAGCACTGGGATAATCAGAACCAGACTGTAGACGTCAAGCAACAAGACAAAAAAAAGGAAGTGCAGCTTTAAACTTGCATTCGTGGACTGAGATGCCAAGTATTATCCAAGGTTAATCATCTCTGTATCATGTTAATTTTAGTATCTGCATATTATCCAAGGTTTAGGTGCTTTCTGTTTCTCATACACCCCTACGGAGTAGCAATTCCATCTCGCTCAGACATAAATCAGACTGAATTTAAGGAAAGGTGTTGCAAACAGCACAGTGAGATCAATTATAGAGACACAATTGTGATGAAAACAATCTGAGGTTACTCCAGATTCTTCCAAATATTGTTCCCATATTCCAAATTGCAGCAGAACAGCAGATTTATTCATTTGGTCCCTAGCTCTTTGTTCCTACTTATTAATAACTAGAACCAGATCCAAAAGGTTCATGGGTACCTGTTGAGATGTCCTTCAGGTTTAGACCAGTCAGGGGCATTTTGATTTGACTAAAGTTTGCTGCAATTATCATTGCTTCTGAGATCATTGACAACTAGCCCTGGGTATCTTGTGCCTTTTTCCTTCAAATAAAACTGGAGTTCACCCCTACACTGCTATGAAAGCCTTCTGCAAACCAACATCCAAGTCCTGAAAATATGCTGTAGTGAGAAAGTTATTCATTAAAGAATTAATAACAATTGTTTTCTGGACAAAGACCAAACCGAATTAAAATAAGACACAGTGCAAGTCCAACAGGGAACGTAAAGGTATCCAGGTTTTAAAATATTGCTCAACTTATGGATATTTGTTCCCAGTTGTGACTGACATCAAAGGTTCTCATGCCTCTGGTTTATTTCATTCATATAGTCAGTGATGAATTTAGTGCTGAAATACCAGTGGAAACGTACACTACCTGAAACGACAGTGTTGTCTTCGTAATGTGTGCCTATAAATGGAGCACCTCCTGATGATGCTGGTTGTATTTAAATGGTACAAGCTTATTGGTTTCAATATAATTTAGATAAAAGCACAACTGTCCTTCAAATTAAAAGGCCGTGTGAAAGAATTTCACAACATACCGAGGAGCTAAGGCGGATCTGAGGAACAAGTAATTCCAGAGACCGAGCCATTCACCTTCAAGGAACCTGTACCTTCCATTTAAAAGAAGATGTCCCCCAAGTCTTTTCCGGTTCAGGTCTGGACCCCCCGGCTGCGACTGACATTCCCAATGGATTGAGTGTTCAGGCATTGCAACAAGCTCTTTGTCTCAAAGTTATAGTAAAGCAGAGAAGATTTCACGTCCATCAGAACTAAAAGATTTGTAGCTGACGAAATAAACTTTGAAGACAGTTTCTCAATCACCGTACCGTTTTACGTTGGTGATAAACATGGATCAGATTCCAAGAAATATTTATCTGAGGCCTTTCAAAACTGAATACAACATTTGAGCGATGCTGTCTGAATTCAGAAGAATTTGCGTTTAGTAAAACAATAAAGGCTTGCCAATAAGATCTTTCAGTGAGGGAATCGAGATATGAAGCAAGAATGACGTGAGCAAAATTAGTCAGTGAGAGAGCTGAACTTTCCAAGCACTTTCAAACCTCAAACTACCAGAAGAAGGGCTTGTCAGGGTTAAAGAGTTCAACCATTATAATTTAGCAATAGTCTGCTTTTTTTTGTTTTGTTACAATGCCAACATTGCTGTGCCAGAACAATATCTTTCAATAACCTTTTTATAATTCACCCCATTACAGTAGTTATATATTTACTTCAAAACAAACATGACATTGTGTGCCTAAGTGCTGTTTAAAGTAAGCAACTGGTCAAAAGGACAATGATGTCAAGTTCTGTAAATGGGTGTGTGTATGGCATGAATACTGTTAACCTCTCAATACACTGGCCCATTGTGTTCAATGGGAAATGTTCAGTACAACTCTTCAGTTCTGGCTGCTGTGAAGTTATATTTGAAGTTTACTTTCCTTTGTGTGGGCCTGGGAAAGACTCAGCTGCAAAGATTATTGCCCCCTTCTAAGTTCCTGGATATCAGATATTGTTTGATTGTTTTGTTACCTGCTCTTGAGATATTCTCTGCCCGTTTGTTTGCTACCAGATATATTAAAAAGGATCATGCTTTACATTCACACCGATCCTACGTCATTGCACCAGCCATCAGTTTGGTTGCAAAGGTCACTTACAGTTAGCTGCAACGCCAATTTCTCTTTGTAACCACCCAATGGACACTTAACCCAGCTGTTGGGGTTGCTACAGTTTTCAATGGCGCTGCGTTCTGGCTCCAAGTTGTCACCTGGTTGGCTAGAGGACACCTTTGATTGCCTCTGAAATGAGGCGAGCTCTAAACTAGTTGTGTTGCGGGTCTGGTTTCTTGGGCCAGGTTCTCTAGCCTCCCTACGGTGTGTTTCTCAGCAACAGGAGGCAGCCCACCGTTGATTGGCGGTGGGGTCTTCTGTCACGCTGCTGGCAATAGGATTTCCCCATTGAATCCATCCCATGCTGCCGGGACACCCGCGGCGGGGAGAGCCATTGGCGGGACTGGAGAATCACGCCGGCTTGAGCAGCTGGAAAGTCTCGCCCCTTAGCTGGAAATCTTGCGTTATTGTTTTTACAATGCTTCTTCAGATTTTGCTGCTGAAGTAATACACAGGAAGTGCTTGCAATGCACTTCAATGAGAATAAAGCCAAGTATTTATATAGGGGTTGAAGATTCAACAACTTAGAGGTGGCCCCTATTAATCTCTTCTATGTCATTTCGGATTTACAACCTAAAAGAAAAACCCCAAATGACACATTTAAGTAGGCCCCTTAATACCTGACAATACAGTCGTTGGTGGCAATATCTGGGTATCATCACTGCAAACAACCCAGAATGTTTCAAATCTTTTAAGGGATCACACACTGACTGATAATGGCTGGCTAGAGGATGTGGACTGTTGCTAGGCCGGTGTGAATGACTCTGTTGAACCTATTGTCAGAAAAATGGGTATAAAGTATTTAGTTACATTTTCTTCCCCTAAGAACAAAATATCATGCGTTCCATATTCTGCGATGAAAATAACCTATTCTTCAAAAGGTCATCATGTCTGCTCTGTTCTTAATGCATTGTCCCTTTGATGTCGTAGGGGAAGCTTTCCTGTTTCCAGTGATGCACCACAACAATAGGCATCTTTCAACAGCATTGAAGAACTATGTCATTCATTGTGGAAATGATAGAAGTCACAGTGGGCAATGGTGGAATATCAAACTTATTCCACTCCTGAGTTAACATTGATCAATGTTTAACTGTGACACTTTTCACTGAGGGAAAAGGGACTGAATCACCGAAACCCTGCGACCAAAACGATACCTCACGATAAACCAATCGTAGGAATGAAAAAACTGGGAAACCTGCAAACCAGGAGCAAGCACGAAACAATCAATGACACCGGGCAGTCCAGTGATAACAATAACCCCTAGACTGGAAGCTGCCTCCCCATCTCGCCGAGTCAATATAATTTCTCCACGGCGACCCTGAAACTAAAAACGCTGTGCGGTGATTTGTAAATTGAAAATGCAACTCTTTTAAACAACAGAAATGAAAGTATTGTTCCCAAACTAATTTCTTCAGTAAAGTAAGTCCTGAGATTAGCCAAGGCCCACATCGAGCGACATCATCAAGACGAACCCTGCGATGGAGGTCCAGGACGCCAACTTGCCATTTCCACTGAAAATGAAAATGAAAATTCTGTCAGTCTTTGATTTAAATGCTTCCGCTGCTATTAGTCACCAAACTTTAGAATGATTAATTACATTTGAATAACGCTCAGCAGCTGCCTTGACCAGCTCAGCACCTGCCTTGAGCAGTACTGTGGCATCACTCAGCCATCAGTATACAAGAGTATATTAGACACGTATGCAGAACTCAACAAAACCTGGGACTGGTGTTCAAGTAATTTTTGTGCGAGTTCCTTAAAGGCAGGAAAGGAAGTAGCAAAGCCAAAATAATTAGTGAATGCAGGCCGGGGATGGGGAAAAGGAGGCTGAAACTGCGGCCAGCAAGAGAGGAATTGAGGGACAATAAGAAATTAAATTTATGGACAGCCTTTAACGTCAAAAAACATCCCAAGATGCTTCATTTAAATAACAATGTATGACATCGAGCTGCATAAGGAGATAGCTTAGATGACCAAAAGTTTAGTCAAAGCGTTATATTTTAAAGAATGTCTTAAATGAAGAAGATGAGGTCCTGAGTCGGAGACAGAGGGTATTCCAGAGCTTGGGCCCAGGTGATTGAAGGCAGAGCCATTAATGGTGGAGCAATTGGTCGGAATTTAAGGAGCCCAGACATCACAGACGATTATGGGGACTGAGGAGATTATGGTGGTGGGGATGGGCGAGGCCATGAGGGAGAGGAAAGCATGGATGAGAATTTTAAAATTGAGAGTCGGTGTCAACATACGTCAGTGCATGTGCAGCAGAATTTTGGATGACCTCAAGTTTATTCAGGATTACACAGATGGCCCATAGATGGAAAAGCATGAGTATGGATGAGGAAGTATCATAGAACCAGAGAATTTACAGTGCAGAAGGAGGCCATTCAGCCCATCGAGTCTGCACCGGCCCTTGGAAAGAGCACCCTACTTAACCCCACACCGCCACCCTGTCCCCGTAACCCAGTAACCCCACCTAATCTTTTGAAAACCAAGGGGCAATTTATAAAGGCCAAATCCACCTAACCTGCACATCTTTGAACTGTGGGAGGAAACCCGGAAGAAACCCACGCAGACACGGAGAGAAAGTGCAAACTCCACACAGACAGTCACCCGAGGGCGGAATTGAACCCGGGACCCTGGAGCTGTGAGGCAGCAGTGCTAACCACTGTGCCACCGTGCTGGGCTGGAGGAAAAGGCAAGTTGCCTCGATACAAAGCTTTCTTGATTTTGTGTGTCCAGATATTGTTTCTACTGTAGAATAATCATGGATATTATCAGTAGAAAAAGAAAGGGCAACTTCACTAATATTTTTATAGGTTTCACCATAAACTACAGGCTGGTTCAGGTATTTGCAATTGCAATGTCTACCTCAAGGCTCTGGGGCCTGTACCTGTGCCCTCAATTTTTAACGGCCTCAGTCTTGTATTTCTCATATTACTGCTGCGGTATTTCCACTCTTTAATGATTTGGTTCATTTATTGCACATAATGAAGTGTTGATGCATTGCAGCTCCCGTGAATGGGCTCACAATTGCAGCATTTTGCCATTTGACACCTATTTTCGGGTTGTAATGAATTTAGGCCCATTGTGTTCGCTTAAAAACCTCTTGGCTCCTTTATTAATTCTTTAACATTCTGAAGTCTGATTCCTCGAGTTGACTACTTCACGGGGTTACAATACCGGGAGGCTGGGGGATTGTAAAAAAAAAACCAGACATCTCGGATTCAGATCAACAGGGAACAGGAATGGCAATATCTGTCCTGGCAAACACACTGTGACTGACAAAAGATCTGGCTGCGTTGATCATGTGTAACAATGCCGCAACTGCCTGTTTTCCACCCAGGAACTGAAGACAGGCTGATTGAAGGGAGGGAGAAAGAAATGCCTGCAGGTTGAGTTGCTCAATCTATGAACCACCTAACCCCAATTGTCCAACACAGGCAGAGAAGTCCATCATTACTATTCATCGCTTGCGGCTACCGTTAGAGCATGAGCCGTCTTTCTATGGGTCCTTTTGCAGCTTTCAGGCATTACTTCACCACCCCAGCTGGAAAGTGCCCCACTGTTGGTAAGACACACCCCAAAGGGCAATTAACACCACATTCACAATTGGAGGGGAGGGGGGCTAATTTGCATTTGAAATTATGGTAATGAGACAATCACAATGTTGAGTCAACACTGCTTGGCATGCTTCCGCATTCGATTATCGTAACACTGAAATGTAAGCGCAAGCCTCATACAGTGGAGAGAAACACATGAACAATTTATCCCAACTCGCAAATCCCTCGGGAGGAATGGAAATCAGGCAGCAGCTATCAAAAGGAAATTTGCTATTAATCATATGATACTTAACACGTTGCCACAATATCAGCTCGGCAAATCTCTGGGTGTTCCAGAGGAACAGGGACTATAATGACGTCAATGATGCCCCCCTTAAGTGCCTGAACACGGTCATAATATCAGAAATGGCAGAAAGTAGAGAGCAATAAGGGCAGGATATTTAACTGACTTTCCCTGGGAGCGGAGAGCTTTTTTTTTCTCGGGGGGGGTGGGGTGGGGTGGGGTGGCAGAGGCAGTGAGCGAGGGGATGGGAAGATATAAGTGACCATAGGGGATGGGGTGGGGGATGGGGTGGGGGGGGAATCGGTGACCTTGGGGAAAGGAGGGACGAAGGTTAGGGGGGGGGGGGGGGGAAGAATGGCATGGAGGCTCCACGAGAGGATCTGGGGATAGATGTGAAGGCACTCACCTTCTGACGCCACCTAGTTTGCTCCTTGATGAAGCTGTTGGGTTGCAAAACCCAGGCAACTGGAGTTGAAGGTGACAGACCTGAATGGCAATGAGGCCTGCAGCCTCATTCTTATATTTGAAGTGGCAATCCACCTCCATGGATTGGTTTGGTTTCCAGCCCCAGCATCTGGCAGGACTTAAAGCTGGAATTGCGTGTTTAGCTCATAAAACAGATTTTTGAGACTTTAAGCCACCACAAGCTCTTCCCTGCCGCCCTTCCCACCCCCCCCCCCCCCACCCCACTCAGCCAAGCCACCCCTGATCATCCCTAAGAGTCACCCAAGCAATGCGCTACATCTTCTAGTAAAGTGTTTAAGAGTGTCCTTCATCCATAATAGAGACCAGCAGCTGAGAATGGTTTGCTCACATACGCATCTGCTCAGGAAATGGCCCTTCATAAGGCAAATCTCACAGGACAGAAAAGAACAAAATAGAAGTTTCTAAAACAAAATACACCACAAAACTACTTAGACCCAGGAAATAATCACGGAGCACTCTGAGCAAGGGTAGGAATAACTTTACATCTTGTATCCACCAATCAAGAACAGAAACCTAAAAGGAGCAAATGGTTGTCATTGACCAAAAACACCTCGCTCATGACAAAAAAGTTGAATCTCGTGACGCTCCTACTGATCGCAATCATTCAGCATAACTGTACACCTTTGCATAATGTGATGGGTAAGACTTGAGAATCATTAACAGGAGCCTTGTAACCTCTCTCTCCCACCTGTGTCCTTTGCCATCACCCTGTGCCTTAGCTTGCCAGAGCTTTAAATTAATTCAAATTGAATCCATTCAGATCTCGTGTATATTATAGATATCAACAAGAAATTGGCAGAGAGTTCCAGGCAATAATTCAGTCTTGAACTTCTGTTAATGCTTATAAAACAATTGAGTTTTGCCTATGATGTGACAGAGCAGCAGAACAGCTTTATTACATTTATGCCTGACTACCAGATGTTCAATTGCCTGCATTCATCAAAGAAAAGGCTCTACCTGAAACATAATCATTTGGATGCAATTTTCTGGGCCTATTTGGTGCACGTGCAAAATCCCGTTCTGGCCGCTAAATCTTGCAAGAGGACCATACTGGGATTCGCGCTGGCGAGATCTCAGAATGAGATCTTCACCGCCCCCCCTGCTGGCGATGTGATCAGGTTCACATCCAGAAAGGGCGTGAGCCTGATTTTCATTCACTTAAATATAATTAATCGGCATTAGCCATACCTTCCAGCCCAATGTAATGTTTCGCCCCGGCGGTGTGATTTGGAGGCGGGGGGGTGGGGGGGGGGGGGGTGGGGGAGGAGATTGTCTTCCATGGTTGTGGGGGGGGGGGGGGGGATTTGGGATGGAGATCAATGTTCTCGCTGATCGGGGCACCATTTAAAGATGACGCTCCAATCTCCATGTAGTCGGGCTTGCCTTTTCTACGAGGCCCTGCCCCACCAGAGTGAGGGTGCTAAACAGGCCCTTGGATTTTCTTTCTGATGAAGTCTCAGAAGATCTGGACAGAAATTCTGGCTGTGTTTCTGGGGAGAAACACACTGGTTTTCAGTCAGAACCTGACACTTCGCCACCTTCTCGGCAAATTCCGCCCATGATTTCCTTT